>NC_064283.1:57794040-57895725 GCF_019186545.1 Solanum stenotomum
AAAAAAAAAGGGGGACCCATATTTTACTATTGAAGGATGCGTGTTTCTTTTAAATTTCTTTTACCATACTAAATAATTGTATAAAATATTATAAATCACGATAATTAATTACTTAAATATTTAAAAGATATAAAAATATATAAAAGATCTGATTGACTCTTCAAATTTTACCGGTGACGCATAAATTCGGACAAATGAAATAATATATATTATTTGAAAATTTCTTAGAAAGTACTATAAATTACAGTAATTAACAGCTAGAAATATTTCAAAGACAAAAAAAATTGATTGAATCTCAAAAAAAAATTTAGTACTACACGTGTTCCTTTTTCCTTCTTGCCAAAAAAAAACTTCATTATAATTTTTTTTCGTAATAACAAAAAATTTTATTAAATGTCACTTGCATTTTGCAGTAAACAACAAATAATGCAAAAAAGAGGGGGAAATTGTTGAAAAAAATATAAAAAGGGTTTAATTGTCCTTTCAATGCTTTTTTTACTGTTGACCCCCTGAATTTTTACATCTGACGCGCCTAATTTGAGTGTATTTCACGCATTTTGCCAGGTAGGATCCGAGTGTTATTTTGTTTAAGTTTTGGATAGTTAAAGTGCCTATTTGTGCACTTACAAAGTTAAAGGTCAAAGTTAAAATTTGAAGCCAAGTTTAGGGGTCAATATATGTATTATCCCTTATTTAATTATGTTTTAAAGCTTTATTTTGCTTAAGTCATCCAGGCTAGATTTGCTTGGGAATCAATTATGGTTATCAAGTGTCGGTCACATCCAGGGTGTAGCTCGGGGCATGACAGTATAGCCTCACAATGATCCGATGCATTTTTGGGCATTTAGGAGCCATTTTAAAGGAATTATGCGATCTTTTAAATTTTTCGTTTGTGTTAGCCCATAGATATTTGGTAAAATGACTCACGGGCTATTTTTTGTAAATAACTTTACGAGACCCTCTGTAAGGAGTTGGGGGAGTTGTCACCTCGGTGTTAGAAAGAGCTAATTTTAGAAAGAACTAATTTGGCAAGAGATACATTGAGATTTGTGCAAGTTAAACTTTAAATGTCAGTTTTGGGTCAACTTCAAACGACGATAACTTTTAGCACATGATGAATTAGGTGGCCCATGAGATATCAAATGAAAGATCGTTGAGTCCTCTTTCCAACGCCACCGAGTTTGCCAAATTCTGAGTTCAAATGAGGGAGATATGCATGTTTGAGTACAGCCTGTCCAGTTAAGGAAATCCATCCAAACTTAGGAGGGGTATTTTGGTCTTTTCCTTACCGCCACTAGCTTAACTCGTTTTTAGTAATATTTTAAGGGGTCTAAACTGACTTAGATCAATTTTCACAATTCCTAAACACTTGGGGTTTTAGGGAGAAGTTCAAAAGGAGAAAATGAGAAGTTCAAGCGTTCGTTCAAAATTCTTGCGATCGTTGAGGGGTTTCACCAAGGATTCAATCCTAACGAGGTATGTAAGCTTCCATAGTGTTGATTTTGTTCACCCACACGCCAATCAGGAGTTTCTACTTTCAAATTCATCCATGAGATTGAGTATATTTAGGTTTTTGATGAAATTCTTAAGGTATTGTTTCTTCGTTCTTGAATATGAAGATTTGTTGAGTTCTTAAGGTGAGAGTCTTGTGTTGAGGGTTGGTTCTTGAGGGATTTTGGTTAGATTTTCATTCACTAGTGTTGGGTTTATGAATCTAAGAGAATTTTGAGAAGAACAATCGACTCTAGGTGAATTTGGGCTAGAAATCGAGAAGAAAAATTCATCAGATTGTTTTAGAGGAGGGGTGGAGCGACGCGCCACTGCGCTAGGAGGGCTGGTGCACCGCGCCTACAATGCGCCAAAATGGAGCGTCTGAAGTTTAGAGGTTGGCGCCCCGCGTCAGGGATGCGCCAGGGTCGCCTGCCTCTACTCATTTTCCGTCGTTTGCTCCGTCTAAGTCCCTTTAAAATGTATCATTGCTCTCTTACTGATTATAACTACTCAAACTACATATAATTATTAAGAAATCCGTATATCCAAATCATAATTCTTGAATTCACATTTTCAAATTCAAGAATAGAGTTAAGAGTAAGGTTCTAGAGAGTTCTCTTGAGTCATTTTGAGAAGTCTTTTGCAAACTTTTAAATGTTGTTTTAAGACTTGAGAACTTGAGTGTGAGGATGAGGAGAGTTGAGTTTCATTCTTCAAAATGAATATATGGGAACTAAGTATTCCCAAGAATAAATGTTTTACACTTAAAATGAGAGGAAACTTTGATTTCCAAATGAGTTCATGAGGAGTTTTGAGCATAATCTCTTTTAAGATAACCTATTAAGTAATAATATCAAAGTATGAGGATGGGGAAATATTTTTAAACCTATGAGCATGAGTTATATTATTGGGAGTAGTATTGAGCACCGATATGGGACGAGTTCAGCGACTCAAAGTCCTCATAAATCAAGTATGCCAACATGGGTAAAAAGATTCATACTTTTTAGATGATTCCTTATTGCTTTTAAAGCATAGCTTAGTGAATCCACTTAGTTGAGGATGTCTTATACTCCGGCAAGGTATAGGATAGTTTTGGCAGCGTGTGCGAGACGATGTATCATCACATAGCTCATAGTGATGATTATCGGTTAGAGAATCTCCCAAATAAGAGTAAAAGAGTTATTTTTGTATTTTTAAATACATTGAGTTATTATCTACTGTTTTAAAATCTTTCTTTATAATATATCTTTATTGTTCTTTTTATATTGAAATGAATTGAGTATTTCTGAGTTTGAGTATCCTTGAGTTGAGTTGATTTGAGGTGAGTATGATTTCCTTTTATCAGTTCAAGCTTACAGGTAATGTTCAGTGTTCCCCTTACATGCTCGTACATTTTATGTACTGACGTCGTTTGACCTGCATCTTTCATGATGCAGATACAGTTAACCAGGATCATTAACTGGCGCTCCGTTGATCCAATCGAGTTCCAAATTTGATTGGTGAGCCTCATTGCTTTCGGATGATTCCCATTTACTTTTCAGTTTTGTTAGGATGTCGTGGGTCTTGTCTTGACTTCTATCATAGTTGTTAGAGGCTTCACAGATAGATAGTAGTAGTTGGAAAGTCATTTCATTTTCATTGTTTAATGTTTAAGACTTGAGTTGCCTCTTTTGGCCAGTGAATGTTTTATTTAAAATATTCTGAGTATCTATTTTGAGACATTGAGTTAAATCTTTACTTTTGAAGTTCAGTTATTGTTGAGTAAGTTGTCCGCTGAGAGTTGAGCTAGACCAAGGGTTCGCTTGGGGCCAACAATGGTTCTCGAGTGCCGGCCACGTCCAGGGAGTAGGCTCGGGGAGTGACAGGAGAAGTACGTATAGACACACCATAATATGCCGTAATTTTGGGCATTTATGAGTCATTTTATAAGAATTGGACGATTTTTTCAATTTTGTTGTATGTGTTAGCTTATAAATATTTGGTGAAATTGCTTCTGGGTGATTGTTTTTTTAAAAACCTTTGTAAGGAGTTGGGGGAGAAGTACGTATAGTGTCACTGATGTGAAGCCAAAAATATGATACATGAAATCCAATATATACTGCAACCCTGGGATTTTTCCAACTATTGTAAGTAATTTTATTATTTTGGTCTTGCATTCTTCTCTTTTGGCTCTCTTAAATAAATAATTAGATCGGTATAATTTAGTAAAAATAGTTAATTGACAAGTCCTTTGGGTTCGATAATCTATATTACTTGCGCGACCACGTACACTTGCGTGTGCAATTGGGAGCAACAAGTTTTTGGCGCCGCTGCCGGGGCCTTAGAAATTAACTATTTGTCTAAGTTATGTTTTTTCTTTTTATTTATTTAAGTTTTGTTTTTATAAGTTTTTTTTTCTTAACAATTTCTTTTGAATAATTTGATACTCTTATTGATATGGATGATTAGGATAAATCAGGTTGGTTGATGAATGTCATTTATGTGATTTATGTGGTCGTCAATATATTCATTGGAATGGTTGTCCTAAATCTTATTCCCTTCCCCCGAACCCCTATTATGATTCTTCGGTTATTTGTGATGTTGGTAGGGGCGATAAAGTGGAGAATGCAAAACAAGAGGCGCACAATGTGAATTCACTTATGGAATGTACAGACATGCTGGACAAAGTTAATTCAAAAATCGCTGAACAAATGTTTGAATATGTGGAAGAGCAAAAAAATAATCACGAAACTACGAGATGCGCTCGACGCTATTCAATTAGAAATTATTGTCTTAGAGATTGCAGCCCAACAAAGAGAAAGCTATGAAGAAGCAGAGATAGTGAGCCAATCTTGGTTACAAGAACAAACTCAACTTCTAAAATTTCATAAGTCTATCTGTGATGGTTTGACATACATGATAATCCAACTGATTGAAGGAAGAGTTGAGCTCACACAAGAAATAGATCAATTTGGCTCAGATATTCATGACTTGGAGATTCACTTGAACAAAAAGATTGAGGCGTCTGATGCCCAATTATCAATTGTCGTGGATGATGATCAACAAGTGGAGCAAAAAGAGGAATTTCAACCATTAAACTACACCTTATTCTTTAATATCGATGTTGAGAAAGAGTACAAAAGTGAGAATGTTGTAAATAATGTTGTTTTGGAGTTGAGGCAATTTGAATCTCATTCAAAACCCTTTTGTATAAAATCTGAACTAATGGATGAATGTATTGATGAAGAACAATACCCCTACATTCTAAGGTTTTTTAGTCCACGTAGACAAAACGACATTCCTCACCTTAAGGGCCAAGAAGTGCAAGATGCGACATATATTACTTGGTTCTTTTATCTTTAAACCACCACCCCTTGAGAGGAGCAGAAAAATTGATGCAAAGTTAGGGGTAAAATTCATAAGTTCAAAGTGGAAAGAAAAGTGGTGAAGTTATTTGTGTCGGGCCGCGACGTTAAATTAGGCGCTTATTGGGAGGCAACCCAATTTATAGTGTAACTTCTTATTTTTATTTTTATTTTTTATTATTATTATTATTATTATTTTATTTTTGTGTTGTTTTTATAGGTTTTGGAGAAGTCTGAGTATCCAGAATTTGGAGCTAAGGAGCACGTTTGAGATTAAGTGTAGGGTGACGACCCTTGATGAAAATAAAGAGAACATGCTACTAGCTAGGCTTAAAGGCCTCAGGAAGTTTTTCTAACCCTTGTTTTTAAATTTTATTTGATGCTTTGGGGACATAGCATCTTTTTAAGTGTGGGGTGGAGGAATAAATTCCTAATTTTTATTGTTTTATTGAGTCTTTTATTTTTTTAGGATGGGTTCCTTGGCTTTTGTTTTCGATTCTTTTCTTGAGGATAGTCCCTTTGAACCAAGTGTCTTTTATTTTTTTAGGAATAATTTTTTATTTTTTATTTTTTTTTTAGAGAAAAGAAAAAACCCTTTTGAGTGGTGTGATACTTGTTATTTAGGTCTAATTTTTTAATAGTACTTTCGTGTGAATGCTTGATAAAAAAAAAGCAAACTCTTTGACACCTAAACTCATGGTTGTGACTTTGTATATAGCTTATCTTATTTTGTAGTTTGTTATGATCCTGTCTCTCTTAAAAGTGGAATTGATCCATCTTGATTGATACTTGTGCCATGTGTGGTGAGAATAGCTTATTCCACGTTTTGCATCTTAGTCTAGAATTTGCCCTGCATGTTATTGAAGCGAAATAAAAAGTGTTGCTTTGTTTAGGAAATGATAATAGGTTTTCTTTGATTTTTCTGGTAAATTTTAGCCGTTTCAGATATTATATCACTAGTTAGCCTTTTCGAGCATGTAGCCTTTTATTGGTAGCCATATTTTTCCCTTGACTATTTGTTGAATCCCTAGTTTTTGCACCTTGCTTCCTTGAGCATTATAGCATAGACTTATTCTAATTATCAATTTTGAGAAAAAGGGATGGTTGAGTGAAAAGGTAATCAATGATAGCTACCAAGTGTTTAAAAAGTCATCTTTGAAAGAATGTGATATAAAAAAGAAAAAAAAAAGATGAACAAAAGAAGTTACCTTGATTATGGCCCTGATCCTTCCAAGGACATCGCCCACCTTAATGCATGTAAAATACGTAAGTTGAGGGTGGCTATTATGAAGGAAAAGTTTTAAAAATAAAAAATAAAAAGATTGAAACATTCTTGAGATGATGAGAATTACTTGTGAAATAATTGTTGAATGGAGGGTTGAAAATAATTGTGATGAAGTCTTAAAGTACAAAGTGCTTAAGAAAGTGTAAGTCACTATTATATAGTTTTCCTACTCATCCCCTAGCCTACATTACAACCCATTAAAGTCCTATTTGATTCTATTCGAGCATGCTTAATTAGTGGAGATGTACATAATGGGCAAGCATATGGTGCTTTGTGCATACATGTGAATTTTCTTTGTGAGTGTGAGCGTTGTTCTTGATATGAAGTCCTTAATTTATATTCAATCTTTTGAATTGAGTGTGTGGACTATTTCTTCTTGTGAGGGCACTTGTTTCATGATGGATATGTGATTTTATTAACTTTCTTTGATGAGAGTAGGGAAGCAAGCTTAAATTTGATGAGTTCAAAGTCTTTCCTTGAGGTAGGAGGTTAGAGGTTTGTTGTTTATTTGGATGTCTTGCATAATGATTGAGAAGAGTACTTGGTGTTTTGTAATTGGTATATGACCTAATTGTTTGTGTCAACCAAAGTGATGACATTCCTAGTATGATGTATTTGAGATGAGCTTTAATGTTTGCTCGAGGACGAACAAAAGTTTAAGTGTGGAGTGTTGGTGTGAAGCCAAAAATTGATACATGAAATCCAATACATGTTGCAGCCCTGGGATTTTCCAACTATTGTAAGTAATTTTATTATTTTGGTCTTTGCATTCTTCTCTTTTGGCTCTCTTAAATAAATAATTAGATCAGTATAATTTAGTAAAAATAGTTAATTGACAAGTCCTTTGGGTTCAATAATCTGGTTCTTTTAAGAGTCACTATATTACTTGCGCAACCGCGTACACTTGCGTGTGCAATTGGGAGCAACAATCACCATGATCCCAGACATTTTTGGTCATTTTATAGGAATTATGCGATTTTTTCAAAATAAAATAAAATTGTGTGTGTTTGTCCTGAATATTTGGTGAAATGGCTTCCAGGCGAATTTCTTGAAAAACTTTAAGAGACCTTCTATAAGGAGTTGGAGGAACAGTACGTATAGCCTCACCATGATCCATGACATTTTTGGGTATTTAGGAATCATTTTATAATAATTAGGTGATATTTTCAATTTTCCGTGTGTGTTAGTTAGCCCATGAATATTTGGTGAAATGACTTTCGGGTAATTTAAAAAAAAAAAAACTTTACGAGACCTTTCGTAAGGAGTTAGGGAAGCAGTACATATAACATTTCAGAGGAAGATTAGCAATAATTCTGTAGCTTACTTTGTTTTATAATAATTATTCATGATCAATTTATTATCAAATTCGGGCTTATTAATTTTTAACCAAAATTTATTTAAGACGCCCATCAGAAGATCATAAAAAAAATTAATTAAATATTTTTTCAATTGATAAAACCTATGACATTTCATTTTTACATCATTTCAATTTCAACTTGCATACCTAGTAGTTTACATTAAATTAATTCAACTTATTATGATCATGTGATTTAATAAATTAAAAATATCTATCAATTAACCGAGATTAAGTGATAAAATTTTATGTGCAAACAGTTGAGTCTTGGATGCAAAAACTCCTACATGATGTATCAGTCGAGCTCGTCGCACAAAATTAACTCTCTAATGTAATTTGTGGACTATTATATTGAAGTAGGATTTACTCTATACATACACAATAAAATAGCACTCGCAAAAAATATTAGTCCATGTTTTAACGTATATATAATAATTTTTCGTACTCTAATTAACATTATATTGTTTTGTTAAAATGAACAAATAAAATAAATTCTATTTATAATATAGAGATCAAATAAAATAAAATGCAATAAGTAATTGACAAATAGACTAATCAAAATTTATGTTGATAAAAATTATCCCACAAATATCATTTTGATGTCCACATATATATGTGATTTTAGCATAAACATCGATGAAGTACTAAAATTAAAGAAATTGATATTCCTTCGAACTTTGCTATTTTATTATAGTATTCTATAGGTAAATGAAAAATATATAAATAAATATTCTTCAATTTGAAAGAATATTTATTTTACCTATTAACACAACAACAAAAATTACCACCTTTGCCAAAAACAAGATTAGGCACACACAAACCAATATAATAATTTGCACGTCTACATGGTAGGCTGCACTCTCGATTAATTTTGCATGGTCCCAATGTGAGGCCACATACTTCCTCTGTACCATTCACATAATTTTCTACATACAAAAAAAAAAAAGGGTTAGACATAAGAAAAAAATTATTATAAAAAGTATGTATAAATTATCGTAGTAAAAAAACATGTTAAACTATCATATTAATTGTAGAATAAAATTATAATATGTACCTTCGATTTGAAAAAGAAGAATAGAAAATAAAATAAAAAGAAAAGTTTTGTATGAACTCATTTCCTCTTTGTATAAATGTATGTAATGCTATTCAATATAGTTTTGAGAGACAAAATTCTGAGATTTGTTATTGATTTAGTTGTGGAATTTATAGAGAGTTTAGTGCATAAATTTTAAGGTAAGTTTAATATTTTATTATTAAATTAGTATTATATAACCTAACTAAACAGGAAAAAATATAAAGAGTTAAGTCAAAGTCATAGTCAAATTAAAATAAAATTCAAAAATGTGGGATTTGTTATTGATGTAGTTGTGAAATTTATAGAGTTTAGTGCATAAATTTTAAGGTAAGTTTAATATTTTATTATTGAATTAGTATTATATAACTCGACTAAACAGGAAAAGATATAATGAGTTAAGTCAAAGTTATAGTCAAATTAAAATAAAATTCAGAAATGTGGGATTTGTTATTGATGTAGTTGTGGAATTTATAGAGAGTTTAGTGCATAAATTTTAAGGTAAGTTTAATATTTTATTACTGAATTAGTATTATCTAACTCGACTAAACAGGAAAAAATATAATGAGTTAAGTCAAAGTCATAGTCTTCAAATAAAAATAAAATTCAGATGCATTGACCAAGTTTAATTTATGTCATCACCATAGAAGAAAAAATGACTTAAAAGAAAAACACACCCACCCTTTTTTTTTTTGTTTAATAGAACAACACTACTAAAAAAATAAATAAAATGCCGATAAATTAAAAAAAAAACATTACTAATCTTATTTATTGATGATAGATTAACTAACAATTAATTATCAAAAAACCATTGATGATCATTTTCTACGGAAAGTCAAAAAAATTGGATTAAAAAAATTGATAATTTATTTTTACCATGTATATAATAATATCTTAATTTCAACCTTTATCAAAAGAGATAAAATTATAATGAGTTATTTAAAGAATATTTATTCTTCTATGATAATTTCTATAATTCATTATAAATAATTTTCTTATGTGTAAATTTTATATATGTCATATATTATAGTAATATTTTCAAGCTATAGCAGTAGACTTAGACTTTCAAGTTATAACATTAAAAATTTCAGGTTCTAACAAATAATTTTTTTTAAAAAAACTCTTTTCAATAATTGAAAAAAGTTGTTTAAATAAAATAAAGAGATAAAAGAAAAAAGAAAAAAAAACGTTTTTTTAGTGAAAACATGTAATAAACTGAAATTGTGGTGTTAATTTAATTTGAATTTATTGTAGATAATTAATAAATAGCACGGATTAAGGGATTTAAACTAATTAAGATTATTTAGTATCCTTAATTCATTCAAATCAGTTAAAATCAAATAAAAATTCAGATTTTATCTTCTTCTTTTTCAATGTTTCTCTCTCTTCAATTTGCAACAAAAAAATTTCAACGTTTCTCTCTTCAATTTTCAACAAAAAAAATCCCACATTCGAGTAATTAAAGTTTTTTTCATCTTTGAATATTCTTAATTTTGTTGTGATGGACAACTATGTATCAGTTTTAATCAAACATGGTGAAAGATGGGATCATTCGGGTTAGTATTTATTATTGTTTAACGCTTATTTTAGAATGATAGCGAAATGAAACAAAAATGATCAAACTGTCGATTAATTGAAGGTGGAGTCATATTTTGTCAACTGTTGATATCATATTATGTTTACTGTCGTGAAATGTAAAAAAATTAGTGTTTTTTTTGTTTATTTTGTATACGATTGTTGTTTTGTGAAATTATAAATTTAATGTGATTTTATGAATAAATTTGATAGAATAAATTAAATGAAATTTGTATGAAAGTGTGCTAATTATTCTGTAAAAATAATTTAATTATAATGTTGACGAATTTATAAAAAATTATTTTATTTGATAATGAATTTGATAGTATAAGTCGAATGAATTATGTATGAAAAGTGTTCTAAGAAATATGTAAAAAAAATTGAAATTCTTGACGAAGTGTTTTAAATTGATATTAAATGTGAAATTGTTGAGTTTATATTAGTTTTGTTATTTCTGTATAAAGTTGGGTGACAATAATTAATTATTTGGGACGAGAAATGTATATAGTTTGAATGAATAATCGTTTTCTATTAAATGTGTATTAAATGAGTATGAAAATGTATAAATTTGGTATGAATGATGATTGTTGTATGAAATGTGTATTAAGTGAGTATTAAATGTGAAATATTATGTTTTGTATGAAATTTGTTTTGTAATGTACTGTTTGAATGATATTTGTATGAAAAAATAATGACCAATGTGTATAATTTTGTTGTTATTATAATGATTTTTATGGATGAAAATTGTATTGTCTTTTGAATGAAAAGTTAATATTATTTAACATATTTCTAATTGATTTGTATAATGCTAGACTAATTGTTATTCTTTTCAATGAAACAAAGAATTATGTTGAAAAATGAATTATTTATGAAAGAGGGTTGCTGATGCGAAATTCAAAAGATCCAAAATTACTTGCAGTAGATGTTGTCAAGTTGGCCACAACATGAAGCATGTTCAAATTATCCTGTGCAAAACTAATGACTGTTTATTTGTTTAGACTATATATAATTTTTATTTTATTTTGTCGTTTAGGTTAATGTTTTGTTTTGATATGAAACATAATTAATTTGAAGTGCATTATAAACTTAGTGTTTAATATACCGTTCATTCTTTATACACGGTTCATTCATTAATCATACAGATTGTATACTGTTAAAAATAAACTTTATTCCAGCTTATTACATAAGATAGTGTAAATATTAGTGATAATTATAAAAGGTAATTTTTGTATCCTGAGTATTTAATTTAATGTAAATTTACATGAATATTAATTTGGTTTTCAATTGGTGTCCTTCTATAAATAAATTTAAAACAAATTGCAGTTAGTGTTTCATTCTCACACTAACTTCAGTTAGTGTCATACACATATTAATCAAAATTTCATACACGTTTTATCCAAACAACATGTATAAAAATTGATAAATTCATATAATCACACAATTTATATCGTTTGTATATCAATATTATATCACAATTATACAATATCCAACAAAAAAATATTAAACTCATAGGCATACACGTATTAATCAGATTTCATACACTTTTCATCCAAAAACATGTTTAGAATATAAAGTAAACATAATGTGATTTTTTTCTAAAAAAAATCAGTAGTTTGACAAATCATACCATTTTCATACCAATTTAATAATTTATACCATAAACACAGTTAATAGATAAGCACACCATTGTTAAAACGCATTTCGTACCATTTGTATACCATTATTATATCACAATTCATAAAATTTTCAAAATCAAAACATTAAAAGCATAGTCATACACATATTAATCAAATTTCATACAGATTTCATCCAATAAATGTACAGTTTGGAAACACACTGATATTTTCAAAATAGTATCTTGAAATTGTAATAGGCAATCAGTAATTCATATGTAAACGATATCTGTCTGAAAAAAAACATAAAGTTAGAAAAATAACATTTTGTTGTTCTTCTTGTTGATGGTTTTGAAGATGCTCTAACTTCTACATTTGTTTTTTTTTCTTTTTTTCTTTTTGATTTCAGTAACAAAATCAAAATCGGAATCAGAAGGGGTTTCAACAATTCTCCCCTTCCTCTTTATCACCTTTTGATTTGCAGGGGTGACCTTTTTTTTTCTTCACCCCCAATATGGGACTCTTTCGAGGCGTTTCAATGAGTTTCTTAGAAATAATTTTGTTGGAAAAAATTTGGACGAAAGATTAAATGTTGGTGTAGTTGGCTGGTGAGAAAAATGGGAGAGAAGAAGGTGAAAGTGGGGTGATAACGTACATAGTTGGATAGGTGTGGGGGAAGAGTGGTGGATTTACTAATGAGAGGTTATGAGTATAATATTAAATAAGGAAGTGTAATCAATGTAAAATCTCTATAATTGTGTAAGAGATAATTATGGGGTATTCTTTATTTAAATAATTTAATAATAATATAAAATTATAAAAAATTACTTATTTAATAAAGTAAAATTTAATTAATTTATAAATAATTAGTGAAATGTTATAACCCGTAATTAAATTGTTATAAGCAAAAAAATTTTAAAAGTAGATTTAAAACTTGTAATAGTGACTCTTAAATGTGTATATAAGGTTATTTTTCCTTTTCTTATCCCCAAACCACCCAAATAAGCAACAAATAATAGTTAATTTTATAACACCAATTTTTATATAATAACATTGCTATAATATGAAGAAAAAAAAATAGTGACAAATAATTTTTGTCGTTAATATTAAAAATTACCATTAATTTTATTTAGCCACAAATTATGAAAATTTACTATGGTGGGCGTTTTAATGAAAGATTAGCAATGATTTTGTCGCTATTTTTTCTGGTAATAATTAGTCATGACTAATTTATTCTTAAACACTAGTTTATCAATTGTTCAACAGATTTTATTTATGTTGTTCATCATAAGATCGTCAAAAAAAATTTGATTAAATTATTTGTCTAAAAAAATTAACGGTAATTTTTAATATTAACGACAAAAATTATTTTGTCACTATTATTTTTAGATTAAATGTGTTCCAATTGAGCAAACCCCCCTTGTCAACATTTAAAAAAATGTCGATTATAACATGATACGTGAATTTTTTCTTTTTATAAACATCATTACACTTTTACACCATTTCAAATTATGCATTCGATAGTTTACATCAAATTATTTCAATTTATTATGACTAAGTGATTTAATTAATTAATTATGATTAAGTGATGAAATTTTATGTGCAAATACATATCATGCCTTTATTGAATTTGATTTAAGTTTTTACCATCAAATATGCTATATAGTAATATTAGTGAAGGACCCGCGAGGGTGACAAACTTAATTGAACAAATGTTCATCCAAATGAAAGGTCATTTACGTCTCTAATGTGATCTATGGGCTACTATATGTAACGACTCGATCCGTTGTTACTAAAGGACATCTTGTGCGGAATTCCAAAAGTTTGAAAAAGGTGGTGCAAGACTTTTTTAAATTTGAGCACCACGACGAATTTCAGCCTAATTAATTTCTAAGATAGGCTAACGTTAGCCCTCCGTAGCGGAAGCCTTCCCGCTATGGCAACACCACTATAGTGGTTTGAGAGCTGATATAGCAGGCCATCAAAATGCAACAACCTAATTATGCGTCGTCTTTTATTTTCCTCCCACTATTGAAAGAAAAAAATAGATGAGGGCTGATCCAAAAACCCTCTAAAGACACCCCGGGGCAAGGGAGCAATGAGGGGGGAGAATTACCATGCAAAGGAGGTGGACGTCTATGGATTTTCCTATGTGCATTTGCAAAAGATTACTTCTGCGGAGCCAAATTCATGGGAAAGGTTTATCAATATTGTTTGGCGTCCAAATAGAATAGGTTTCTTATAGTTGAGTAGTTAGACGTGTTTTTATTACATTGTATTTTGTAAATATTTAGAGACTACATGCATAGGCCTTCGGGCACGGAGACTGAATGGTTAGAGATTGCTATTACGTGTTGTTAGGGCAGAGATGAGGTTGTGGCTAAGGGGGGGGGGGGGGGGNTCTAGTTCTTGAATTGCCTTGAGTTTCTTGTTAGGAGGGTGGTATATTTCCGGTTATATGTGTATGCATGTCTACAATTTGTAGTATCATTGTGTAATGCATATTCAGGAATACATATGAAGTATATGTAATGACTTCTTGTAGGTGATCGCATGCAGTGAACTTGTTATTGTGACTTGTGGATTTCAAGTGATATTGTTCATTGTGCATGATTGTTTGTGATTATTGGTTGGCTCGGGTACTGTTGCGTCCACATGCACACGCAAGTGTACGTGGTCGCTCAAGTAATATAGTGACTCTTTCGAGCCGGATTATCGAACCCAAAGGACTTCAAATCGACAAACACTTTGTAACTAAAATAATGTTACTTATGTGACAGAAAGTTTCAGGAGTTTGCTTAAGGTATCAATATTAAAACAATTTCAATTATTAACTACTAACAATTAAATCAGTTTCAAACGGGGATTTCACAATTTGGGTGAAATTCCAGGGTTGTAGCATACACTGATTTCAAGCATAATAAAAATTACTTCAGCATTCGACAGGTTATCATCATTATTGATTCACAAGGTTAAATTTATGATCATGGTCTCCCGACCTCTAATTGCCTACGACTATTGACAGCCTAACTACATCGTCCATGTGTTTTAACGTGTATATAATAATCTTTTGTACTCTAATTAATAATAGATTGTTTTGTTAAAATGGACAAATAAAATAAATTCCATTTGTGAAATATAGATCAAGTAAAATAAACTGCAATAAGTAATTGATATTTAACAGACTAATCAAAAATTATGTTGATAAAAAATTATCTCATAAATATCATTTTGATGTCCACATATATATGTGATTTTAGCAAAAGAAAATTTGGAATGATAGACATTTCAAATTTATATTTAAATAATTTAACCTTAATTTCAGAATCGATACTCATTAAACTTCCATTGTTACAATTTTGAATTTTATATTTATTGAAACTATAAAGTCTATGTTATAATTCACAAATATAATATTGAATTATGATTATTTAATTTCCCACTCACATAAAGAGATAAATATATATTAAATAACATATTCATTAATATCACTCTAAGCCATATGTCAAAGCATAATAAAAATCCATGAAGTAAAATTTAAAAAAATCGATTTTCCTTCTAACTTGGCTATTTTATTATAGTATTCTATAGGTAAATGAAATATATATAAAGAAATATTCTTCAATTTGAAAGAATATTTATTTTACCTATTAACACAACAACAAAAATTACCACCTTTGCCAAAAATAAGATTAGGCACACACAAACCAATATAATAATTTGCACGTCTACATGGTAGGCTGCACTCTCGATTAATTTTGCATGGTCCCAATGTGAGGCCACATACTTCCTCTGTACCATTCACATAATTCTCTACATAAAAAAAAAAGAGTTAGACATAAAAAAAAATTATTATTAAAAATATGTATAAATTATCGTAGTAAAAAACATGTAAAACTATCATATTAAATGTAGAATAAAATTATAATATGTACCTTCGATTTGAAAAAGAAGAATAGAAAATAAAATAAAAAGAAAAGTTTTGTATGAACTCATTTCCTCTTTGTATAAATGTATGTAATGCTATTCAATATAGTTTTGAGAGACAAAATTCTGAGATTTATTATTGATTTAGTTGTGGAATTTATAGAGTTTAGTGCATAAATTTTAAGGTAAGTTTAATATTTTATTATTGAATTAGTATTATATAACCTGACTAAACAGGAAAAAATATAAAGAGTTAAGTCAAAGTCAAAGTCATAGTCAAATTAAAATAAAATTCAGAAATGTCGGATTTGTTATTGATGTAGTTGTGGAATTTATAGAGAGTTTAGTGCATAAATTTTAAGGTAAGTTTAATATTTTATTATTGAATTAGTATTATATAACTCGACTAAACAGGAAAAAATATAATGAGTTAAGTCAAAGTCATAGTCAAATTAAAATAAAATTCAGANCTAATATGATTTGTAAGCTAGTTAAGGATAACATGCCTTGTCTTTCACCTTTATTTTTCTCTTCGAGGTTCTACATTTGTTTGTTGTAAGATGCCAAGACAAGTTTTGTTTGAGATATTACGTTATCCAAGTAAATATCATATTGAGAAACAAAAAAGAATCATACATTATTAAGAAATTTAATATCGGATGAGTTCAACCATACATTATTTGAACCTCATGCAAAAATAGTCGAAGTTCAATTTTATATGACAAGAACTTCATGTAAAAATGATTGAAATTATTAGCTTTCAAATTATCTGAAGTTAGTTTTATAAGTCAAATTTTAGACGTGTATATCTGAAAAATAAACTCGTGTTCCTAAAGTCGATTTAAATGTAATTGATCATCTTACAAAAAAAGTATGAATTTCAACTACGACTTAAATAGGGTCATAATATTGGGTATCTATGGATTTTTCCAAATAATTCTGTATGTACAAAAATTGAAACTCATCCATTTATATCATGTTGGGCCAACTTATTCCTTTGATCTTGGCCCATAGATTGCCCAACTTGGCCCAACAACATTTTAACAAATGGCATTTATGTTAGATTAAAGAAATTTATAAGAAATCTGAATAATTTTATAGGGTAAATCACATAAATATGCTACATTATAAAAATATTTACCATTTATGGCAACATAATTTTTCTAAATAATTAAAAAAATTGTATGCGGTTCGCCTCTTTCTTTCCGCCCTTTTTCCTCTTCCTCCTCTTCTTCTTTTTATTCTTTTGCTTCTTCGTCTCTTTCTCTGTCAATATTTATCATCCTCTTTTCTTTTTTCTTTTCTTTTTTAATTCTTCTTCTTCTTCTTTTTTAAAATTTTCATTTAAATAACTATCCTCAAATCAGTTTTTGCCTATATTTCACTATTTTTACCCAAAAAATACGATGAAAAGAGGAACAGAAAGACCAAAAAATTGTACAAAAGCATGTTTTTAAGTAGAAAATTCAAATCACTAAAATTACAGCAGCAAGAGTTCACCATTGATGGTCATTATAAAGCTTCAAATTTTGAATTCATTATTTGAATTTTACGAATTTGTGATTAGTTTGGATAGGTTGATCCTACAAATAACTGAAAATGTCGTTTGGAATTTATATCTCAATTTTAAGAGGATTTGGTTAAGTTTATAATTGATTTAGGAGAAATATTAGATGAAACTCGAAAAAGGCGAAGTTTATGGAACTGTATCGCAATTGTATTAAAGTTGTATTAGATATGTTTCATAATTGTATTAAAATCATGAACAATACATTTATAATACATATTACAAACTTCACTCTCTTTTTAGTGATATCAACCAAAATAATTTAAGTAACATACTTGTAATACATTTATAACATCGGCACAATACATATTGCAAACATCACTCATGTTCTTGAGATACAAATCAAAATAATTTATAAGACACATATAACACATATTTTATTCATGAATAATACAAGTTTAATTCAAACTATAGAATATTATCTTGTCTTTCGTTAGTTACGTTTTTCATTTATTGTTCATTTTCTCTTCTAATTCAACTTTAATATTGTGTAATACACTTTTAACACAAATTTAATTCAAGTTGTAGTTTATTATTTGTTACTATTAGATTACTTGTTTAATTAATTATTGATATAGGTTTAATTCACTTTATAGATTATTGTCTGGTGTTATTAGTTACATTTTTTTTATCCATGCTTAATTCTCTCTTCTAATTCAACTTAAATATTTGTGTAATGCACTTTTAGTACAAGTTAATTCATTTTGCAATTTATTGGTTGATTTGTTATGATTGAATTACTTGTTTAATTCATTATTGATACAAGTTTTATTTAGTTTACAAATCACATAATTCTCTTTCGTTTGCTACATTTTGCATTCATGTTTAATTCGCTTCTAATTCAACTTTAATATGTGTGTAATACATTTTTAATTCAAGTTTAAGTCATTTGGCAGTTTACTATGTCTCTTCATTTGTTACGATTAGATTACTTGTCTAATTAATTATTGATACAAGTTTTATTCAGTTTACGAATCATTGACTGCTCTTTCATTTGTGATTAGTTTGGATAGGTTGTTCCTACAAATAATTGAAAATATCGTTTGGAGTTTATATCTCAATTTTAAGAGGATTTGGTTAAATTTAGAATTGATTTTAGGAAAAATATTAGCTTGAAGCTCGAAAAGAATGAAGTTTATGGAACTATATCATGTTTGAAATAAAGTTGTATTAGATATGTTTCATAATTGTATTAAAATCATGAACAATACATCCTACATTTATAATACATATTGCAAACTTCACTCCCTTTTTAATGATATCAGCTAAAATAATTTAGGTAGCACACTTATAATACATTTATAATACATGCACAATACATTTTTGATACATATTGCAAACATCACTCACGTTTTTAGTGATACAAACCAAAAGTAATTTATAAGACACATATACTACATGTTTTATTCATTAATAATACATTTATAATACGTATTGCACACTTCACTCCTTTCTTACGGATACTTACAATAATTTAGGTAACACACTAATAATATATTTATAAGAAATGCACAATGCATTTTTAATACATATTGCAACCATCACTCATTTTCTTAGTGATAAAAGCAAAATAATTTATAAGATACATATAATATAAATTTTATTCATGAATAATATGAGTTTAATTCAGTTTATCGATCGTTGTCTTGTCTTTCGTTAGTTATGTTTTTCATTCATTCTTAATTCTCTCTTCTAATTCAATTTTAATATGGTGTAATACAATTTTAAAGCAATTTAATTTATTTTGCAATTTTTTGATTTATTTGTTACTATTGGATTACTTATTTAATTCATTATTGATACAAGTTTAATTTATTCTATAGATCATTATCTGATTTTTTATTAGTTACGTTTTTATTCATGATTAATTCTCTCTTCCAATACAACTTTAATATTTGTGCAATACACATTTAAATACAATTTTAATTCATTTTGCAATTTATTGATTGATTTGTTACGATCGAATTACTTGTTCAATTCATTATTGATACAAATTCATTCAGTTTACATATCATAGAATGATCTTTCGTTTGCTACATTTTGCATTCATGTTTAATTCTCTTCTAATTCAACTTTAATATGTGTGTAATACATTTTTAATTCAAGTTTAATTCATTTTGAAATTTATTATATCTCTTTATTTGTTACGATTAGATTATTTGTCTAATTAATTAATTATTGATAAAATTTTATTTATTCTACGAATCATTGATTACTCTACAAAAGAAAGTAGAGAGAGAAGGAAAGGGGAAAAAAACAACTGAAAGAGAGAAAAAGCAAGAAAAAAAAAGCAATCAAAAGAAAGCAAGAGAAAAGCAGCAACAAAATGAATACACGGGAGAAAGAACAACATAAAGAAAAAAAGGGAGAGAAAGAGCGAGAATGAGAGATAAAAATTAAAAAACTGAGAGAGAAAAAAGAGAAAGAGGCGAGAGAGAGAAAAATCTAATAAAATTATAGTATTGTTATATATTGCTATAAATGGTAATAATTAAAGAGTATACTTAAAATAAGTAATTATTTTTTAAAAAGAATTCACTCAAGTAATTAATCCAATTTTAAATTCGCATTAGGTAGGCACATTAAGAAGGTTATAGTGTTTTTTACTAAAATGTTCTTCATTTGTAGGATATAAATTTGGGTTACCTACACTAAGTGTTTACATCAAATCGTACTATTTTACCATAATTAGGTTATAAACTAAGATGAGAATGTGCATTAATAAGCTAATATGATTTAGTGATATAAAAGTGTATCTTAACATGTACGGATATATATATATATATATTTATCGAATTAATGTAAACATCAAGTGTGAGTAAATTTTACTTTCGAATCTTGATTATGGGTGAAATTTCAACCATCACCCCACCCACCCCACCCCAAACAAGGGTGTTCATGGTTCGGTTTGTATCGGTTATTGCTTAAAATCAAAATCAAATCAATTTAGTCGATTTTTAAATTTCTAAATCAAACCAAAAAATAATTGTCAGTTTGGTTATTGTCGGTTTAGTTCGGTTTGATTCTGTTTTTTTGGTTTGAATGTAATAATTTGTTTAAGGATGTACGTATCTCGATAGATGCAGACATCTAGTACATGAACAATCCATAGAAAACCTAACGTACGTGGATTTAATTAAACAATTAAATAATACTAGAGTTATTATTAAACAAACATAGTGATTCAATTAAANTAAGAGAAAGTGTGACTATCTTATGTGTAGGAAAGACTAAAGAAATGAATTTTGATGGACTTGGACTTAGGATTATTATAGTTGAGCTAAAATTTTATTGTTGGGCTTGAGAAAATGGTAAAAATTAACGACTTAAGTTAATTAAAACTTAACAAAATATTTATATTTTATTTATGAATAATATATAATCTCTCGGTTCGATTTGGTTATTTTTGCGGGTTTTTTTTTAGTAAAATCAAAATCAAACCAAATAGTATCGATTTTTAAAATATAAAAACCAAACCAAATATCAATTTTTTAATAGGTTTGATTTAAATTAAGGCTCAATTTAATATTTTAACCATAACCATGAAAAACCCTAAATCTCCAAACGGTGTATCTACTTCAAATGTTACAAAAAGTCCCCTAACTAATAGAGAAGAAAATGCAAAATGTGAATGTATGTATCAACTAAACAATTAGGGGAATTGTACTTATTAGTCTCTCACATACTAATTTTTTTTTCTCAATGTATATGATACGGATTTTTTTCTACTGAATTTAAAAAAGAATATACATTTACTTATTTGATAAACATTTAATGACTATTAATATTTTATCCATGTTGGATCCCACTTATTTGACAATTTTTTTTATAAAAATGTATTATTCTACTTTCTCCGTTCACTTTTACTTAGCTTGTCTAGTATTTCAAAGTAGTTTTTCACTTTTAATTGTCATTTTTAACATATCACGAAAAAAACAATTGTGTTTTTCCTGTTTTACTAGCTACATTAATTACTTAATTTCTCAAATAAGTGAGCATTTTCTAAGAACTAAAACTATACATCAATTATTATGAATATTAGGATAAAATATTTATATTACTCATTGTGCAAAGTCTAAAGTGGATAAGTAAAAGTGAACTACGAAAGTATTTAAAATTTCATTTATTTTAAAGATAATTTTAAAATATTAAAAAGTCTTCTCATATTTCTTAAATTCCGTGTCCAACCAAACTATATCACATAAATTAAAACTTACGAAGTAAGTACTACTCCTATTTTTTTGGGGGGCCTTTTTTTAGCCATTTTCATACTTTTGAGAATCAGATTCTTCTTCATCCTAACATTGATTTCACATTTCCAATTGAATCCACTTTATAGGCTTTTTTTTATCTTTAAATTCTCCCATCTCAATCAAGCACAAACATTGATTCACTATATTTGTGAAAGAAAAAAGGAAAAGTGAACACTTATATACAATAACACGGCATAGAAAATGGGCCTAAAAAGATATGAGTAATTTTTCTCTATTTATCTTGATTTTATAAATAAGGTTAGTTGATATTTGTGTTAATAAAAAGTAATGTACATGCGATAAAAAAATTATATATATGTACCACGTGAAATATTCAAGGTACGTATAAATTGCTCTGATACTAATTACATAATATAAAAAAGGTGTAGGAGATGAGGCTATAGACATAGAGTTGAACATAGTAAAATAAGAAATTGAAAGATTTCGTTGAAATTGTTCATTTCGAAATTTCCTGAAAAGCTAATCATAGGTTCTTCTCTCCATCGGAACTATTAAGCTTGTGAATCTAACATGAAGAATGAATGTGCAGAGAGAGGAGAGTTTACAGAGAGAAGAGAATGGTTACTTCATTGATTAGAAACTCAGTATGTAATACATGTATATATACAAAATGACTAACTGTAACTGATCCTAACTAACTATGAAGCTAATTGTAATTAGTTGTAACTAACTCTGTGATATGACGTGTAACTAACTAACAATAATGCTTAATTATAACAACTACGAATACAATCTTCACTAAGGTACATTGACACATTTACCCAACTCCTTTACACCCCCCTTCAAGCTAGGAGCTATGAAAATATTTTTCATCCCTAGCTTGGACATCAAATGGTAATGAGGACTGCTGCCAAGAGCCTTAGTCAGAATATCAGCAGGTTGATCTGCTGAAGGTATGTGAGTAGTGACAATTAAGCCAGCCTGAATCTTTTCCCTAACAAAATGACAATCGATGTCAATATGTTTAGTCCTCTCATGGAAGACTGGATTTGCCGCAATCTGAAGAGCTGAAGTACTGTCTGAATGAAGTGATACAGGCAATGATATACTGTCTCCAAGTTCCTGAAACAAACCAACCAGCCAAACCACTTCTGCCACGGTCGAAGCCATAGCTCTATACTCAGCTTCTGCTGAACTTCGAGACACTGTGGGCTGTTTCTTCGATTTCCACGAAATAGGAGACTCTCCATGCTGTATCATATACCCAGTAATTGACCTTCTACTGTTAATACAAGATCCCCAGTCTGCATCACAGTAAACTGTCAAAGCATTGCTAGCAGTGGAAGACATCATAACTCCCAGTCCTGGTGCTGACTTCAAGTACCTCACAAGCCTAAGGGCAGCATCCATGTGTGACCTCTTAGGAGAATGCATAAATTGGCTCAGACACTGTACACTAAAAGAGATGTCTGGTCGAGTAGTTGTAAGATACAGTAGCCTTCCAACCAGTCTTTGGTAGCTAGTAGGATCATCTAATGGTGGATCAGTGTGTGTAGAGGGTATATGAGCATCAAAGTCTGTAGAAGTAAGGTTCAAATTTAATTCCATGGGAGTTGAAACTGGTTTGGCACCTGCCAACCCCATATCTGCTATAAGCTGCAGAGTATATTTCCTTTGGTGAATTAGAATGCCTGCTTCACTTCTCGCAAATTCTAAGCCCAAAAAATATCGAAGCTCACCTAAGTCTTTGATCTTGAATGCATGCTGCAAAACTTTCTTAGTTTCCTGTAGCATAATGGGATCATTCCCTGTAAGCAACAGATCATCAACATAAATGAGGACTATCACCAATTTGTCATTCTGTCTCTTGGTAAACAAAGAGTAATCCCTAGTACTTTGCTGGAAGCCAGAAGCAGTCAAGGTAGTGGTAAGCTTGATATTCCACTGCCTTGAAGCCTGCTTGAGCCCATAGAGTGACTTCAATAGCTTGCACACCTGAGTACCAGTATGTTTACTGTTAAAACCAGCAGGAAGACTCATGTACACCTCCTCAAATAGATCTCCTTGTAAAAAAGCATTGTAAACATCCATCTGATGAATGTTCCAATTCTGAATAGCTGCAATAGAGATAACAGCCCTAACAGTAGCCATTTTGACCACAGGAGAAAAGGTCTCCTGATAATCAAAACCCTCTTGTTGGCTGTATCCTTTTGCCACCAACCTTGCCTTGAACCTTTCCACTGTACCATCAGCATTGTATTTGATTTTGTACACCCATCTACATCCAATGGCCTTCTTCCCTTTTGGTAATTCCACTAACTCCCAAGTCTTGTTATCCTCTAAAGCTTGAATTTCACATTGCATAGCGTCAACCCATCTTGCATCCTTAGCAGCAGAAGAGTAATTGGGAGGTTCTGATTCAATGGAAAACTTGGACACAAAACTCTGATATTTAGGGGATAAGCCTGAGTAGTTGACAACAGAAGCAATAGGATATAAACATCTAGTAGAACTAGTTGTGGTCACATAATCCTTATGCCAGATAGGAGGCTTGACACCTCTAGTGGACCTCCTTATAGTAGGAACTGCAGTATCTACTGGTAAAGAATGAGTGTCGGAAGAAGCGTCCCCATAACCAAGTGCAGGAACAATAACATTGGAAGGAACTACAATAGGAGCATCAGGAAGAGCAACCAAATCTTCAAAAGCAAACAAGTTGGAATTGGAACTGTGCGGAGCAGCCATGCTTCCTTGAAAAGGAAAGACCTCTTCTTTGAACATGACATCTCTACTAATAAAAAAGGTCCTATTTTCCAAATCATACAATTTATAGCCCTTTTGGGTTGCACCATATCCTACCAAAACAGCCTTCACAGCTCTTGGACTGAATTTATCATGTTTGGGGAGAATTGTGGCAAAACATAAACATCCTATGATTCTCAGATGATCAAAAGAAGGTGGTTTACCATATAATCTCTCATAGGGAGAAACACCAGCCAACACAGTCGAAGGGATTCTATTCAAAACATAGACAGCAGATTCAATGCATAGGCCCCAAAATCTATCAGGGAAGCTGGCTTGGAATTTGATTGCCCTTGCAGTTTCAAGAATATGTCTATGCCTCCTTTCGACCACACCATTTTGTTGAGGTGTGTAAGGACAAGAACTCTCATGAATGACACCATGAAGTTGAAAAAAAACATTGCAATTATTATTGAAGAATTCAGCACCATTGTCAGATCTGACTCTCTTTATTTTTGTATCAAACTGGTTCTCAATTTCAGTAAAGAAATTCTTGAGTATAGTAATCACATCAGATTTTAGTCGTATAAGAAAAGTCCAAGTCCATCTTGAAAAATCATCCACAATAGTAAAAAAATATCTCATTCCATCAAAAGTTTCTGTTTTATAAGGCCCCCAAACATCCATGTGTAACAGTTGAAAAATACATGTAGATTTGCTAATACTAAGTGGAAATGGTAATCTGGTTTGTCGAGCAAGTGGACAAACTTCACATGTTGCTAAACAAAACTTATTGCCTAGTTTCTGAAAAATAGGAATTCTCCTAAGTACACTCATAGGAACATGACACAACCTCTTGTGCCAAATAGCAGGATCAGCAGTCTGAGCTACAGCCAAACACCTCTGTGGTATCTTGTCCTCCTTATGTGTCTGTCAACAGATGGTATAAAGGCCATTTTCTTCCTTACCAGTCACCCTCACCTTCCCAGACAAGAGGTCCTGAAAAACACAATATTGTGGATAAAAGGTAACAGAACAGTTTAAATCCTTAGTCACCTGAGAGACTGACAGAAGGTTAAACTGAAAATCAGGCACACACAGTACTTTTCTAAGAACATCACCTCCCCCAATATGACAATCTCCAATGTGTGTCACTTTGGCTGAGTCACCAGTAGGTAGCTGAACATGACCTGCATTATCTAATGACCCTTTATGGTTTAAGAAATGAGAATCACCAATCATGTGATGAGATGCACCAGTATCAACAATCCATTTCATAGTATTACCTTGAGGCAGAGAGAGGTTACCTGCCATATTTGCAGTACCATGAGAGTCATGAATGGTGGTTTGATCCAGCATTTTGAGCAATTGTTGATGCTGCACAGGAGTAAACATAGGCACCATAGGTTGGGAGGGATATTGATACTGCTGGAAATGCTGAAAAGAGGCTTGAGGTGGTGAATAAAACGCTTGAGAACAGGAGTAAACATAGGCACCATAGGTTAGGCACCAATAGGGTTGTTATGCTTATTACTAAACTTGTTGAATAGATAAAATATAACCAAGGTATATCTTTTTTATCAGAGGTTGAATTGATCATCAGAAGAAGATTTAGGCCAAAAATTAGGATACATTCTGGGAAAATCAAACTTCCATCGAAGAGAAGCCAATGAAAGGCGTTCATAAAAATTCTCGTAGAATCGAGAATGAAGTTTTCATTCTGTACATGCCAGATCATGAATTAGTAAGGAACCTAGCTTGTACGCTACATGGGTTCATGTGAGTGAAATTTTAACCGGTTACTTCAGTACTCAAAAAACTGTTTAGTAAATGATTCTCATTTTTTTTTTCTCTCGCAACGTATACACCTTTAAACTATTATTTAAAGATCTATATTGAGCAGATTGAAAATCTTTAGATCATATCTAAAATTTGTGTAAGTTATTATAAATGTTAGATAATAATTTAATATTTTATTTATAAATTTATTTAATATATAAAAATATTAAAACCAAGTCTAACGTTATCATAATCTTTTTTTTTTCCAAAGATGGGGTCTTTTAATGTTAACCATTTAGAGCATTTTGTATTGTTTCACCCTCTTTGTGAAAAAAGTCAATAAAATAGAATAGAATAAAAATAAATATTGTATGTTTAGCATTTATTCTCATGGGGAAAATTGGGGTATCTACTAAAATAAAATAAAATTATATATTACGAAAAATAATAAAAATATAAATACACACACTTTCCTAGAAAGTTAATTTGCATAGACAATAAAACAAGTGCACGAGTCCATGTAAAATAAGACTTTAATATATTTGAATCGTTTTATAAAAAAAGAAAAGAAATTCATATTACACCGCTCTCTTAAGTGATAGTTCTTTTTATGTTATTATTTTTTCATAATAAATAAATAAATCATCTGATATAATTCGTTCTCAATGGCATTACTAGAGGGTGTCAACATGATGAATCAAGCTTCACAAATAAAGTACAAATTTTGTGAATATAGTTAAACTCTCGAATTACGTATTATACATTTATATGTCCAAAAATAATACAAAATTCTGTAACATATAATTAATATACACAGCTCATTCTGAACATATTGATTCTAAATTTTTTATTCAGAGCCTACTACCGTAGGACCATTTAAGTGTGAATTAAATGGCTAGAAATTGGCAGTACAAATTTAGTACATTTTTTGAGATGTAGAAATAAATTTTAGTCACCATTTTTGTCGGAGTCTCAAATTTAAGTTTTGAATATAATTTTATTTAAAAGAAAATAATTTGACTCTCAAGTAATCTTTTTAATATTAATTTTAATTAATTAATTTCAAAAAGATCGAATTTGAAAAATAATAAAACTGTGTAGACATAGTGTGACTTTTTATGTGAGAGTAATAAAGGAGCGGAAGGTGCATTGTAACAGTACTGCTTACAATATAATTGGTTGTACTATAGGTGGAATATTTACTATTTCAACTACATAATAGCAGTGGCCAAATATTATCTCAAAAAAATATATCATATAATTCCCTAAGTCCTAATTAATTCCTAATAGAAAGTTCTTTTTTTCTCCGATTCGACTAATTTAAATTAACATCATAGATTTTTAATAGAAGATATAAAAGTTATTATTAATCAAATTGATTTGAATTTATGTCATAAAACCTTAGAAAGCAATTCCTTTTCTTTGCAAGAATTTCGATTGGTGATTAGTTATTGATCTGATTAATTTAAATTTACACTGTTAAAAGAAAGTTTTCCTTCAATATTGAAAAATGATTTGACTAATTTAAATTTATGTCATAAGAAGTATATTATTAAGGAGTGTGGTTTAGTTAGCTCTTGATGATGAAAAGGTTTACGTTCTCAGAACGCAAATTTTAAACATCTGATAAATAATGAAGTGATATTTATCATTTCATTTTCACCGCACTACATGTTATAACAATCATGTAAGTGTGTTTGTGAGAGTTTTAGGAATGATTTTTTTTTTGAAACGTTTTCCTCTTATTTGTAATGATCCGAATCATCGTTATTTAGGAAAAACAAAATTTTGAGAAAATGTTGGGGCCATTGTCCCGTCAGGGTGGGCCAGATGCCGCTAGGGCGGCAATGCCACAACGGGGTAAGTGTTGGGTTTTGAAGGGTGATTAGGGCGTCATGCGGAAGCGTACAATTGCAAATCATATGTTTGATAAATCAGACGAACAAAAACTTATACTAAAAACATAATATTATTATATAAAAACTAATATAAGAGAAAAATATTAAAACTATTGAGAGATTAAATCTCTCCATAAACTAAACTCTTAAACGTCTACATTGTAGAAGCTATTGGGTTCTTGTTATGAGAAGAGGGGTCTTCAATTTATAGATCTCCTAACTTTTCCTCTAAGGAAAGAATAAACAAAATATGGAATAAAATTATATTTTCCTTTCATAAAAAAGTAAAAACATTTATGGTAATGTTTTGTCATTTCTTTTAGGAAAAAATAAACTTCAAATAAGGTAAGAAAATCAGGACAAAACCCTAACAAATTTCCCCTTTTGGCTGGATTTTCTTGACAAAACTTGATCTGTCTTCTTCAATTGCATGATAATCTTTGTTCTTCACATAGTTTTCATCACTGCTACTTGCCATGATTAAAAATAAAGTTTAAAATATATGGGTTAAAAATGGTTTTAAAATATTTCATTTTTATTTTTAAAAATTGCAGCAACAGATATGTTGAAATATGGTTAAAACTTCTTCTCCACTTGTAGCTTGACAAAAATTGTCATTATCATCAAATTTGTTGCAAATTGATTTGAAACCACTTGAGTCTTTCTTCAATCTTGTTGAACCATTGGATCATTGAACCATATGCTCTGATACCACTTGTTGGGTTCTGAAGGGTGATTAGGGCGTCATGCGGAAGCGTACAATTGCAAATCGTATGGTTGATAAATCAGACGGCAAAAACTTATACTAAAAACATATTATTATTATATAAAAACTAATATAAGAGAAAAATATTAAAACTATTGAGAGAATAAATCTCCCCATAAACTAAACTCTTAAACGTCTACATTGTAGAAGCTATTGTGTTCTTGATATGAGAAGAGGGGTCTTCAATTTATTGATCTCC
Source organism: Solanum stenotomum (assembly GCF_019186545.1). Lineage (NCBI taxonomy): Eukaryota > Viridiplantae > Streptophyta > Magnoliopsida > Solanales > Solanaceae > Solanum > Solanum stenotomum. The sequence continues at coordinate 57,822,867 of NC_064283.1, forward strand.
TAATTTTTCCTCTAAGGAAAGAATAAACCAAATATGGAAGAAAATTATATTTTCATTTCAGAAAAAAGTAAAAACATTTATGGTAATGGTTTGTCTTTTCTTTTAGGAAAAAATAAACTTCAAATAAGGTAAGAAAATCAGGGAAAAACCCTAACAGTAAGTAGCCGCTAGAGCGGGATGGGCGAGTTAGAATGTAAATAACGCAAAATCTTATTTTCTCTTTCTTTCAAAAACACCTAATTTAGACGTAATTCACCCCAGAAACCCTCCAAAAGCTGCTCTAGGCTTGGGAAAGAATGAGGAAGAGAGTTCTAGCGTAAGGAGATCGATGACTTGCGGATTCTTGGCCAAATTCACCGTCTTGTCGCCCAGAAACCTGAACTGAAGCTATAAATCTGTGCAGCATCTTAGCGCCTAGGTAGGCTAGGTTTATTTATTGAGTAGTTATAAATATGTTATTCACTGCGTAGTATGTTGAAATTGACGGTAAAATCCATGTATACGCTTTTTGTGCACCGAAAAAGGGTTGATGATACGTATATTCCTAAGTGTGATATTAGTCGTATACCGTAGACAAAAGTCCCTATCTTTCGTGAGTTAGGGTTTGGGAGTAGTTGTGATTTCCTATTTTGTGGGGTGTTGTTAAGAGGTGGCTAGATGATATGGGTGTGTATAAGTAAAGTGTAACGGTAGTAGCAAACCTACAGAATTGATCATAAAACAATGCATGTCAAGGACTTGAGTATTCGACTGTATGTTGTAAGTCGTGTAGGTGATGGTTGTGATTTCTTGTTATGTGATATATGTTTGTTCTTGCTTCATTATGATACATGTATGTATGCGAATGTTGAATTATTAGTCTTAAATGAGGATAGATGAATAATCGAATGCCATGAATCATGACTTGATTGTATGATTATGAGAATATATTTGTGATTATGATTGTGATTGTGATTGTGGCTTGATGAATGGATCGGATGTTACGTTCCGACACACTAACTTGAATTGGTTGCCACGTTCCGACATAAACATGAATCAGTTGCCACGTACCGATATAAATATTGGAACGAGTGTCACGATCCGGCACGCTAACTTGAAACGGGTACCATGTACCGGTACACTAACAGTTTGGGCTTGGGTTCCATTAGAGGACCATTGACTTGTCATATATGTGTAATTGCTCGTATTATTGATCATGTAGGATTAGGCATGTTTCTTGAATGATTAGTGGATTGTACATTATGTTCTTATAGGAAGGGATTACGATGTCGTAAGTCAATTGGAGATATTTGGTTGTGTAATGAATTGTGAGTGGTAGAGTCTCAATTCAGATTGTAGTATGGTAAAAAGGGGGACTAAGGGTCCGGGTGCTATCCTTGTTAATTAGAATGTGGGCATGGACATTATTGTTGAGGCTCGGGGTGGTGGTTAGTGATAGTGTTGTCAATTGGGTTTTTCCACTAAGGGAGGGGTTAGAGACAAGTGAACTAGCTTGATGTTAATATCCGGAATGGTAAGAATAGGCAAAATATAAAGGTGGAGGAGCGATTGGTCATATTGCATGTTTCGCCAATTGATTTCTTGTATTATGCGGTGGGTATTCGAGTTGATCGATATGCCTACCAGTACATGTGGTTGTACTGATACTACTCTTACTATGCCTTTTGGCATAGTCTAGATCCAAATCGGTGATGTTTCATTAGGTGAAGACGAAGAGAATTTCTAGCAGCTTCTATTTTCCTTCCGCATGGTGGGAGCTGTGTCTCTGTTATCGCGTTTGTGTCATGTAATTTTAGTAGCTCTTGTACCTGTTTAGACTAGATCTCTGGGGAGTTAATTTACTTTACAAGTCTTAACTTTGAGTCGTTTTAAACTCTTGTTTTTATAAAAATACTACATGAACTTCCTTTTATCTGCTAGTTTTCTTAATCTTCTGCATGTTTTAATTATTGGGAATCAAGGGTTCTCCTACTTAGATGTTAGAGTAGGTGTTCGCACAGCCCGATGGGTTGGATCGTGACATTATTGAACACTCCATAATACAAATTTAAAATAAATAAATTGATGAATATCGAATATCGAATAAATTAAATGAAAAATAATATTTTTTGCACTATTCATCCATTGATTAGAAGTGAGTAGACATATATGAAGGACAATATAATTTCCCCTCCAACCGAGCATAATGTCATTGAAGTTAAAGTTGGGTAGGTGGGGTCTTTGCAATATATCACTAAATAAAGTTAGCGTTGACCATTAAAGACGACTTTGTTCTCAGATTTTAAACTGAAAATCTTAATTAAAAGTAATAGAATACACCGACAACCCCTTAAACTTGCTAAAATTTGTAATTTAGATGCTCGAACTACTACATGTTCTAATTGAACAAACACATGATAATATATTTCATTCAACTAGACATTTGTGACTCAAATTTTGAAGGAAAAAAATCTGCAAGTACTTCTTAAACCTTTATAAGTTAACCACAAAGAAATATATTACCTCCTTTAATTATATACACACATCAACCTCAATTGGAACAAATCTACAGTTTTGCATTGAGAAGCACTGTCAATACTTTAGGGTAAAGCCGACACTCCTTACCAAAAGGTAATAACTCTAGTCCATTCCTATGACTTGAACTCGAGAACTCTAGTTAAGAAACAAAAAGATACTTACCACCACACGACAATCAAATATATATATATATGTGTGTGTGTTTGTTTAGTTCCAAGAACCAAAGAAAGGACCTCATATTATGTGCATTGTGCAGTGAAAACTAATTGCCAAAGTACTATAGCTGTAGCTGCTACTTTAGCACATGTTTCATGGAAAGTTCCATTATATTATCACCATTTATAATTCACATTTTGACAATAATAAAAAAACAAGTGCTTTATTGGGACAAAGACTATAATGGGAGGTTCAGTTTGATTCTCACATACATTGTGGATCTCTTTGGAAAAAAAAATTAAGTAGAAACAACAATAACAAATCATGTATAATTTCGCGACTAAATATGAAAAATATGATGTATGTAAGATTTTATTTTTATTTTTGTGATGATAGAGATATTGTTTTTGAGTAGATCCTCGATTTGAAAGAAGTGTTACCATAATGTTAGGTAGAAACAAATACTTGAAATAATTCTCTGGCTATTAACATTTCTTCTATTATTTAAATGTAAGGGAACGACAATTCTGATGCATAAATTAAATGTTCTTAAATATCTAAACTTTTAGATGACTCATTTATTTTTGTTGTAATTAATTGACAGTAATAACTTAATTGTCGCTAAATATGTTTTTTTTAAGTGACACTGAATACTCTTTGCAAATGTCATTAAATTCTAAAACGTCATTAGATCCAATGACAATTAACTAATGTCAGTAAAAATTTTAATTTTATTAATGACTCTTTGATATCCAATAAACAAGTACACATCCATTCTTAATTTAAACTTGTTTGTTTCTCCCTTTCGGCATGCGTTAATGGGAGAATTCTATATCTGAACATGTTACGTACCAAATTTACATATAATCCACAATTTTAACATTCTTTTCACCAAAAAACTCATTATTCTCGATATCAATATTTCAACCTGAGAATTTACTACTTGTATATTTTTCATATAACGAGTATCAATAAATAAGGACAACATATGGAAACATAAGTTTTTTTTTTATCCATTATTCAATATTCACTTTAGAATTCAAATTAATTCGAATTCGTGTCATATAAATTAAATTGACCAATAACAACATGTAAATCTTTTGATAGAATTTAAAGCAGCAGAAGTAGAAATAGTACTATAATAATGTATAATAATTAAAAACTATTTTTAATTTGTCAACAAACTATAGGCTAGCCCCTCTATATTTAGGACTCATTAACATTAATACACATATTTTTCTCATTTATTAAAATCTGCCCTTCTGTCCACCGACGCTTTAATAGTAGCCCCACCGTTTACTCATTATTACAACAATTGTCCTTTCTAAAATTTTAATTTGACAAATTATTCTTTCAATAAAATGTTAATTTTGATTTTTGAAATAAAAATATTGTTTTTTTAAACTTATATGTCCAAAATTGTCACTTCAAAAGTCAAATGAAATTTTTAGCAACAATTTAGGGGGAAAATATATATTTTTTTGTTAAAGAAGTAATTTTAACATGTGGATTACATACAAATATTTTATTGATATATAGATGACAGTAAAGATCGAATTTAGAATCTTTGAACTATTTGATATCATGTCAAATAATTTAATTCGTTACCTCATATAAAACAACATCCAAGTTACTTTTATTGATTAATTTTATGATACTTACCATATTTAAATTGGAATATGACCAAAACTTTATAGAATATGTTACTTTTAGTGGAAAAGAAATTTTATTAACCTAATAGATCCCTACAAAAGTAAGGCATGAATTGGAAAATTTGATAGTTTTTGTTCAAAATTTTATATATAATTTTTTAAAAAATAAATAAAAATATTTTAAAATTATATAACAGTAAATTTTTTATTATTTAATATTACTCTAAGATTAATTTGAAATTCTGAATTTAGGTTGATCAAAAATAATTTAAAAATATATATAAACTTCAAACTCTGAATTCAACTTTGATAGAAATTAATCCAAAAACCTATAGACTCCACGTTATGATTTAGAGTCTCCTTGAAATTGATTTAGAAACTTATAAACTTTAAAATTTTAATACGACTCTCATCGAAATTAATCAAGAAATTTACCGATTTCAAATTCTAAATTCAACATCAATCAAAATTAATCTAGTAACCTCCAAATTTTAAATTATGATTTCGACTCTGATCAAAATTAATTATGAAATCTAAAAACTCCCAATTATAAAATCAACTTTACTTTTAATTATGAATCTTACTCTAATAGAAATTAATCTAGAAATCTATTGCCATCAAATTCTAAATATAACTTGAATCAAAATAAATCAAAAAAAAAATATGAGGACTCTAAATTTTGAATCCTATTCTAATTGGAGTAATATTAATCTAAAAATCTATAAACTTCAAATTCTAAATCGGATAAATATTACACCTACAAGTCCCTACATTCATTTCCATCACTAATTACACCATTGTAGAAAGAGACAATAGAGAAACTTCATAGACATAACTTCCATAAATATATATATACATGGAGGTGGAAGATTGAAAGCAACTTATAGAGAGAGAAAAATAGAGAAATCTAGAGAGAGAAAGTGAGAGAGTTTATGTGAGAGAAAGTGATAATATGGGTATGGGATTTACACCAAAATCCAAAGTAAACAACACCAATAATAGTGAAAACTGGGGAATGGGTTTTCTCTTCATATTCTTCCCTGAAGAAGAAGAGAAAAACCCCAATTTCTCTTTCACAAATTCTTCTTCTTCGTCTTCTTCTTCATCTTCTTCATTGTTGCCTTCATTTTCATTCAAATCGATTAATGCAATTCGTAATCGTTCAAGTTCATCTCATCTCATCTCAAAAGCACAATCCACAATTTCAATTTGCGTATTGTTGATTTTCATCACTCTTTTACTCTTCACTCTCTCAACTTTCGAACCCACAAATTCGTTAAATCAAAAACGAAAACCCCCAAATCTTAAATTCCAAGAGAAAGTGATTTTCCCACCTGCATTGCAAGGTATGGGTTCGTTGTATCGAAGAGGAACAAGGGCTATGAATGACCTAATCGTAGCTCATGTAATCGAATCCGTAACGGAGATCGAGCTGAAAATGTTCCTCAGACTACTGCACAGATCCGGAATCACTTCAAAGTCAGATATATTATTCGTATTTTCATCGAAATCAAGCTCATTTGATCACGCCATTGTTGAAGAGAACAAGTCCTTTTTGAAGCTCATCAATGGCTACTACAAATACAATAAGGAGGAAAAGAAGAAGAATTATAACTCAAGTTCTGACCCGACCCGATTTATGAATTCAAGTTTTGACCCGACCCAGTTCGTGATTTCGAGTAAGAAAGAGAAGGAAAGTGGAGAACCCATTTGGGGTAAGAAAATCCGGCTTTATGAGGATTTTGGTAACTCAACCAAGTTAACTCTAACTCGGATGAGTTATGGCTCGGTGGTGGGTTTTGATATGGGTGAACTTGACCCGGAGAACTCGTTATCCGGGTTCTTGGATCATGTTCCAATGAGTTTAAGAAGATGGGCTTGTTTCCCGATGTTATTGGGTCGGGTGCGGAGAAATTACAAACATGTCCTTTTAGTAGATGTAAAGGAACATCTCGTACTCGGTGACTCACTTAGCCAACTCAAGAATCGTAGTCCGGAGTCCGTTATACTAACCACATTACCTACTCGAAAAAAGAACTCGGAGAAAAAACCCGTTAACTCGGGGTTCGTATTCGGTGGGGTACGTGGAGTGAGACGATTGGCGAACGCGATGTTAACGGAAATCGTTCGAGCTATAACGCAACATAAGAAGAGAAACTTGGTGTCCGAGTCAACATTGTTCAACCAACTCGTTTCGAATGAGTTTGTGTTGAAGAATGTGAATTTGATCGTATCGGGTGAGTCAACTCATGAACTGAGTTCACTCACCGGGTTGATGAACTCGAACTCGAAATCGAGTTCATTTTCTATTTCGAAATTTCCTATTGTTAGGCGTGGGAATAGTAATTTGGATATTAGTTATGTTTTTAAGAAGTATTTATGTTCTACTCCTTTGGATTCTATAGCTTATAGTGATTGTTAGTAGTCAAAAGAAAAAGAGAAAATATCCTAGGTTTATATATATTTTTTGTATTTTTTGGAGAGGTTTTGTAATATTTTGTTCATAATACAATTTGTTAAATAATATTTTGATCTTAGTGTTGAACTTGTAATATCTTTTTTACTTTTTTTTGTTCTCTTACGTTACTTATTATTATGAAGAAAGACAAGGAGAAAAAAATAAGCGATATTATGAGTAATGTTATCAAAATTTTTACTGAAATGAGTCTTTGAAAGCGAGTGTCTTCGTCCTCACTCTCATAGAGAGGATAGACAGGCTACTTAGTGACACTTTCGTGACTTGTGGGAAGCGATAAAGAAAAGGGGATCGATTTAGACTCTTTCTATTTTATTTTATAGTCTCTCTAACAGGTATTATGAATCTTCTGTCCCACACATCTAATCAGATCGCTTGGCTATTAATTGATCTAATTTAGTTATTTAGGGTTAGGACTTGCATAACACCAGCTGTTTTTATAATTTATTTTGTTTTTTGGAAATTTCTGTTGGTAGTTAATTAATTTAGAGAAGAAATTTAACTATTCCAATATGTACAGAGTAATTGCAGAATTTAGTGAAGGGAACTACTTCCATTAAATGCATTGGCATTTATAAATTATTATTTTTGGCAGAAAGTCTGCTGTTATTCTTAATGAGGGACAGTCTTAAGTATTTAGCATTTTATAGAACTCTAACTATAGCTTTAATTCTACTTCGAGGCTTTTTGTTTTATCCAACTTCATGACACATATTGTCTCGCTAGCTTTAGCCCTACATGCTTTTGTAAAGATATGATACTTGAGTTCAACTCAACCTTAAAGCTAATTCGTGAGGGGAGGATTGCTCAAGTTCAAATAAGGAAATCACCATTTTATTTTCCAATCAATTTGAAACTTTTACTCACTCTAACACCCCCTTCACACCCAGACCCAATTGGAGTATGGATCGAGAGTCTAAACGAGGATGAACCTGACTCTGATAGCATATAAAGATATGACATCTGGTCTTAACTCAACCCTAAAAACTAGCTCATGAGGGGAAAATTATTCAAGTTCATATAAGGAGATTACCAGTTCATTCTGCAACTAATGTGAGACATTTACCCACTCTAACAGTCTTCACGAACTTTTTCCTTGGGGCTATGCTATCGTCGAATTCAAAAGTATATGTACCATGTGAATTTATGCCCAGTCTTTCATTTTCACTTTTCACTACCTTTCATATGAGGAATTTGCCTAAGACTTCATGTGCACTCTCCTTGACTCATTTCATCAGTTTGTCTTCTATCATTTTGAAACTTGAACCTTAAAATTCTAAATAAAAGTGTAGAGATTCTAACTATTTCATTACATTATTTGCGGATGGTATTAACATTCAAATGATAATACATGAAAATTAATCAACACCATAATTACCATTCTTTTTCTATAACATGATTCAATCATGGATTTACAAAAACTAATTTAACTAACTACTTATGACTGTTTCCCGCCACTCAAAAAATCATTGTTGCCCTTTCCCCTAAAACTTAAAAAAATAAATTAAAAAAATATCACTTTTAATTTTAAAACATCCTAAAAAATTTAGAAATTATTCTACTTATAAGATTATGATTTTAACATAAAGTTAACATTTTCAAATATATTTGACATTTTAGAAAATAAGTACTAGCATTTATATCAATATTCGATAAATTGAAAATAATTACTCCCTCAATTACATTTTACGTTATACTCGTTTCTTTTTATCATAATAAAAAATAAATTACTTTAATCTTTTAGTTTTACTCTTAATTATAAAGTTTTACAACCAAAAAATGATTACAATAAATTGAAAATTATAAATAATTTATTTTTAAATTATTAAATTTTGTATCCAATCAAATATCGTTTCGAAAAGCAGAAAAAAAAGTCATGGAGGGAATGTGAGGTAGCTGAGGTTCTTTGGTGATTGGGAAATGGGAAATACATTAATTGAAACCATGTGTTATGTAAACACATATCCACCTATTTTTTCCCCTCTTTATTTCCTTTTCTTTCCCCACTTTTTTGACTAAAAATGTATTAAAGGAGAAAAAGAAAGAAAATAATATGGGTAAAAATAATGGAGTAAACGTGATTAATTTAATTTTCATACCTTTTTACAGCTTTATCCAGCCAAACAAACAAGACTTTATTACCCCCATCAAGGGATGCAGGAGCGAGGAAGGATGAATGAGATTTCTTTATTTTTAACATGAAATTTTAAATACTCGGATAATTAAAATTACTTTTTTAAGAGTATAATCCAATGTTTCATTGTTTTTTCAAACTGCCCAGCAATTGAGAAATAAAATGAGAATTTAAAGGAGCTTGCTAGTTATTTAAGAAAAATAGGAAATTAAATAAAGAGAAAGGATAAAATTTTATTAATTTATTATGATTAAGTATCTAAGATGAAAATATATATTTTAAGAAATAAGGGCATATATAACTTATTTTTATAATGACAAAGTAAATAAGATCCTAATTATTTACGAGTGACAAATTTAAAAGTGGAATAATTTATTTATACCTTTTTCTCTTAAAAAAAATAATAAGTAAAACAAAAAATATATAAATTGTATTTTTAAACTTCACTATTCTCTATGCTGATCTCTCTTTCCTCGAATGATCTAAATTATTGTTATTATTATTTTATTTAGTCATCGAGATTAACAAAAGAATTATCCCTTGATTACGCAAACTCTATTAAATTAATTGCATCTCAAATATATTTTATTTAAAGTTTTAGAAAATTAAAATACTAATTGTTACTGATCAAATCTTTGCACAACCCAAGTCAACTTTCAATATATTAATTTAACTATTTCCTTGATCCCACAAACTTTAATATTATAAATGATGCTTATCATGCTATATGTTGCTAATTAGGTCAAACTACAATCACAAGAAGTGAAGGAAATATAATAATATATTGTTAAACACCTTTATGGCTAATTAGCACTAGTTAAGCACTAATTAAGGTTAGGGCCGGAGGTGGAAGGGATTCATCTGAACTCCCCTCGTCGAAAAATCACACACTATATATAAGATTAAATTTGAAATATATCTATCTATATCACCCGCTAGGACACATCATGAATTCGAATCGAACTACAAATAAAAAAATTATATTAAAATAAAAAGAATAAAGAAGTGAACTCATTATTCACCGATTTATAACTTGTTTGGATGTTTGTTATATATTGTACTATTGTCCTATTATTACTTTAAATACATTATCTATTTATTGTTACTTACATTTTATTATATCATATTGTTAAATTTATTGTTAGATAACAAAGAAAAGTATTGAACGGTTGATCTGGCATGAGTTCATGCGTCTTTACCTTATTGACTTCACATTTTACTTTTACTCATTATTTAATAATTGTATTTCCTCCTTTACTCTCATTTTTTTCCTCGTCCCCTGCTTTTTCTAATATTGAACATTTTTCTTCAAACTATTGGTGTGTGCCACTATGAAACGAGGAATAACGATACAATCCATTCAAATGTTTTATATTTATTAAAATAATACTATAAATATAATATAATATAATATGACATCATATGCTATAAAACAATACGTAATAGTCATCCAAACAAGCTATTCGAGAAATTTTTCCAAGTTCTAAATTAGTTGTCATATTTCTTTTGCTCGATTATTATTTTTGTTCTTTCCTAAAGTGTTGGCCTAGGATGCCAAATCTAATGAGTGCTTCATGATATATATTTATATCCAAGAAATAAAAAAAATAGCCAATAGCTACCGACAGTCATAATTATGCCACATTTCAAACACTCAATTGATAATAAAAGATAAATACTAAAAATAAAAATAAAAATAAAATAAAATAAAAAGAATATTAACACTTTATAATTTTTGGCTTTTTAGAGTGTGCATGTAATTGGTGGGGTCCAATTTGTTTTAATTCTTTTATTGGCACTTTTAGTCCAAGTGGGAAATATTGAGGAGGAAGATTTATTGGTTGGGTGAGACATCATCCATAGAAATTGGGATAAAAATAGATTTTTCAAAAAAAGTTTTGATTTTTTTTGAGTGGATTAAAAAAGAAGTTGACATTGAGCAAGAAGAGAACAAATAATGGTCCCTAACATATCTTTCTTCATAATTTTGTTTGGGAGAATAGTATTTTGGGTCTCTTTACTTAGGAAATATGTTATATTTGGATTGTTTTTAAAAGTATATTATCTTAAGAGATTGAATTAGGATAGACAGTTTGTAGATAATAGAACGTTATCTTGCTCATTCCTTCATACTAGCTAGTTGTTGTAGTATTACTCTTGTAGTTTGTTGTGTTTTGATTATCACATTATTTTGTTGTAGTCACTGTTCTTTTTTGTAGAATGCTTTGTCATGTTTTTTATAGTATTTTTGGTCTCTTTACGTAGGAAATATGTAATATTTGGATTGTTTCTTAAAAGTATATTATTGCAAGAGATTGAATTAGGATAGAAGTTAGTATGTAGTAGTACGTTATCTCGCTTATTTTTCTATACTAGCTAATTGTCATAGTATTACTCTTGTGGTTTGTTGTGCATCAATTATCATATTGTTTTGTTCTGCTCCTTTCTGCGGAATCTTTTATCATGCTTTCTATAATATTTTGCTATGGATTCTTACTTTTGCTAAAAAAATAAATAATCCGGACTTCTTTGAAATGTTTTACCTTTAGTCGGGGGTATCTATAAGAAACAACCTCTCAACCTCCCAAGGTAAGGATAAAACTTGCGTATATTCTATGTTTTCTAGACCTCGCTTATGAAATTACGCTTGATATGTTATTATTGTTGTAATTACTGTTATTTTGTTGTATTACCCTCCTATATGTGGAGTAATAATACACACTTTATATCACATATGGGTAATCAAATGGTAAAATGATTAGCAATTACAAGGGATTAAAATTGCACATTTAAATTAATTAAAAAAATTCAATATATTTAAAAATATTGCAAGGACTTCAATTAAAATTTATCAAATAATCAAGTTATCACAATGTGTTGTTAATTCATTTTTCCTACCCTTTTTAAAAGTTGACTCAAGTTGAACTTAAACAAAAGTAAGGATTCGTATATCTGATATTTTTAATTAAAGACAAAAAAAATCTTAATTATCCTACCATAATTCGAGAACTTTAATTATATAGATATTGCATTAATCAAGTTTTCAACCGCTTGGACTGAACTGCAATTGCACTAAAGATGGATTTTAATCTAGCTAATTAATAATCTTAAAGGGTCAAATATGCCCCTAAACAATTCGAAAAGGTTTAGATATATCCCCGTTTAAAGTTTGGCTCACTCGTGCCCTCGTCGTCCAACTTTTCGCATAGATATGCCCTTATGGGCATTAGTTGGTTTGCTGGACATATTCAGCTCATTTTCCATTTCTTTGAATGCCAAATGGAATTGTCATGTCATTTTTACATTACCACATGACATTTATATGAAAAGGTAAAGGGATCAATTATGCCCCTAAAATATTCGGACCCATAAACACCTATTCGACCCATAACAAAGGGGTCAATTATGCCCCTAATCCGACCCATAAATCAACCCCTCTTTTAAATAACATATCCGACCCGTATCAAAGCCCTTCTTCATTACCATCAAAATAGCACGATTTCATTTCAAAGCTAGGGTTCTTGAGAGCCCTTATTACCCCCATTGATTTCATTTTGAGAACACTCAAGAACCCTAGCTTTGAAATGAAATCGTGCTAATTTGATGGTAATGAAGAAGGGATTTGATACGGGTCGGATAAGTTATTTAAAAGAGGGGTTGATTTATGGGTCAGATTAGGGTCGCCATAATTGACCCCTTTGTTATGGGTCGGATAGGTGTTTATGGGTCCGAATATTTTAGGGGCATAATTGATTCCTTTACCTTTTCATATAAATGTCATGTGGTAATGTAAAAATGACGTGGCAATTCCATTTGACATTTAAAGAAATGGAAAATGAGCTAGATATGTCTAGCAGACCAACTAACTCCCATAAGGGCATATCTATGCGAAAAGTTGGACTGCTAGGGCACAAGTGAGCCAAACTTTAAACGGGAGCTATATCTAGACCTTTTCGAATAGTTTAGGGGCATATTTGACCCTTTTCCCTTTAAATTATTATAGTAAACTACAAAAAATAATTTATGTCCCACTTTGCTTCAAATAATTGAGAATCGTAAAGATTTTATATGGCTTTCCCCACATGAAAACATTCAAAGAAATAAATAACAAAAACAATATAAAAAAATAATTCTAATTAGCAGTCCTAGTTGAATTATATATTGGTTCTAACTATGGACACGTCATAGATTTAAATTTAAATAAATCTTTTAAAAGATTTTATTGGAGGAACCAATAATATTTTGCCATGTTAATATACATGAAAAACAATTTAATTCATGAATTCGAATCTCATGACTCCGAAACGGCAAAATACACAACATTTGTCACTACGAACATGGTGCGTATTGATCGTCAGACCATTTGCGATGAATACTCTAAATTTCAAGTCAATTAAAGTACGATAACTAAGTTGAGAAAAATCAATATATATTAATACACACGAAAAAACAATAAAATGTATGAACTTGGATTTCATGACTCAAAATGACTAAATAACTGATGTTAGTCACGTCAAATATACATGATAAATATTGATCACCAGACCATTTTTGATGGACCTAGTAATTTTCAGGCTAATTCAAGTCGCCAACATAATTCAGAAAAATCAACATATACTAATACACATGGGAAAAAAACAAATTCATAAATTTGAATTTCATGACTCCAAAATACAATAATAAACAATATTTGATATGACGAATATGATAAATATTGGTCATCAAATCTTTTCTAACGGATCCACTAAATTTCAGGTTAATCAGAATTTTTCAATTAAATTTAGAAAAAATAGCATATAGTTTAAGCCCTATGATTTAAGTTTCAAATCAAATGCCGTACTTATCAAATTTTTAAATATTGATTTTGATACATGATTATGACATAACATATTATATATATATATATATATAAAATAAAGAGATGATTATTGATTTTATTTTCTTATTTTTATTGTTTGGGAAGAAGATTCTTTCTACCATGTTAGAGAATTTTAATACGTAATACCAAAGTCCTTATTATATTTAATTGATTGTATGATTGCATGTAATTTGATGACCGCCACGTATCTCTGTTCTATTATTATTCGACTAGGTAATTTACTCGCGCTTCGCGTAGGTATAAATGATTTTTCTAAGCTTTTGAACAACCTTTTCAATAATCGACTGTTATAAGAAAAAAAATTTAGTAGATTTTAAAAACATTTCAACAAAAATTAAATGATTTAACATTATCACATATCTCAAGAATTGTAAATATATAATGAATGATTAAAAATATCTTCATATCTAATCATTTTTATCTTTTACATAATTTATCATAATATATGTTTGATGATATAAGTGTCTTGTTAAAATTTAGTGATGTTTTTATGTAGCGATTAAACATCATTTTTTTCTATTTTTTGTACATGAAAAATACAGAATCAGATAATTTTATTGTTAGAATAACTCCTTGTGAAAAAAAAATTATGTGAAAGTTTTCGATAATCAATATTAGTTATAAATAAGTTAAGACCGTTAAAAATGTACACCACAAAAACATAAATAAATTTTTTTGGAGACAATCTACTTGTCTTAGGTCAAACGTTCACCACTTTTCGTTATTGTTACTTTCTTACTCTACAAATATTTATAGAAGGAGAAAAATAAATTTGAAACAATAGCAAAATAATATTGTTGACCTTTTAGAAATTCATTCTTCATTAAATTGTTGCTCTGAAGGCCCTTCTAGATGCTTCATCAATGCAACTTTACGACTTTTTCAGAAATATGTATGTATAATTGTTGCATTATGAAAGTACAAGTAGATCAAAATGTTGGATTCTAGACTTACGTTAAATAAATATTCTTGAACATTAAAAAACTAAAAATGAGTATAACCTAGATAACTCAAACGCTCAGCAATGACTTGGGACATGAATGACAACAAATCTATGTTAATAGACATATCTTTTGTAGCTTAAGATATTACTTTTATTTAGAGCAGGTTTTGTTTCATATCCTTCAAATTAAGCTTGCCAAAAATAGTCATAGCTCACAACAAAAATATTTAGAAGAGCCGAATGTGAAGGAAAAAAGAAAAACATTAAAAGGGCGAAAGTTTTGTCCAAGTGAGATCAAGTACATAACGAAAAATAATCAATACAATTTTAAGGAGACAACAAAACAACGAGAAAAAACTTACATCAAAAGGGAATAAACTATGAGATATTCAATGATGATAACAAATTATTCTAACCAGAAAAGTTCTCATGTTTTGAAATAACATACCTCAAAAAATTGATTAACATTTCAATCAACTTTCAATTCTTAACGTACTAATAATATCCGATGATAAAATTTAGTAAAAATAGATAACAACAACATAAAACCCCAAAAATATGGGCATGCAAAGTTATTAACCGTCAAAGGTTTTTATAAAGAACACAAAATCTCATCCTTGTATGTGAAGGAATGACGTTGGTGGTGGAGAAATTAGAGATTTGTAAGGGCTTTTTTTTTATTGTACCTTCAACAATTCCAGTAGAGAAAACTTGCCTGAATACTCAATTAACGTTTGTTATTTAATTTGTACTAACAAATACGTATAACAATAATTTTTCAGAAACATAAACAACAAAGTTTAAAGAATGTACTAAAAAATAACAATTAATAATATAAGCATAAATTAATGACGGTAAAAAACATACCAGGATCTGTAACAATAGAATGAAACACAATGGAAAAAATCGATCCCACTGAATGCACAGTGCCCCTTAAGGAAATTATTCCCCTCTAGTACCCGAGGTTTAAAGGAATTGATCCTCTCATGATAGAACAATTTTATTCACCAGTGTATTGATACAAAAACAATGGTGTCAGTGAGTCATTCAACAGGAGCAAAGTACACAAATATTTAATTGTTCAGAAGAATAAGAAGAAGAAGAAATTCAAAATTTTTGTTGTTTTAAAATGAGAGGAAATTCTTCTATTTATAGACAACAAAGGGTAGTCATGTGAACAAATGTTTTTGGGTCTTATTAGAAGTATCACAACTCATTGGAAAAGTTACAACTTTTCATAAAAGTCACAACTTTTCATAAAAATCACAACTTTTCATGAAAGGGAAATGCTAGTTTTGGAAATAAAATAAATTAAAAGAGAATCCTTGTTTGTGGTGGCGCCACGTAGGCAAGTCTAGGGTTCTCTTTATATATATATGATATGATACGTATAATCTACTTACTCGACTAATTTAAATTCGAACTATATAATTTTTTATAAGACGTAAAACGCTTTCGTGTGAATATCCAACTTTAAAAAACTATTTAAAATTTAGTCAATATCGACAACTTCAATCTTGGCTTTCGTAGGATTCATTTTTTTAAATCTTTTTCTTTAAATAACGATCCTCCAAACAACTATTTATATTTTATGCACTTCTATATATATATATTACTATATAAGAAATGTGAATAAGCAAGCAACACTCCGTTAACATGCTTGCTTGCTTATTCACATTTCAAACAAAATTGGCCCACTCTTATTTATTTGCAATTGTATTTCTTATATAGTACTCCTAGTACATATTTTTACATAGCAAAAAATATTGGGGCCCACTTGAATCTTATATAGTAATACATATTTTTACATAGCAAAAAATATTGGAGCCACTTGAATACTGTCCATTTTCCTTGCAATTGTGGACTCAGTGAATATTTGCAATTTATTCCATTTGTTCATTTTAAATTTATATGCCTTTTAAATTATTAATATAACTATTTCATTGCAATATTCATATTAATTGATGTATAATTACATATTTTAAAAAATAATTTGAAATCAATAATTAATGTTGAGGATAAAATATGAAAAAAAAAAAACCTTGATATGCTAACTATGTGATTTCAAGTAAATATTAGTCCTGAAAATTTAATTATTTATTTATTACTTATTTCTATTTTAATATTCCAGCTTCTATCTTACATAAAATAATATGGAGTATAATTTTTTATAATTTATACATATATTAATTATGCATGTTTCTTATTTTACATTATAAAAAAATCATGCTAAATAAGTACTGCCTAAAATGTAGTAAATATACTTATGATTTAAATTTAAACTTTTGGTTTAATTATCCAAAATTCTATCATATTTTATTATTATTAATTAAGTAATACATTTGCTTATTATTTCTCGATCTTTTTATCCATAAATTTCCTTTAATTTCTAATGTTAATGTTAGATCGTTGATATTATAAGTAGGAAAAAATTATAAATATCATAAATAAAAATTACGAATTTCAAATAATAGTGATTAGGCCCGTGCAGAGCACAGGCTACCTATTTCTAGTATATATATAATGTTAAGCTATGAAGTTCAAACATGACCTTTTCTATTATATAAAAAAAAAAATGTTAACCATTGCCAAGTACATATACATGGGACAATTTACCTACCCTTTCATAATTCCATTTTATTTTGTGCATTTTAGTGGATTTTTTTTATATTTTTTTTTACTTAAAAAATAAAAATTCTCTTGGTGTGGGTGATGATAGAGAAGGATAAACATCCAAAAAAAAATAGGTATCTTTGAGCCTCCAATATATATAATTTGTTTGCACATGAAGAATATATAACTATATATGAGAATTTCTTTTATGAATTGGAGTATGAACAATAATTTGAATAATGAACAAAACTCCAAATTCTTTATGTGACCACAAGATTTTAATATTTTAATAGACCTTGCTGATAATGACAAATTAAAACCAATTGAATAAAAAAAATGAAATTTTGTTAGTATTAAAATTTTATAATCGCTAATTTTATAAGTATAATGAGTTTAATACTAAAAAAATTGAAGATCGATTTTATTCATTTTGAATCTTGAATATGCCTTTTACTATTAAATATATAAAAATGTGTATATTTGCGAGTATTCTATGAAGCTCTTCGGCTCTTTTTGTTTCTCATCCAGCGTGTGATACTCATTTTAGGAATAACTTAATTACATTCGAGGCGAGAAAATCGAAAATCCCACTTTGAAGGTAATCAAAGCTCTTTTTATGAAATACGATTTAATTATGAAACCTCTTATTAGAAATAAAAAAAGTACTTATCATTCCACGACACTACACCTACCTGCCAATAGATGATGATTGAGGATGTAGTGTTTTCTACTAGTACTATACTACTACTCTCATTTTACAATATTCTCAATATTTTTCTATAATATTTGAATGAATATCAATCATACAAAAGCCACATAATTTAGTATCTGGCCTACCTTAAATCAAATAATTGATGAAATTTCTGGAGATTTTATTTTATATTAAAGTTAGCCAACGTGGACATATGAGCAATCACAAAAATAAATAAATTAAATTTTGGTGTTGCCATCTCATATGAAACTATTTTTGGCCTTTGTAATGGACAAATTATAGAAAAGGACGTGTACAATTTTTAATTGTAGTGAAATATTTTAAATAAAATAATACTGTATTCCCCGTTAGAGTTAATAACTTTTTAATTTCTAAATAAGAGGATATAAAAGTCGATGATTAAGGTGGACGATTAGTAGATAATCGAGTGTTATTTAGTTTTATTTATTACTGTTGTTGTTATTACTCTCCTACTATCATATTTCATATTGCTTCAGCTGTCGTGTCATTTCAATTATTGGCTTATTGCTATTGTTCTCTTATCTTTTACTTGATTTTGATACTTTGTTCTTGATCCGAGAGTTTATTAAAAACAATCTCTCTATCTTTATAAAAGTAAGAACAAGACTTCGTACACACATCATCCTCTTTAGACCTTGCTGAATATGATATTGTTGTCACAATAGAGAGCCCACAATAATTTAGTTGTGTAAGTTAGTTTGCATTTTAAAATAATAATCCAAAAATGATAGCTGTTGTGGATAAGTCATAAGAAATTAGTATATAATTTGAGATGAAGAACAAGTATAAAAGCACAAAACATAACAATGATGTAATACATGGACCAGAACCTTAAATAGATGTTATAGAAGAATAATTGTTAGGTAAAGAGTTCTTTTCTTTCCTTTTTTTTGTTTTCCATCCGGTTGGTATTTGATATTCACATTAAAGCTTGATTAATTTAAATTTACAGTGCATAATCGGTAAAGAGTTCTTTTCTATAGTACTATCATTTTCCTTTCCTATTCTTTGCTATTATTTCCTTTACCATCTTTACATGTAGACTACCACTCTCTTCTCCTTTATTTTTAGCACGACTTCTTTATTATTACTGTAGTTACTTTTCATACTTGATTTTAAGATACGTTATTTGAGTCGAGGTTCTATCGAAATCTACCTCTACATACATCTTGACAAAATAGGAGTAAAACTATGTACTCTACTTATGAGATTACGCACTTTCTCCCCTTGTAGTCCCCATTTTCTTCATTTTTCTATTTGATGTTTTGTCCATATTGTTTACCAAGAAACATCTTCTTTTATCATGTCACAACATACTTTGGTTAGATTCTAAAAGAAAATTATACATGCTTAATCTTCTTTTTTTCAATGTTTTTTTTCTCTACGAGACGAAACTATGATGAGTGAAAGTGTTAAAAAGAAACTTTTATAGACTTAAAATCACATGTAAAGAACTTGTCTCGAAAGTGCTACATCTTTTTTTTCATTTTCTTGAAATCAATGTAGACTTTACTAAAGATAAGACATAATGAATGAAAGAAATTTATATAGGTGATATATCGGAATTGAAAATTTAGTCTCACATTGGTTTTGGACATTGTTATTCTAAGAATATTTTAATGGCAAATACATGAACTTACAATACTATTACTATTATAACTTTATACATATTTATCTTGATTTTTACTAATATTTTTATTATGACATGAGTTGAAAGCTCAACTAAAAAACATGATCAGTG
This sequence comes from Solanum stenotomum, assembly GCF_019186545.1. Taxonomy (NCBI): domain Eukaryota; kingdom Viridiplantae; phylum Streptophyta; class Magnoliopsida; order Solanales; family Solanaceae; genus Solanum; species Solanum stenotomum. The sequence continues at coordinate 57,842,711 of NC_064283.1, forward strand.
ATGATTTATACAATCTCGAATCTTGTTTTGGATTGAGGCATAGCTTAAAGACTGCCAAAGAGAAAAGTTGCATACAATAGACCCTTGTAGTCTGACCTGCACCAGCGACTAAGGGAAAGAGAAAATAGAGGTATTCCACAAAGCTCAATAATACTTGATCCCAAAAAAATAAAAAAAATTTAAAAAAATATTACAAACAGCACCACTTAATTATAAATATAAATCTTAAGCATGAACAAAGCTGTTCAACAAAACTCTCCAATAATAAATTGCAAACCACCAAAAGATTAAACTCTTGATCCAATGTCCTTTGGTTTAGCACCCAAACAAACCTCAAATACATGTGAATGAAATATCTATGGCCAATATGTGAACTTAAAAACAGTACCAGAACCAAAAGCATCCCCTCGGTGGAATAGTCGAGTTGCATGCAAGCTGGCCTAGGATACAACCGTTTAAAAAATGAAAACAAGAGCAGAGCCAAGTAGGTCTCTTGATGGCAATTGGCAAACCCCAAATGTTATATTCCTTTTTGTATAGGTTACAACATAATGTATACACCCTTTAATTAACAAAATACATGACTTCAATGAACACAAACTCGGATACACTGATCAAATCAAAGAATCAACCTGACTGCTGATTTCCAATCGAAAAAAAAACAAACTTCAAGCAGGCATCACATAATCGAAAAAATAAAACTACCAAGAGCTATGGTCATTGAGAGAAGCAAACGAAAAAATGCTACATACACAATCCAGGCAATATGTACCTATAAAAGTAGGTTGCCCTGGCAAGAAACATGGGAACGAATGTCGAGAATTGCAACAAGAAGATACCGAGAGGCCATTTGGTTTCTCCGATGCAGGGTCTAGAAGAGATCGGTTTTCCTTTTGTGCATATCTTGTTTCCATTTAGGCAACTTGTAGAATGCTTCTTTTTTCATACCAAGTACAGACATGAATTCTTCATCCGATAGATAGGCCTGGAAGAGACGATCATAAAAGAAAGATGGAGCTCAACAATGTTGTAGGATTTAAAAGTAGGCATAATACATAAACACACACTCAAACTTGACCTCAGCTGACAAGTAAACACTCCAATTTCAAGTATGCACATCTAGACACCTCAACTCATCTCCACACTCCACAGTGTCAGTTGAACACCAACTCACAAAATGATTATCTAGACGCCTCCGCAATTTCTGTGTCACGTTAGCATCAGGTGTCCATGAGATATAGTAGGGACGAGTTGGAGTGTTTAGTTGTCAGTTGAGACCAAGTTGAATGTTTGATTATGCATTATGCCTTAAAAAGTACTCAGTATTTATTGTATTAGCACAAAGAATTTTTGGCTTCTGATTTGACCGACTTTATGGATTTGTTAGAATCATTTGCTATGTAATATGTATGGGGTAGTTACATCATATGAGGAATGCCAAAGAATGGTTGAGCTACAAACCTCTCGCCGCTTAAAATCAATCCCGGTGACAGGGTTGTCAGATTTAGCCTTCAGCTGTTCATAACTAAATATAGCTTGACCACTTTCATTTCCACCCTCGTCCTGCTCTGGTTCTGACCCATTAGTCTCAGCGGGCTCAACAATCTCCTTAGGTTCTGAAACTTTTTCGGAATCTTGGACCTCAGCAGTAGAAAGATCACTTTCTGCTTTGGTGGAAAAGTAAACATTGAGGTATGTCAAACCACTTAAAGAGCTGAACTTAAAGGTAATTTTAAGTAGAATGATTCGATTTTCCATAGAAACAGTCAACTTTCACTTTTCATGCAGCCAAAACTTCCCTCAATAACATCAACTGATAGCATAAGCACAATAATTTATGTAATGCATGCACAAGCACTTAAAATATGAATTAAAAGCACAAGATTAAGAGAAAAAAAGAGATTTTGAAGTTGGCACAAGATCTGTTGATACAATAATCGCAACTCACAAATGGAGAATGCACCAAAAGCTAATAGCAAGAGGAAGAGCAAAACAGATTTTAATACCAGCAGGGCCAGAGTCTACTGATCGAACAGGAGAGCTTCTGCTTGATCGGACAGGTGAGCTTCTGTTTGATTGGACAGGAGAACCACTCTCACTCGACTGCTTTTTCTCAGCTGTAAGAACGTTAGATAATGCAGCTATTGCAGCTGCTCTTTGTGAAGAAGCCTGACTTGCTCCAGCAGGCCTCGGTGCAGAACCAGATTTTGGGGGAGATGGGGAACTGAAAGCCGAGTTTAAAGCAGCTAAGGCTGAAGCCCTTTGGGTTGGCCCACCTGCCCCATTTGACCTTTGCTGATTCTGAAATATAGAGCAGGCTATTAGCACATTGAAATTTTTTTGAACATCTGAGATTTATCGCATTCCACATTTGATTGATAATGACAGAGTCAACCGTTAACAACTACTGCTTAATAACCATGATATCTACACGGAATATTTTACTTTTGTACATTCTCTTAATCTGTAACATTTTGATACCTAAATATCCATTTAATTCTTTGGCAATTGTGGTTCCTTCTCCTATTCCACGTTCTTTTTTTTAATATCATCTTCTTTTAGTTTTTCTATTTACCCACCCCAAAGGGGAGAGGGAGGGGGAGGGGGGGCTCTATATTATGATACTAAAGGAAACCCACACAGAGATATGACACTTGCCAAACTGAAAAGATTTTCTTCATTCTACAATGGCCAGCTTAGACAGGAAAAAGTAGTCACATATGCTATACATTGGTCTCTGAAAGGAATCATAAATTACATGATTAACAGATTTCAGTAGTCTTAAGATTACAGAAATGAGAAAACATTTGCAAATACGAAAAAAATTGAGCATAAACCCATCATTGCTTAAATGAAATCAAGAAATTACCTCTGAAGCATGACCAACCCCAAAGAGTAGCATAACCTTCTTCTGGAATGAGTTTCCATGGGCCTGGTTAAATAGGAAGGTTAGTGCAATATACAGAATATAGAACTTTTAGAGGTGAGAAAAACAACGTAGGATAATTGACGAATCAATAAGTTACAACCACAAATATTGTGGAATACCAGAATTACAGTTAAAATGACTAATTAAAAATTTCACCCTCAAGGAAAGTAACTTTGCCTTCAACAGTGAGAAAGAAGAAGCTTCAATATGTTTGTTTAGTCCCTACTTCAAAGCTATTGTCTGAGATCTTCTCTAAGAGAGATCATTCAGTATCTTGTACAAGATGGTTTATGATAACTGCATGATTTTGGTTTAAGGATCAGAAACAGGTATCCAAATATGTCGTCAGTTTGTCGTTACCCGTTGGTCAAAAACATATATACAAATACTGCAGGTGTAGTCATCATCAAAGCTGAAATGGTAATTGAGTTCAGCCGGCAAATACAATACTGTACAACTTATCAGTTCCATGTAAAATTGCACCTCATCTCCCCATCCTCTCCGAAATCATAAAAGAAATGTATAAATAAAGGATGACTAATGGAACTCTACTATGGCATCAACATAGTGTCTACGAGTTCATGCCAGTAGGACTCATAATGACAAGGAGACGAGAGGTTTAAGTCACGTACACTGGCTTTTGCAGGATCCCATGAGAAAAATGTTGTAAAGAAGCAAGGTTCATTTCCTTCTGTGATTTTATAGAGTGGAACATTTGGTGATAATCCTTCCAAAGATGCAGCCATCTCCACATATTTCTGTAATCATATAATGGATTAAAATGTAAATTAAAAAACATGCTTCCATAATTGTAAATGCCTATGATAGACTTGTGCATTACCTGTCCAATTTCAAAAGCACTCTGCTTTTCTTTAGAGTCTGCTGACTGACCAACCCAAACAAACACTTCAGAATGTGTGTCGAGTAGTAAGACATCCTCGGTCAATAAATCATCTTGAGCAAAGTTGTAGATTTCTTCAACCTATCAATTGAGTAGAGAACAAATTAAAAAAACACAGTAAAAGGGCGGAGCAGAAAGTGAGAAATGTTAGATTTATAGTATAGAACATTACCTCAAATTTTCCTGGATATCAATGTGATAACATGCAAATCATTAAAAAGATCGTTAGCAGATGAAAGCAAATAAAAAATCAAAAGAATTATAGAATAATGGACATACCTTTATTAAATGAATAAGCAAACAAGTGGGGATCCCTGGAGACTTCTGGAGCCACTTTCTTGCTGGTATAACTTTGTTTTCCTCCAAGGGCAAACCAGAAAGCGGAGCTCTCTGTTCCTTCTTTAGTGTGTTTCACTGTTGCTCCTGGCTGAAGTTGCATAAAAGATACATTAGTCCAATGCAGGACACACTAAGACACACATGACGCATATCGGTTGGGGATATCTTCTTTACAATTTCAGAGTGGATGTCAATATGCATGTGGATGCTTAAACTACACAACCGGTAAAACGCACAAATCAAAGCTATGCCCTATCTGCTACAAGATAGAAATCATAAAAGTCTGAGATTAATATACACAAAACTAAGTGAGGAAATTTCAGTCTTTTGTGATTGCAACGGAAAGTCAGTGGCAAGAACAATCATATGAAATTTGAGGTTGGCAACCACTTTCTTGATTATTTCAATATTCATTCCAGGTAAAAATGAAAAGCTGAAACACTAGTCAAAACCAATGAAGATGAAGAGGTGTCCATGCAATCATTTCTAGCTATAATGCTGTATATTTTGCTAAAATTTCACCACCGTGGTTGTACATCTTAACAGACAACTGCAATTTGATCAAGGTAGGTTTATGAAATTCACTGTATCATCTCCCAAGTAGTGCAGTTTAAGATGGTTTAGCTTTCGTACAAAGTGCATTTAAAATCGTCCTACAGCATCAAAGTTAAAGAAATCACGTTTCATGCATACAGAGACATTTATTTATGACTAATGAAAATAGAATGCATCCTTCATCAAGCACAAACATAATGATACTATCATACAAGCAGTCAACCACAACCAGTCACACAAGGTGAACTCAAATATAACATGTATATATTTTAATTACATCACTTAATATAATCTTTGGGAACTCTCATAAACTCAGTGGGATCTGCTCGAGACATTTGCCAAGAAAATATTACCAAAATTTTAAGCAGGATAAAACATGACATTTTGTCCAATTAGAGTAGATTATCACCCTCCATGCTAGCACTCAAAATGATGAGAATTGCCAGATACAACTTCAAGCAACTTTCACCATAAAAAACTCACATTTGCTGTAGACAACTATATACTTTATTTTCATTATTATTTATTCTATATCTAGAGGAACTCACAATAAACTCAGTGGGGATCTGCCTATGAGAAAAGAAACTTGAATTCCCCACAAGTCTTTGAATATTTCAAAGCAAAACCGTAAGCAATTTCTCCCAGAGTACTTAAAAGATTGAGCCCTTCTAGTTATAAAGAGAATGATGGGAAAAAGGTGAGAAGTCTTTCCAGTTTCAATAAACATCTCACCTTCAAGAATTCTGCAACCTTTGCTGCTAATTGCTGCTGCTCATAAGAACTCTGGTTACCATGCCAACTGAATAATGAAGAGCCAGATTGCAGAAGAAAACACTCATTAGAGTTCAGTGAACTTGGCACCTGACAGTTTCAAAACAGAAAAAAATAAAAATAAGCAATCCCCGTAGAAAATTTTATTTTTGTAAGTTCACAGTAATTTGTATACTAAGAGAACTGCAACTTTAACTAATCAGAGAATACAGTCATCGACAAAGCCAGACAAGTTGTCTGAATTAGAATTAATGAGCTCTCATCATTACCAACACAATCAAGTATAATTCAATGATATCATAACTGCAAAAACTACAAAAGATCTACATAGTAGATGTCAACGATTGAAAATAAGGCTTAGTAGCTGTACTACACTAATATTCAGTCTGATGTTTGTAAAGAGTTCTTTGTTCTGGTTTGAGAACATAAATGTCCATGTAAGAATCATTCTGGCATTACTGGTTCCTTTTACAGATTAAAAAAAAAAGATACTTAACATCCAAGAGGATAACTGTGAGATCAAGAGAACCACTAGTTGTAGAAAATTCGAAAATTTGCCCTTAAAAACATTATTTAGTATTGAAGCAAAATAAGCTCGAGAACAACGGGGTGGATACTGAGGACTAATACCAGATCTCAACTAGTTTGGGATTGAAGCATTTGATTAAAAACATGTTAATCTTTATCCCGATATCTAGCAGGCCGAAAGAAGTCCTAATAATTTCTCATCAGAATATATTATAAAACCAATCCCACAAAAAGGAGCATAACTCAGGTTCCCTTCTCCCAAACTTTTGCTACTACTATAATGCATGCAAAGGACATGTTTGACAAAAGCAAAAGACATACATCACTATATAAGGTAGTAAAAACCCCACACTGAGTCAGCAGATAGAAAAAGAGGTGTTACGACTAGAAGAAAGATTATATCAACCTAGAGAGTAGCTACTCGTCTATCTAAAAACAGGTTCGCACATCATATGAAGTAACATCAACAAGAACAGTACATAGGAGAACAGGTACTGTAGGAACAAAGGATATTATCTGCTTCAAATACTAAAACAATTAAGATAATCTGCAACCTTATTAAACCAAAAGAAGAAGAAGAAAGCTGAAGGTCCATAAGCTTACAGCATCCACTTGAACCGCTTTGTTATTATGCACAGAAGTTCCAGAAAACCGAATAAGTGCAATTGAATCAGCAGTATAGGTTTCATCATTCAAGCCTTTGTCAGCAATATAGTTTTTGTAGCCAGAGCTCAAACCACCCTGAGGAAAATCAAAATTCATCAGGGCTATTGACGATGTAAATCAAGTACTGTAGCAACAGCACCCTGTATTATGCTGTATGAAGAGGTACCTTAAGGACCAACATGGGCTGGAAGATTGCAACAAACTGTGGAGGTTCTTTCCCTTGAAACACCCGACCCTGGACAATGTTAAGTGTCGAATTAAAACCTTACCAACTTTAGAGAGAGAGAACCAATATGTGACAAGTAATACCAGCACAGGTCTTCCTTTTAGTGAATTGCACATTGTGCTGGCCAATCGAGCAGCTGTGATTTGGTCCTCCTGTATCAAGACGCAACTTTATCACATATGGAAACTGGATAAGTCCTTCAGACTCATTACCTATCTCCAACAAAGCAGAAAGATGGTACACAAACTAAGAAAGGGTACTAGATGAAAGCCATGGCTGGTTTTTTTAGTTTCTTCAATTCTACTTTGATCCCTTCCCCTGGTGGAGAAGATCAGAATCTCCAACCATTTCAAACTAAAACCAAATAGTATTATTGCAGTAAATTACTTATTCCTTGAAGTGACATTCTTACTACATACCTCACTTAAAAGCACTTTATCTATTATTAAGATCGCATCTACCTCACTCTAACGTAATAAATCATTTTTTAGGTAAGACCTCCTTTTATAACAATCTCCATGCTGGCCAAATTAAAGAACAGTTCACAAGTACAGACATATGAGAATCATTTACACAATTGAAGTTCTATGTACCATTACATTTTTTGGTTTTGTTTCCTTTGCATTACATTTTTTGGTTTTGTTTCCTTTGCATTACATTTAGTGGTTTCATTTCCTTTTTTCACCAGGTCCATGAAGGGCTAGCTCACAAGCAAGTTAAGATAAATGAAAACTATAATTCTCAGATGCATGGCATATCAACTTAATTATCAAAAAATTATGGGGAAAAATGCATGGACACTTGAATTGCAGTGACAATCCACATTACCTCAATACTATCCTTTCCAATCCACCAACATAGATAGTAATCGTCTCTCCTTTCATGAGAGTGGTAGTTGTAGAGAACCACATAGCAATCTCCACTGTAGAATTTACCAATATCTTCTTTTGGGACAGGTGTCTTTGCACTACCATTTATGCACCATACCTAATAAATCTCATATCTTTAGTAAAACAAGCTGGCTATATCAACACACATTGTTGAAGAAACGGAAATAACGGTGCTGATCAGACCTCTAATTTTCCACCCTCTTCAAGCAACGGAGGCACTTCCTCAATTACAGGAACACTTTTGCTGGCACCTTTGACGCCAGCACCTTGCTGCTTCAGCAAAGCTGTAAAGATGCGACAACTTAGAACTACTGGCAACAAACAACATTACACTTCACAAGTAGAGAAAAAATATACCTGCTACTTTTCCTCTTCCCTCTTCAGGGGCAGGTGCAGATCCTGATGGCCAAGAGTCAAAGTTGGACTTGAATGAATGGGTTTCATAACCTTGAATAACCCGGGTTACACGCGTTGCCTTGGGTCTATTTTCAGAGACAAGATATTCCTGGGGATATCACAAGCCATATTTAGCCACTAAAAATCATATCAAATAACTAGCATGTGGACCAAACAATTCTACCTCTGCAGTTTGAATGGCAGCTTTCCTCTCCTCCAATTGAGTGACACGGCCAATCCAAACAAACACCTCAGCACCGCAATCCAAAAGATAGCATTTATTGTTTTCCAAGCTAGACTTTGAAAGTTCACCATCTACAGGACTGACTTGACCATCAGTGATGCTGCAAAATGAGGAAGCAATCAGCTTCAGCACCAACACCAGCAAAAGGTTGATATAAAAAATTCAGTGATGAGAAAGTAGCAAGCATAAGGGCATTGCAATTGACATAGAAATGGAAAACATGAGAGAATTAATTAGAGCGATTCAGTGTAAGGATCTTCTACCATTAAGAAGTCATATTCAGCAGTTCAAGGTCAATCAAGGATGTTAAATAATTTTGATATGCATCATCATAAACCATATATAGAACTTGACACTGAATACACGACATGCACCTGACGAAACAAAATTCCAAATATCCCATCATGCATCTTCATTTCTTTGCTTATTTTTCCGGCCAATATTTATGTACTCACTACTCCCAAGTCCAAAACATTCAAGCTCCTCTCAGACATTCCACCATTACATCCCTTCCACCCCCCACAAAATCCCAACAAAACAACCTCTTCAATATCTTCCAACAGGGATATTCTCTAAGAGATGTCCAGCTATGATTGCAAGCAGCACCATGCAAGAATACATCAACCATAAATTTGACTACGCTCATCAATGAAAGTGATTCAGTTTTCACATGCACATGAGGTGATAAGGGATGCAAATCAGAAAGGAAATTCCTCCAATGTCCAATGTCATCCCCAGTCTTCAAGGCCTGAACACAAGACACATCTCTCAAATTTTATCTTCTTTCTTTTCTTTTTTGTGCCCAACAACATAAACCAAGATCAAGGAGATGTGGTGCTAGTGATTTTTCTTTTGATAACTATTATCCCAAATTCGACCATTAACCAGCTAGCTTTGATCACTCCAAATATGTAAGAACCAATTGAATTTGAACGCAAATGATCTCATCTCATAGTTCTTTCACTTCATCCGGTTTGTAATCAGCCCCGAGGATCCAGGCTAGGTATATACTACTTCTATAGTATGACTAATCTTTACCTCTTAGCATCATTGAAAAATCTAAAACCATTTCCCTCAAATAAGAACAAATATAATATCAGTAAGAGACAACAATCCAGAACATGCTAAATCTAACAAGATAAATTCATAAATAGTTTGCTCCTAAATCAACTATGGATCACTCAAGGAACTCAAAGCTCTCCTGCTCCTCGACAGACTAATTTCACAGGTTGCTGCTACCTCCTACCACCACGAGTATCACGTAACTTTGTCCACTAAGGGTTGGATAGATTGGAATAAATCACCTAGTATTTTTGTTCCTGCTGGGATTTGAACTTGAGACCTCATGGGTCTCAACGCACCTCATTGACCACTAAGCCACACCCACACATGTTGAGTGCAGAACTAAAAATTGTCCTTTGCCCCCCCNCCCCCCCCCCCCCCCCCCCAAAAAAAAAAAAATGGGACTCAAGGTTGCCAATATGAATTACTAACAAGTAACAATTTAGTCACCAACCTAATAACAAACATAAGATAAAAGGAGGCAACAATACCTGCTAAGTTTAGGAGGTGTCTTCTCGGGAACAATATCATCTTCAGTAATAACCTTTTTGCTAATTGGAGCAAATCCACCAAACAAAACCCAGAATGATCCAGAATCAGACTCAGCTTGCAAATTTCCATCATCTGAGATATACATAAGAAAAGTAAGGAGGAGTAGTCAAACTCAGAGTTATTTCGCAAAAATTTAGGGAAGTAACAAAAGAGTGATATGTTTGACACCACACATGACAGATAAACATACATATTGAATCTATCCAACCCAATCTGCATGGTATTGACATCATAATGATAGATTATTCCCCCTTTAGCTTTCTAAGTTTTAATGTGTGTTCCCTATCTTGGTTGATCAGATCTTTTTCATGGATGTAAGCAGTTTAGTTCCACCTATTAGTTGAATCAAATGATTCTCTCCCACAATATCTATTAGCAAAGATATAAAAAATTACTCTCTCCCACAAGAAGAAGCATTCACGTAAAAAAAAATCGCCCAAATTTATTAATCACATCTTTTGCACATTTTGAAATATTTTATTCATTGTTCTCATGAATCAAATCAATTGCGGCACACATAATATGCTTAAAAGCATAGAAGCATTCCATGGAGAACACTATCTGAAAACTTTCCACCAAAGGTTTTAAGCATAATATCTAGGAACACATTTTTTTTTATAAGCATAGTATCTCGGAACACATTTGAGAAAACTTTCAAATATTATATAAAAATAGTACTTGCTCCATCCATCCCGATATCAGCGTCCTACTTTGATTTTGATGGTCAAATTAACAAAAGTTAAGAATGATATTAGGCAGTTACTTTTCATATGAAAGTACACTTGAAATCTAAGTTGCTCGGACTCTCCAAATATGTTGCTGCACACGTGTCGAATCCTCCAAAAATAAACTACTTTTGAAGGATCCGACACTCACCTGGGGACATTTTTGAAGAGTCCGAGCAACATAGCTTGAAATGCTACCAAATGCTTAAGTATTAGTTGCAAGATATAGAAACAAAATATACCAGAACTAAGCGCAGATAACCCTTTCACCAATCAGATTCAAACAACACCAGTTAAATTAAGATAAAGAGAGTGCAGAAATATATTCAACTTGATCCACTTCTCGTATAATTTTCCATGGGTTTTACGTACCAACAATTGCAACATCACATGTCCCCTCATGATATTTTTCCTTCAAAAACTGAATAACTTCCAATGATTTGGCCCTTTCTTGGATATTGGAGTTTGCACCATTGAATTGATATATCTTGTCTTTAGTGTCCAGAATGAACACATCATCATGATTTAGAGAGGACCGGGAGAATGGAACCTGACAATATTTTCAACTCGGTTATAATCAATTCAACCACAATTCAAATAAACTACGTCAGTCCTGAGGATCTCACACACAAGTTGTTAAGACGTACCTGCTTCATCCTTACTACTCGTTTACCCTTGCAAATATACAGCCTTGTTTCAAATTCTTCCTCCTCTGGTTTCTTGAACCCAGATGCAACACCACCCTCCAGAGGTATAATACATGGTTTAAAGTATGACAAAAATTTGTCAGTTTCGTGACCTTGGACTTCTCGATACTGTACTGCTCGCCCTCCAAGGACCACATCAAGTTCCACTGTTTTGATAGCTGCAGTTCCAGCTTCATCCTAACAAAGCATCCACTTTAAAAAACAGAAAAATAACATAAGCTAAATCTATAAGGAAGAATGAAACTGAGTTCATACCTGACTAGTATCCTTTCCAAGCCAGAAATGTATATCATACAAATAAGCACCACCCTTTCCTGAAGTTGTCTGAAATATAAATGCAAACATTCCGTAAAGATAGCACAGTGTAAAATAAACCAAAAACTTATATATCAATATATGTACCTGCAAGATGATGTATGAATCTCCGGAGTAAAATTTACCATAATCAGATTTTGGCAAAGGAACTGGTTGGAAATCCTCAATTCTCCAAATTTCAGTCCCTCTAGATAAAGTTAAGTTGAAACTGAACTTCAAAATTTCCGAGCAGACCAAGTTTAACTTATAAATAATTAAGATAAAATTACAAGAACTACTAAACAGTTAGACCGCAACTAAACACCTTACAGCTTCCTGTAAATTGTACGAATTCAAGAAATACCAACGAACCAAACTCAGTTAAGGATACACTCTTTGACCTGCACCCTGAAATGCCGGATCCAAAGTTTTCACAGAGCTAGACATTGTGCAAAGTCCTCCTTGTTACCACTTCTTTCAACAAAGGGAACTGGAATGCTGAAGCTCCTAACCTCAGCTATCTCAATATTCTCAGTTCTCACAAAACCAACTGTACAATGGAAAATGAGAGTAATAAGTATTAGTGGAATATAGACCAAATTGAAAATGCAACAAAATTAGGAAATAAATTCATGTTTACAGTAACACATCAGAATGAAATCTTCATAAGAACAAATCAATCCTCAAACAGAAAGTTCTTCACATTGAAGCCATGATACAGTTTCTTCAACTTCCCAATGTTTGTTCCACAAAACTTATTTAGAAGCTAGAAATCATACTACAAGTACTACTACTACTACTACGTGTCAATCCCACACAAGTTGGAATCAGCATTATGAATCCTCACCGACCAAGTTTTTTCCCGTTTAAGCTCAAATCATGTCATCACCATACCAAAAGAATAAAAGAGAAATAAATTATATATAAATAAATCTATGATAAGGTCAAATATCCTACAAAAGCAATAAGCTCAAAATCAACATACTAACAAGACCAAAACCTTTTCTCAACTAATAGAGATCTATATCTTCCATTATAACCAATCTTTAGCTAAGTCGGCATTTATTTCTAGAAATTGCAAGTCGTTTGAGACAACGTCCTTCCATGTGATTTTAGATCTACCTCATCCCCTTGAAATCAAAATACTCTTTTTCCACTCGTTGGGCATTCACCACTTCTTAGTATAGCATTGAATAGCTTGGTTAGTTATTATACTCCAACCTCTCCAAAACACTTCCATACCCATGTGGGAATACTATTTTGCCAACACGCTTTTCTAGTCCTCATATTTCTCATTCAATTTAACCATAGAGAAGTGAAGTGAGGAGTACTCTTGTATATAAGGTTTCAATACAACCCATGTATTGTCTTGTGATACAATACAAAGTTACCAAGTTAAAAAAAAAAGGTCCTCATATTTCTCATGGCATCATTTACCCCTGTCGGCCTAATTCTACAAGTGTAACTACAGTTTCTATCGTGCACAGATGTGTGGAGGTCCAAAATGTTATTCTTTTGGTTCGAGTTGAACAAGTGATCAACTCTCTATCTCTAGTTGACCTATCTACTATCAACACTTGGTGAGAATCATCTTCAATACACTTCCCCATGTTTAAATCCTTATCCTTTTTATCAATCAATCATGCTAGTTTAAACGTGTCTTTCTCCCCTTCTCGTGTCCCTAACTTTTGGTACAAGCCATCTTGAGCTTCCCCTCGAGCTTTACTCATAGCCTTCTTAGTTTTCCTTTGGCTCTCTTATACTCTTTAACAGTTCCTCCGTCTTCTGCTTTTGGTAACTTCCTATAGAACTCTCTGTTTGAAATAATCCTAACAGTAAATCCATCACCAACATTAATTCACTACAAATTCCAAACAATTGAGAAACCAGTAAAAGAAATACAACAAACATCCTCAATTAACATATCTTCCTCTATGCTCATTGAACCAGCTATGCTCTGAATGAGACAAAGTATCGAGGATGCAGAGAAGCATTGTCACATCAGCAACATTGCATGCTTATTAACTGAACTGCCCTATATCCCAATCTAAGCAACTACTAGTAGACCTTGATCCCAAGCTAAGCTGGGATCAGCTACATGAATCCTCAATAGCCATTCCGCTCCATTCAAAAACTCAATAATCAGTTCATCAACACAAATTAGGGATTCACTGAAACTAAAAAGACTCATGAAAAACATCTAAATTCCTCGTACATAACATACACCAGAAAGTAATGATCTTTTGTAAGATCACCTAATAATCAAACATACTCATCCAAAATTCACACATTTTAACCAAAAAAAAGTGAAATGACCATTCTCCTAAACCCCATTTGACAAATTTAAACAAAAGAGTTCATATGTAATCACCCAATAGAATGAACAGATCAAACAAAATTCAGCATATCAATTAATCAAATTCCTCAATACCTCAAAACTAAACTAAAGCACAGATCTTTACTCATCTGATTATTCAAAAGCAACAACAACAAAACAATTAGATCAAAATAAACACATCACATCAATTCAATTCACAAAAACAAGATCTGGGCAAGGACAATCAAAAAACCCCAAATGATCAAAAACCCTCAAAATGATTGAGAAAACACACCTATTCCTCCTCTACAGAGAGATCTATGCAGCAAAACTCTCCCTCCACAGAGAAGAAAAACCAAAAGGGTATTCAAAACACAGAAGAAAAAGGGGTTATGCAAAGCTGGCCAAATATGAAAAAGGGGTACACCAAAAAGGAAGTGAATAATTGGAGTAATGGGGTTCCAAGATTGTATATTTTGGACCTCCCCTTTTCTCCCTTTGCCTGGAAAATGATTGTGCTGTAATTATTTTTTTCAATTTTTGATATTCTCTTTTTTTTGCAGATATACAGAGAGACACTATATATACGAAAATCAAGAACAAAAAGAGGAAGAAATTCAGATAAATTTATATATTTTTATGAAGATAGGTGTAGAGAGAGAAACTGTGGAAGAAGAAGATATTGAAATGATGAAAAAAATTGAGTCTTTGACAGATGAAGAAGGGAGGCACCGGCCATTCTTGTTTTCTTTTTTGGCTACTTTCTTTTTTAGTTTTTTTTTTTTTTTTGGTAAATTAGGGTTTAATCGAGACTTTGGAGAAATGGTAAAGTTGTTATTACGTAATTTATATTTATCTTATTTGAGTCATAACATTAGCGAAATACTTTTGTCGAGATTACGTTGACTACATTACACTTCTAGGTGTAGGACTATTTTCTTGAGCATGAAGGAAATACGACGAAGCATAGATAGTTACACTTCTTGTTCTGTTGTTGGTGATTTTTTGTGTGTTGTTATTCGTTTATATTAATATGTTGAAGCTATATTCATATGATCTATAAGTCATAGATTTGAGTCGTGAAATCAATCATTGATATTTGCGACAGAGCAGATTGTCTATATTATATTCTTTTGGGACAAAGGATGTGGCCCTTTTCCGAATTTTGAAAATGGATTTTGGAGCAACGAAGAAATTATATTTGTGAGGCGTATAAATAATGTATTAAAATCATTTATTGATGTTTGTGTTAAAGTAAATTATCTACGTGACATATCTTGAGTGTGATCCTTCTCGAAATATGCATTAACACAAAATGCTTGTGTCTAAGATAATGTTCTGATAAGCTTATGTACGTCTTAAGTACTATTTTTCTAAATACTTATTTATTACGTGAATATAAGTATGAAATAACTCTATTCAACAATATTTTCTTCCCTTTTTTTTTTTTTTTGTCATAGAACATTTTTCAAGAAAAGTAATATTAAGAAAATAAAAATCATTATATGGTCTAGTCAAAAATTATGTTCAACATTGTGAAGTCAAATGCAATTTTGAATTGTCTTCTCACTCAAAAATCAAATTTAAACTAAACATTTTTAAAAAATAGTCTTCCTGGCTTGGCATGATTTTAAAGGGAAAAAAAATCAAATGAGGAAAATTATATTTGAATTTCTTTATTAAGATCAATTCAAGAATTATAATTCCTAGTTGGAGTAATTAGGTCAGCAACATCCTTCAAGGTTTTTTCCAATTTCTTTCTTATACTCTCTTTTAAATATAGTAAATATATTATCACAATAATAATAATATATTGGGATAAGGGTCTGAAAAATATCCCAACTTTAGTCGGATTTGTTGTTGCGATACTAAACTTTCATGAGGATCTATTACCTCCTTAGACTATTTAATACCATATTTTTTACCCTTTGAACTATTTAATAGTGTATTTTAAAGGTATATATGTGCCCACGTGGACACATTACTATTTATAATTTTGCATTATTTTTTATGTTCATGTGGGCAAATGTATATGTTTAAAATAAGGTATTAAATAGTCTAGGGGGTAATAGGTCCTCATGAAAGTTTAGTATCGCAATAGCAAATCCGACCAAAGTTGGGTATTTTTCAGACTCCTATCCTTAATATATTCAATATAATTTCATATATAAAATCTAAAGAGGATAAAGTGTACATATATATATTACCTTATGAGGATATGAAGATTTTTTTCAATTGATCATCGACTGTAGAAGAGATGGAAAAAAAGTAACAATAACAAAATAATAAGATAAACGAAGTGAAAGAAACAATCAAGTAATACTCAAGATCAATGATTAAGCAAATATGAAAATAATACTAAAAACAATCAGGTAAAATACCAAAGATTAATGAATAAGCAAAAGTAAAAATAATATTAATACTCATGATATGATAAAGATATACGCTCGACAACTTTCTCCTCTCCTAATATTCAACCTTCACACTCATCAATCAAGGTACGTGTTATCGGTAAATTGAAGTAGAGTCATATCCTACTTAAACACCACGATTTTTTAGGTCTACCTCTCCATTTCTTCAGGGCCACCATGGTCAGCCTTCACTTCCTTACTACGGCATCTGCACATGTTTGAACCATCACAGTCTCCTTTTTTCACATAGTCACTCTCATCTTGTCATTCCAAATCTTATCTCTCCTGATATGCCCACACATCCATCTCATAATTCTCATTTTTGCTAGACCAATACTCCTTCTCATACAACATAGTTGGCCTAACCACCACTCTATAGAACTTACCTTTAAGTCTTGATGACACATTTTCATCATATAAAATAACTGATACAAATCTCCATTTCATCTCACTCCAATATGATGTGTGATATATTAACATCAATCAGCTCATTGCTTTGGATTACTGACCGCATATACTTAAATATATTTGTTAAAAAGAAAAAAAAAACATAAATATAATATAATTAAACAAAAATCATCTGAAAATTCAAATTTACAAAATATGTTTTGGATTTGATTTATGAAAATTGATTGGGAAAAAAAAAAACACAAAAACATGGCTGGTTTATGTCATTTTCTCTTTTTCCCTAAAATGAAATAGGAACTCTATCAATGTCACAAACATGCTTTTTCTTCACTCCAAAAATTAAATAAATTGGTCTTCCACATGGTGCTTTCATGTGAATTTTGTTTAATGTTGGTACTTTTTTTTCTTCCTTTTTCTTTTTTTCATAGTTGGATTGGAATCGAAATACACAATATTAGAGAATAGTTTTATTCCTCATCGATTAAATTTGTTCATTAGTAAGATTTTTAATGTGATTGTTTAGATTATTTCATATATCATCAGAACTACATATTAATATCCACTGAACAATCATATTTCTAATCTTATTTATTGTTGCAAGATTTTTTTTTCGTCTCAAATCGACTCATAGAGTTGCTCAAAACTTTCTAAAGGCCGATTTGAGATTTTAAATTTGTACATTCTACATTCAAGAAAATACAACTTATTTATAAGTTAGAAATAAATTAACTATACATAATTGACTGGATTTTGTATATAATATTTTTGGAAGACACCTTGGAGTAGGCCAAAAGTGGTTGGTTTCCATTAACGGATATCCAACCGACTTTTCGTCCTTGCCCATCTATATAGATTTTAAAGAAAAAGACTTTTAAATAAGATATTAAAAACATTACAAAATCAAAGAAAAAAAAATCATAGATATAAATTATTTTCTAATCACTTTTGGGTATAATTGCAACTTTTGATAATATAGTGTAACCTTTATAAGGATATCATTTATTCAGATTATTGTTTTTATTATATCAAAAATATTGAAATAGTAAATTTGGACGAGGGGCTAATTTTGTGATGAAAAGAAGATCTTAAAGATCATAAAAGAGTATGACATAATGAATAAAGGTCTCGAGTTGTGGAAATAAAAAAATAGTAAGTGTGTTTCCTTTATTAGTGTTGCGAGGTACATATATGAAGTAATTAGGTCAGTAAAAGTCAGCTACCAAATGATTATACTCCAAACAAAAAAAAGTGAAAGAATTTGCATAGAATTATTTTTGCTATAATTATGATTGTACAACCAATTATTCTTTTTAAAGTTATTATTAAAGATGGTAAATATTCATCGACAGAGAACAAGATCAATATTACATATTTTTAAAAATCAAACAAACATACAAAATATTTTGACAAAAACTAAAGGTTACAATAAAATTTGCAAATATTTATATGCACCAACGTTTAAAGTTGTATTTTATTAAATAATTAAAACTTAAGATCAATAAATCTAACTGAAAATGCATATTATTTAATTTCGATAAGTGTTAAAAAATATATACGTACAAAAATACAAACTTTGCATTGATTTGCTTGATATAAATACTCGATACATATAATCCTTTACTATTATATTGCACATGATTGAAGAAAAGATAATCAAGAACTCCTTGGGAACTTTAAATTAAAGGTGGTGTATTAGTAAACTAAAATTAAAGTTATTTCCTTTATGTAATTTCAAGTAAAGTAAATTGACTTATTAGAATTATCATAGGATGATTGAGATTTCTTCACATTTATTAAGTAAGAATTTCAAATTCAAACTCTGAATATAAAAAATATTATAATAAAAATATAACCTTTTAAATGAGCTCAATAATACACACATTTATATTTATCAAACTTTAGTATGAATATTCAACTAAGACAAAAAGGAAAGTAAAATCAATTGACTTGAAGTTAAAACTTTGATCCATGAAAAGTAGAGCTTAATTTAAATAAAAGAGATCCTTTGACAACTGAATAAGTTTGACTAAACTTTTTTCCAATCATTCCAACTGGTCAAACTAAAACTTTTATCCACCGATGAGGGTTGTAGTAGAATGATAAGTACTCATTTATCGTTAATCAAGAAGTTTCAGGTTCAAATCCCCTTGAGTACATAATCGTTTTTGTTAGAGAGTGATTTACCCCTAATATGTGACTTTCTTATGCAAATCTAAATTTAGTTGGATTTCAATGTATTATCGAACACCAAGATCTAAATTTAAAAAAATTTACCCATGAGCTTTTCACTTAGCACAAAGGGATCCCAAAATTATCCGCCTAGTCGTAATAGATTGTAGTTATAGAGATATGTAACAAGCTAAGTGTATATTAATAAATATACAATTGGCACTTAAATTCAAGAGCGGAGCTAACCTTCAGTTATGAATTCAGCTAATACAATAATTTTGATACAAATTATGTATTTATATTTTTAAAAATCTATTAATTATGTATAAATTATAAATTTAGAACTCTATAACTTTAAACGATTAGAGTTTCAAACTCATAACTTCAAATTCTGATTTCTTCGTTACGTACACCACAATGACAATACGGTAAAACTTTACCGCCACCAAATCTAATGACCAATTTACTACGATGAAATGATAATTATGTATCTATTGATTAGAGAGAAATATAGCATGATAGTTGAAATTCTTCTATAATAAATAAGTTTGAATTTAAAATTTTTAGAATAAAATATATATTAGGAAACTCTTTACTTCTTCGATGAATCTATTCCACTAAATTCAAATTAATCAAATTCGTAAAGTTTAAATACTAAATACCTAAAATATACATCATCCTAGGATTGAAAAAGAAAAGACCAACACCTTTACATCATACACAAGTCAATAAAAATAGACAATTATCTTACTAATACTTCAAATTTAAATTATAAAAATTAAGATAATTCTCACAAAGCTTTCATATGATTAGGAATTTAAATAATATAAAACTCCAAATGAAGTGGACGGCTTGGCCGGTTGCACACCACATATGAATAAAATTGACATTTCAAAATTTTAAAAACCAATTAATTAAAAAAATATAAAAACTCAACCTCCAAGTGTAAATTATTAGTAAAGGATCCAATTAAATATTGATAATTAAAAAAATTAAACATTCTTCTAGGAGTATTAAGTAGTGACACTTGTGAGTTTTGACACCATTCTTTGTGACAAAAAAATAAAGTAAAAAAAATACTTAGAGTAAGAAATATAAATTTCACATTTACCAAACCTTATTTCCAACTTTCCATTATTTAAAAAAAAAAAATTCAAAATTTTAAATATTTATTTACATCGATAATTCTTTCTTAAGTTAGAAATATCTTTTTTTTATACATATATATTAATAAGACATAATTATATATAAAACATATTTTTATCATAACAGATTAAGTTTTTAAATGATTTGTTATTTGAACAAACATAGTTATCATTAAAAATAAATAAGTTTTTTACTACTTTTTTTTTCTGAACTTGGACAAAAATATGGAAACCTTTTTTCCCTAAATTTATTTTTGAAAAACTAAAAAGAAATTTTATTTATCTATTATCTTTTCCTTTTTTGAAAAATTAAATAAATTAAAAAGCTGGCGCAATAAGGGAACAAAATATGGACTTTAGAGGAATTTTCAGTATTGTCTGCCAAGAGAGCTTTACAGTGCATGCTTCTTATTATCCCAAAAAGGTAGTAATAAAAGATAGGAGTAATAAAGCAAATGAGGACCCCCCACCCCACCCCCACACCCTTACCTTTTTTTTAGTTTGTCATTCGGTCTTCGATATCAGTATTGGAGTCATGATCTCGAAGTCGTGTCCTATAAATATCATTAAAGACGATGACTCCATTTTTATCATGATGTTTTTCAGTGGGGTGTCAAATTGGCGGGTTGGGTTGAAATTGAAGATATTAAAATGAGTTGAAATAGAAATCGGGTTGGGTCTTGACCCACCTAAGTTTATTTTGGGCTCAAATGGGCTAAAAAACGGGTTGGGTCTTGACCCGTCCAATTTGACCCGCTTAATCTCAATAATTTTAACATAGTAATATTTAACTTTTATAATCACAATTTGAATTTCAACTCAATTTTTTTTTAAAAAAAATATATAAATGGATAGATAAATCCTAAGAGTTATTAAATAGATAATAATTCATACCTTTAATATAAGAACATATCTTAATAAAGAGTTTTAAAACGGGTTGAAATTGGAGATTGAATTGAGCTCAATTGAGGATTCTCTTAAAATAGGTTGGGCTTGAATGAGTTGAAATTGAATCCAATTCAAATTATCTTGAGCCCAACCTTTAAAATTTTGGACGGGTTAGGCGGGTTACCTATGTTTGGGTTCATTTTTTACACCCCTATTTTTCAGTATCGTGTAAAAATTGTTAGAGATGACTCAATTTTTACCATGATTTTTTTCATACTCACACTATACTATGTCTAGGAACATTCTGTCGAAATTTAGCTTATCAAATAACGTATTCGACTGATGTATTCGTTGAAAATTTTATCGATGTCATGATGAGAGCGTTCATTAAAGCACATTATTTAGTAGTATCATCGCTTGAACTTGAAATCTCTAGTAAACATTGAAAAGTCTCATATATGCATCTCATGACCCCCTTCACCACTTTGCTATATATTTTCTTTTAATTCATCATATGATTTTTTATATCCGTATTAGGGTCTCAATGAATTTAGATTTGCTAGTTTTACGTAAAATTCGTTAAAGAGAATACGCTTCTGACCAAGACTTTCTTTTTAATACCCACACTATTAAGTATTTTGTCAAAAATTGTCTTGTCGAAAATGTTTCCGACATACTTCTCGTCAGAAAAATTAATTTCATATTTCTAATGGTGTTCTGACGAGAACATAATTAATGTTTTTGATAATGTCATGAATCGAACTCGAGATATCTAATTATAAATGAAAAAATTTTATCCATCTCACGTACCATTAAAGTGCCCTACCATACACTATATATAGTCTCCCCACCCACATTAGGCTGACAAGTACAACACAACCATCAATTTCAATAAAAGAGAATACTAAAAATCCAGCCTTAAATGGTTTTAATCAACCATATTTATTATATTGAAGCAGTATACAAAGTTTTTATTTTATTTTTTTGGGACAAGAATTTAAATCAGTGGGTGTATAATATAATAATATTATCCACTATTTATTTGCAGAAAGTGTGTAAAATTTAGTATAAGTATTGAAAATATTTTTGATGCAAACTTGCTACCAAAAACAAAACCTTTTGTACAAGGAAAGAAATAATCATGTTTTTTTAAATTGTATTTATAATTCAGATAGTAACATATGCATTATTTTATGCCAACATAGTCGATCTACTATTACAATTTTACACGTAAGAAAGTCTGGAATAAGGACTATCGGAGTATCAATTTAAGAGTTCGCTTTGTACAAAGTTGTGTCAGGTGACACTCTTCGCCGTATTAACATTCAATTTCCAAAATTTTCAAGAATACATGAATTTTCCAACACTAACAATCCGGAAACAAAATACTAAATAAAGATAATACTACATTAATAAAGTCATAAAAAATATATTTTATCGATTCTAACAAAAGTTTATCAATTGAAACTTTAAAGAAAAAAAAGGAATAAAGTAAGATGCACCAGCCGGGAATCGAACCCGGGTCTGTACCGTGGCAGGGTACTATTCTACCACTAGACCACTGGTGCCTTTTGTTCTTAAATGTATCATTGTTATAATAATTAATAACAACAAATGATCAAAAAGTTCGAATAAATTCTACCCTACTTAGGTGGTTTCAAAAATTCTATATAGAATTATTATCGGTAATAATTACATATCGTTATCATTTAGATGGTTTGCTCGTATATTTTAAAAATAAATAAATATCGATCAATTGATAAAAGTTAAACTTAAGAAAGAAATAAGAGAAATGAAGATGCAATGTCAAATAAAACACATATAAGAATAAAATGACCAATGTACTGCAATGTATCGCTTTAATTTGAAGAAGAAATTAAATGGGAGCACAACATATATATAGGTAGAAGGAAAGGATTTTATTTAAGACGACGACAACAACAATATAACAATAATAAACTCAGTGTAATCCCATTAGTAGGGTCTGAACAGATAAAGTATTGCACGCGAATTTTATTCCTATATGTGACAAGGTAGAGATGAGACTGTTTTTTAAGGATCTTCGACAGAACAAGAAAGGATTTTATTCATGAAGCCATACATATTTGGCTACAATTATTATAATACTACAACATAAGTAGCATTAAAAGACAGAGATGAGACTGTTTTTGAAGGATCTTCGACTGAACAAGAAAGGATTTTATTCATGAAGCCATATATATTTGGTTACAATAATTATAATATTACACCATAAAGTCATATTAATACTTCTTGTTAATTGCAATGCAACAAGTACAAGAACCACATTGAGGGACACAAACACTACAATAATCACTCTTACTAATCTTCTGTTGGGATAAAAGGGTTTTGTATGTAGTTGGCTTATCAATAGTAATATCCCTTGAGCTACTAATTGGGTTGAAGAAAAGTGATGATAAAATAATAAAATGGGCAAAAATTGCTATTGTGATTCGTCCCATTTTGGCACTTGAAGAAAGTGGATACTATATGCTATATTTGAATATTTATGATTATGAAGTGAAATACAATTAATTAGTGCTCCTTTATATAGAGTTGATCTTGCGGAGATAGAAGACTTGTCAAATTAAAAGGATAGTTTGATACACTAAGTTCTTGATATGTGTAGCAATGTAGGGTTTGGGAAGAAATGGACCACACTAGGGATCTCATGCACATATAAGTCATCGCATTTTTATAAGAGGTTGTTCTCCAGTTTGAACGTGTGACCTTCATCTGGTCAATCAACAACTTTTATCGTTTTGCGTGAATCTAAGAAAGGGTCTGATTACATTGATTTATAATTTTATCTTACATTTCTATAAATAATTATTTTCGCGGCTTGAATCGTTTGTGACCACTCATACAATGATAAAATTTACTATTGACGCCAAAATTCCCATTCTATTACATTTATGTGACACTACTTTTTTATTACTAGTCTATTCCAAAGAGGAATGACTCATTTTTATATTTTAAAATAATATATAATTTAATTTTTTCATTTTATCCTTTATTAAGGACATACTTTTATAATCACACAAATTCGCGATATTTTTAGCACTTGTAAGTTTGAAAATTCTTTTTTTTTTTCTTCAATTTTGTGTTGATCAATCAAACATGACCACTAAGCCCCTATCTTTGAAAAGAAATTGCCTACTAAGTGTAAGTAATAAATGGATCTACAATCTAGCTTTGAATTTTGGGTTCCATCATAACTTTGGTTGGTACTAGGCTATAAGGAAATCTTTAAACTCGTCGGTAGATTTTATTCAGAGGCTCAAAGTATAACGTATTTTAATTGAGCACAAAAACAAATATAATAAAGTGTTTTTAATAGACATTTTGTCTTCAATTTTGTTTTTTTGTGTGTGCATGGCCTCAAGCATCTATTATTTACTCAAAGTCCGAATTAAATAATTGATTATTGAAAAAAGATATCAAATATCAATTTTGGAAAAAGAACATTGTAAGGCTTATTACCAACAAGAATAGTTGATGGCATGCGGTTAATCAAAAAGCAAGTTGTAGAGACTGCATCAGCCCAAAATTGTTTAGGAACCTTCATTTGGAACAAAAGTGCTCGAGTTGTCTCAAGTAGATGCCTATTCTTTCTCTCAGCAACTCCATTTTGAGAGGGTGTATAAACACATGAAGTTTGATGGAGAATACCATGTTGTCTCTTGTAGGACCGAGGCTCCTCTCCAGTTCCCCCCAGTGCTATTTCATATAGTTGACACGTGTCCATTTAATTTTTAATGAACCAGATTAATTTTCTTGACCAAATATCATTAACAATGGTTATTAGTAATTCTCTCTCCTCTCATTCCTTTCTCAATCAGCAAAGAAACACTTCTTCCCCCTCCAAAACTCTCTGAAAAACAGAGCAATCAAACAATTGAAAATTAAAATTACATCAATATTTTAATGTTCTTACATTTACATATGAACAACTAGGGAGAGTCTCAAAAGAGAAAGACTGAAATGGAGT
This sequence comes from Solanum stenotomum, assembly GCF_019186545.1. NCBI lineage: Eukaryota > Viridiplantae > Streptophyta > Magnoliopsida > Solanales > Solanaceae > Solanum > Solanum stenotomum. The sequence goes on from NC_064283.1 coordinate 57,867,843, forward strand.
GATTAGTCCCAATTAAAGATTACAGTTATAAATACCACAAGAAAAGAAGACCCAAAAAATAAATGGAGAATTTCACCAGAAAAAAAAAAGTATATGAAAAAATATTTTCCTACCCATTTTTTGTGCCCTTTCCAGATCCTTTAGTTGGCTTTTGCAGAAACTCCAAATTGAAAAAATTGATGTTACAAAGAAGACAACAGAGTTGGATCACCATTGTGATCGAACCAAGCTTCAAAGAAATAGTCTCATGGGTTGGATTTTTTGAATTTTATAACCCAAGTTCATCCTTTGAATTTTGTCTTCTTTTATCACGATGTGAAAATAATGGAAAAAAAAAGCGATTTGTTGTTAACAAAGCAAATTCTTTGTTGATTGAGAAAAAGTTTGTTGTAGAATTAAGTGAGAAAGAAAGAGATGAGAGAGGAGAGAGAAAGAGAAATAGTAATAACCATGGTTAATGATATTTGATCATGGTTTAAAGGCTATTTTATTTAAATAAATATGGACCATTAAATTTTAAAATTGACAGATGTTATTAAATTAAATATGCACCGCACCAACTGGAGAGATTAGTGTATCGGAGAGGAGCCTCTTCCAATTTTGCCATTCATTATTAATAGTTGATCTATAAATGGAAGTTACATTTATCAAATCAAATTGAATTTTGAAATTCCGGCAAAATTTTGTAGGTCACAAGCATTTAATTTGGGCCTTTGGGATTGTACTGATGGGCCTGTGTCCATATACCATATTTATACTTATTGACCTTTATTTACTAAAAATAAAATAAAATAAAATGTATTTATTTAAAATATATCAAATATTGAACGATACTAATATACTCCATATTGAATCGAATACCATAAAATGTCCATATACCATATTTTGAGTTGAAAATATCTAATAAAATCAATTATCACATATTCACCTCAATCGAAATAGATCATAATTTTTGAATGTATGAATAAATATTGCTGCTAGATTTAAAAAATTATCAATAATATATTATTAAGATTAGAGTGTCTAATAGATTTTTTTTTTGTTTAAATGTCAAAGTTAAAGTATTCAAGTGATCGAGTCGATGGTTCATGTGCAACAACAAGTTGTTGAGTAAAAATATATTTAGATCTTTGATAGATCAAATGCTTGTTTAATTAGAACTTCATAAAACTATTTTTTAATCGATTATAACAATAAAATTATTGATCCAAACTTATAAAAAAAATAGAGGAGAAAGTAGATGCACTATAGCTAGAAATCAAACCCAAATTTGTACCGTGGTAGGGTACTATTCTACCACTAGATCACTAGTGTCACTTGTTCATACAAGTCACACCGTTATAATAATTAATGAAATCTCAAATGATCGAAAAGTTCGAATAAGTTATAACCTCCTTAGGTGGTTTAAATTTTTTTATATTGAATTATTACCGGTAATAATTACATGTAGTTATCCTTTAGATGGTTTGGTCGTATATTTTTAAAAACAATAAATATCGATCAACGGATAGAAGTTAAACTCAAGAAAGAAAGTAAAAAACAGGGGAAATGAAGATGCAATGTCAAGTAAAACACATACAAGAATAAAATGACTAATATATTGCAATGAATCTCTTTAATTTGAAGATGAAATCAAGAGGGATTACAATTGTCACGACCCGAAAATGGATGTGATGGGACTCGTCTTATTCCACCAAGACAAGTCAGCCTAAAACTCAATCATTACAATAAAATGCGGAAATTTTATAATCAACTCAAAAATACCCCCAAAATCTGGTTGTCACATGTACAAGCCTCTAAAGTATTACAATTGATTCAAAAGAAAACACAAGTCTAAAATGACATTGTTTCTAGAATAGAACAAGATCATAAATAGGAGTAAGAAGGTCCGCTGAAATGACAAACATCTACCTCACAAACCTCCACGAGAAGCCTTGGAAAAGAAGAGAATGACAAGTACCACAAAAATCCAGGCTCGTAACCTACAAAAATTTGTAGAAGCAAGGGGTGAGTACCAAACCACACGGTACTCAGCAAGTAAACCTCTAAACACGAGCTAAGGGGATAGAATACGAGTACTCCTTACACCTCAACCAAACCTTCACAACTACAATCTGTATATGTTGACACCCAATTTTGACCGACCTTTAACCCTTTTTGGGAATGCTATTCGATTAAATATGTATTTTTAAATATATGTCGAGTTTAAAATTTTAATCGATTTTGTCTAAAAAATTATATTTAGTATGCATGCTTTTATAAAAAATTATTGTAAATACTATTAAAATATTTTAAAATTATTAGTAAAACTCGAAATATTTCAAATGCTTTAAAAAATTAAGTAATTTTAATTATAGTATTTTTGTAGTAATTTAATTGAATAGCATTCCCTTAAACTTTCTATAAATTATTTAAATCATAGCTCATCCTAGTCCAATTTATTTAATTCGTGGCCCTCTTATTATGCAATTTCACTTTTCAAGTGTAGCCTATTATTTCAATTTGGTTGCAATTCTAGCCCTTTTATTTCATTACAATTATAACCAAATCGGACCAAACTCAAGCCAAATCTCATACCTCATATTTTAATCCTAACCATTGATCTCCTTTATTTAATCTCAACCTTTCATCTCTTTTGAAATAGACGGTCCAGATGCACCCAAACTATTAGTTCCTATTTTAAACAAAAGACCCCAACCTTAAAATAATTTTCACTCTTTTTCTTCCTCTCCAACACAGATCTGCCGCCTCTCCTTTCAACTCCACCGACGATGGCGAGTTTCCGACGAGAACCAGAGGAGAGGGAGGCCGATCTCCTCTCCTCTCCGCCTTTTCTTCATCTCCCCTCTTCTCCCTCGCTCCGTCTCTTTTTCTCCGGACAGCAACCAGTAGCAGCTCCAGCCGGACAGCAACCAGCTGGACAGCTCCAGCCGGACAGCAACTCCAGCGAAGAAGCAGCAGCCGACGAAGACAGCAGTGCTCCGACCAGATCCAGCCAGCAACACCAACAGCAGCAACCGGCAACCGGCGAAAGCTACCAGAACAGCAGCCAGTAGCAGCAGCGCTGCTCCGAGATGGCGAAACTCCAGCAAGGATGGCAAACAGGCAGCAACACCAGCAAGGGAAATAGCAGCTGCAAATCAACAATGACAACAACGAATTACTACTCAAATTATTCCGACAGAGAATTGAAAACAAAGACATTTTTTTACAAGGACAGATCTTTACAGATCTGTCCCAGGTATGAGCATTCATTTAAACTTTAATCTCTAGGTGTATGGGTTGCTTGTTCATTAGTGTCCAAACTCTTGTACAATTAAGGCTTTGCAATTCGTTAGCATGCTATTAAAAATTAATTTGTGTTAGAGCTAATTTGTTAATTTTTATTTTTATTTTTTTTATGGTAGAACTAATATGTGACTTTTGTGTTGAAATCAATTTGCAAAATCTGGACTGACCTTAAATTAATATGTCATATGATATATTAACAGTTGATTTAGCTCTCTCCTTAATTGATAATTGCCCTTAATTGGTAGTAATTGTTGATTTGATAGAAATCTTGTAGGTTTAAAATTGGTAATTTGGATTCTTCCAATCTTGATAATCTGCTGAGCCACTTTTATTATATTTAGTCATTGTTTTCTCTATGGTGTAAAACTTTATTTGAACCTGCCAATAAATTATTATATTTGTGGATCCCATATATTTCCTTCCAATTTTACTCATTTGTCTGATAATGTGTGATGAATTATGCTTGTCTACTTGTGTCAATGAATTGATTTTCGGTAAATGGATCTTTCTTACCTTAATTATATATGGACAGATTCGTGCCTAATTATTTGTTGAAGCTAATAGAATTAGTTTTACTGATTTGACTCTCTTAGTTAAGGAAAGAATCCTGCTAATTGCCCTTAATTGGTTCGCTTCCTTTAATATGTGCCCTCCTATTTACTATAAAAGTGACTCCTCCCCTCATATTTTTTTTTCGACACTTGAACACTTTAGCAAATATCAATTACTCTCTCTACACTTAAAAAGAAAAAAGAAGAATCCTTGCAAACGAAAGAGGCTCTCTTTTTGCCGTGTTGCTGTTTGGGTGGGAACTTTGCTTAGTACTTCATTGCTGATTTATTAAACTGCATAATAGGTTAGTGCTCTCTGCCTATATTAAACTTCCAATTTTGCATCAAAGTCTATTAGTTTTATACATGAGTCCATAATGGATGAACAAATTAAAAGGGAGCATCTAGGTTAGTTCTCTTTGTCGCTCTCTTATCTATGATAATCCTTTGTATGGATTGGTGTTCGCTTCTTCGAATGTTGTGTGCATCCTCTGAACTATATATGTGTGGTTGACTATTTTATTATGCAAGTTCACTCTTATATATATTTGGCTACATCTGCATTTGCTTTAACAGGGTTTTGACCTTAAAGATCAAGATCTGAAGAGTTGCCAGGAGTCGAGATTATTTAATTTATGTATTTTGAATTTGTATTTATTATTTATCCGGTTTTGTAATAATTTTGTATAATCTCTATTATATATGTGAAATATTTGGGGAACCGGCTAAGGGGAGGGGATTTACGTGCTACTTGTTACTTTACCGCATCTATAACTTATTAGAGAGCATGCCTATAGGAGTGTGATTTAATTGTGTGGTCATTCTTTGCTCTAAATCTATTTTAAAATGGTCTTGCCGATATTTAATTGCTTTAAGCTATAAACACGTTCTTTGTTGATTATTTCATGTTAACTAATTATATCTAAATAAGTCACAAACTTGTTACAATACAATCTTAGCATGTAATAATAATAATTAAAGTGTGACCTTTACAAGTTGATCTATGTTGCCATGTTTGGAATCACAATTCTCGGGTATAAAAAATGGTAAAGTAAATATTTGCTTTGCTCGAGAAAAATATGTCGCATGTTGGGAATTAACATAGATACCGCGCTTGTAGGTTTTTCTTAATAATACCATGATCATAAAGTTTTTTTTTACTTTATTTGTCATTTGGGTTTTTTTTAGAAAATCACGCCTATAGGGGTTATAGTATTTTCAATCTTTCAAACACTTAGAAATCATGTCTATAGGAAAACTTCTCTCAATGTTATTAAGACTAAAGAAATTTACTTGTTAAAATTATATTCTAACAATTCCCGTATGTCTAGCTAATCACTTTATTACCGTTAGTCATTTATATATTAAGCCTATAGATTCTCAATTATCTTATGTATGTTGATAACTAAAAGGATTAAAATTGGCCTCATGTGCTTGCTACCGTTTTTATTTGATATAGTTATTTTCTGCATTTTTGCATGTTTTTTTTAATTAATATTTAATCTGCCCAGCTTAAATTTGCATGAGATAAATAATCCTCTACATCATAATTAACTCTTGTCACTTAAAATCAATTACTAATTATTTTTGCATTTACACACCAACTGCACTTAAAACAAATTTCATACAATAGTATAATCTGCTATTGTATTAATATACTATTTTCTGCATAATCAGTCACTTTAATTTTGCTGTACTAATAAAATTGTGCTTAAAATAATTTTAGTTTCTGCATTATGAATATTTTTCTTGTCACTCTTAATCAACTAATTATCATTATCTGCATGCTACTTTGCCATTTAAATTTCGCTCCTAATTAAATTCTGCATTTAATAAATTGACTGCTATTTAAAATAAATATAGTTCGACCTGCTACTGCTCTAAAAATGCCTGGATCTGTGATAATTTTTGCGCCACCTTTAAAATCAGTTTATAACTAAAATATGCATTATGTTGTAATTACTTGTCCTCCCATTAATTTATTGTTGTGTTGCTCACCGTCCGTTCATATGTATTGCTATGTTTGTTCGCACACACTTAGCATGAATCCTCTTCACTCTATTTGTGTTTGTAAGCATGTCTAGAGGCCAACTTGAGACTTATATGCTAAACGTTAGTCCAAATTGTTTGACCTGGTGTGTAGGTGGGCCTATTAGGATTTTATCTTTTGTCTAAACCCACCCTAGTAACAGTCCAATGCCTCTTGGACCTTAAGCGGGAACGATAGACACCTTTTAGAGACGTAAAGCATGCGGTGGTGGGGTAGGGGTAGTTTAGGCCCTATGGAGATGATGACATCGACTCGGTCTAAATGACAAACTTTGGTTTTGTCTGTCCCTACGAGAAACTGACCGAAATAAAGGAAGTCGAGTACTGATCCTAAAGTCCTTTAGAGTCTCCCTTTCCTTTCTCCCATATTTATTATATTTACTTGGGGTAGTTTAATAAAAATAAAACTGTTTGCTTATCTATTTGTGTAATTTCTATCTCCTCGCTTATCTCTTTATTGTTTATTTATTATAGTATTATTTAGTCTCGCATGCCTAGCTAATTAATTAAAATAACTAAAATGTCCTAAATTGCTTCATTTCATGTTGTCACCTAGCTATGCATGATAAACTAATTAAAGTAATTTAAATGCGCTTATTTGTTTAATATTATTTATCACTTAGTAACCATGTTAATAAAATAAATAATAAATGAAGTGACCATACTTGCTATTTGTAACCCCCACATAAATTGTATGAGATACGGCCGGGACCCACATTTGTGGACCTCGAGGGATGCCTAACACCTTCCCCTCGAGGTAATTTGAACCCTTACCCTGATCTCTGGTTCGTTGACCTTAGCTAGACTTAGTTAGGTTAGATAGGTGCCCTAACGCGCCTTAATTCGTTAGGTGGCGACTCTTCAATTACACCAAAGCCCAAAAGAGTTGTTAGGTCGTGCACCAGAACCTGTTTTGTGAAAAACGGGACGCGACAGTATACAACCAGCCCAACCTAACAGTTCACAATTTACAAACACACAGCTCAACACAACACTCTAACAATTTCATATCCTCAACAACAACACTCTAACAATTGCATATCTTCAACAACAAGTTCAATATTCATCAGTCACAAGTTCCACGAAAAGGCACTCACAAGATCAATAACACACAAAATCAAGTTCACCAATCATAAAGAAGTGCAATGCAATGAAATGCAACATCAAGTATAATGATGCGTGTCTGACCTAATGATACACACCCGCCGTCTCTCAGTCCGGGACCCATGGGGGACATATCTGTCCATGCATCCATCGCGGCGCGCGATACGACCCTCGATAATAGTAACCATCGCGGCGCGCGATACGTCCCTCGAAATATAGTATCCATTGCGGCGCGCGATACGTCCCTCGAAATGGTGCATCCTCTTTAATTTCTTATTCTTTCTCAATTCACATAACACTTGTCACAACCATGTCTCAGAACAATGCAAATGACATGTTCACACAAATAATTAATAGATGACCAATTTCATAACATTGCACAATTCACAACAACACAATCATGCTACAACATCCACAATGATTCAACAAGTCTTTCAAACCATTCTCAACACATCACACACAAACAATTAATCACATTGCCTTTTATTACCCCTTTTTCATCATTAGAATTAATCAATGTGGACAAGTCAACCCATCACCAAGTCTCGTTACCCCAAACACATATTACAAGGAAATACACGAATTCCATACACTTAACAAGGGTTTAGAAATCTACTTGCCTCAAATAGTCGAACAATCACTCAGTGACTTGAACCTTTCTCTTTCGTTGGACTTCCAAATAAATACAATCTATTCAAATAAATAATCACAATAAGCTTCCAAAACTAACAACATTCATATTACTATAGGTCTAATCTAGACCCAAAAACATCACTCAAATCTACAATCAAATACCAATATTATTAAAACTTGATTTATGAGCTAAAAGAACCCTAAAATTAGTGATGAACCCAAAGCTTAAGTCGCTAACCGAAACCACCAGTCATCCGTATTCCAAACATTATCCCATAATTATTAATCAGTACCTAATCACAACTTATTCTAGAATTATCAAAATTTACAACCCGTAAATAGATTTGTTGTTTAGATTTTAAGAGCCAAAATGGCAATCACTAATTATCGTTCTATAAATAACCAAATAGATATATAATATTATTATATATTTATATATAGGTGCAACAATTAATGAAAGGGTAGAAAATCAATTAATGCAGGCAGAATTTGAAAGCATCAGTTGAATTTTCCTTACGTGAAGCAGTGCCCTCTGTTGATCCGTATTCACGCCGCACGCAGGTTAGTTTTCTGCTCCTCCTCTTTTTCTTTTCTATTTTTCTAAATTAACTATGTATTAACAATAATAATTTCCTACTAACCTATTTTAATATTTTAGGCTTGGCCCATTATTTTTAACAATAAACAAATCACCCGCAAATTAATTAACTATAGTTAAATGACTATTCAAAATTATCAAAAATGACCTTTTGGGTCCGGGTCATTACAACAACATTTATATAAGTAGAAGGAAATGATTTTTTTTATGACAACGATAACAACAAGAACAAGAACTGTAAACTTAGTGTATAACCTCATAGGTAAAGTGTATGTAGATTTTATCTCTATCATTCAGAAGGTAGAAATGATTTTATTTATGACAACAACAAGAACTAGAACAAGAACAATAAAATTACTATAATTTCATAAATATCTGAAGATGATAGAGTGTACACACACTTTACATCTATCTTTGAGAAGGTGGAAGGGATATTATTTATGAAGCCATGCATATTTGGCCACAATAATTATAATATTACAACATAAGTAATATTAATGCTTCAATTTGCAATGCAACAAGTACAAGAACCACATTGAGGGACACAAACACTACAATTATCACTCTTACTCATTTTTTGTTGGGATAAGAGGATTTTGTGTGTAGTTGGTTTATCAACAATAATATCCCTTGAGCTACTAATTGGGTTGAAGAAAAGTGATGATAAGATAATGAAAAGGGCAAAAATTGCTATTGTGATTCTTCTCATTTTGGCACTAGAAGAGAGTGGAAACTATATGCTATATTTGAATATTTATGGTTATGAAGTGATATACAACCAATTGGTCCTTTATATGGAGGAAATCATGTGGAGATAAATGACTTATCAAATTAAAAGGGTAGTTTGATACAATATCTCTTGGTATGTGTATAATTTGGAAAGGAACGAACCACACTAGAAATTTCATGCACATATAAGTCTTCGCATTTATATAAGAGGTTGTTTTGCAGTTTGAACGCATGACTTCTATCAGATCTCTCTATAACAACTTTTACCATTATGCACGGATCCGAGAAAAGATCTGACTACATTGATTAATAATTTTACCTTGTATTTTTGTAAGAATTTGGTTTCGCAGCTTGAAAATGATCTCTCCTAATCATACAATGATAACTTTAATTGTTGGCTTCAAAATTCCCATTCTGTTTTATTTATGTAACACTACTTCTTTTACTAATATGTTCTAGAGAGGAATAACTCATTTTTATATTTAAAATAATGTATAATTAAACTTCTCATTTTATCCTTTATTAAGGACAACCTTTTATAATCACACAAATTCAAGATATTTTTATAAACATTAACAAGTTTTAATTTTGTTTTTTCAACCTGATGTTGATTATTCAAACATGACCACTAAACTACTTATTGGGTGTAGTTAGAAGACTTGAAGGGTCCAGCCCCAATCTCTTTGAAAATAAATTGCTTACTAAATGTAAGTAATAGATGGATTTACAAGCTAGCTTTGAATTTTGGGTTTATTGATGCCGTCATGAATGACACCATTTATTTTGTTTCCTATTCGGCTTTTGTATCGGTATTAGTATTTGATTAAATTCAGATTCATGTTAGAAAATTTTATATAGGAAGATTTTCTAATAAAAATGATTCATATGCAAGATTCAAATCTAAAACTTTTGATTTAAGATGAAAGTATACTTTTTCATTTCATCATAACTTTGGTTGGTATATATTAGGCTATCAAGGAAACCTTTAATTAAACTCATCGGCAAATTTCATTTGGACGCTTAAATCATGACGTGTTTCAATTGAGCACATAAACATATAATAAAGTGTTTCTATTAGACATTTCCATCTTCGATTTTGGAATTTTTTTGTGCATGTTCATTTTTCTCAAATGCCTAATATGTAATCAAAGTTCAAATTCAATAATTTAATAATCAATTATTGAAAATAAATATCAAAATTTTAAAATTCAATTTGATTTGATAAATCAAACTTCGACTTAATAAATGTCGATATGATATTCGGGATTTACTAATCAAAAATCAACTATTAATAATGTATGGCAAAATTTTGTAGGTCACCATGCATATAATTTGGGCTTGTACTGATGGGCCTGTGTCTATATACCATATTTTACTTGATAAGAGTTAATGATAAGCATATTTGTGTATCAATATATAATGAACAAAAATCAAGACTTTATGAGAGTGAAAATCATTATTTTACTTGAAATGCTCATCAAGCATATTTTTTTTTCTTGATATTACATTAGTATTTCAAATACTAAAGTTTAACATGTAAAAAGTACTGAGGACTAAAAAAGCACTCTAAGTACATGAATCCTCTCCACTCGTGTAAAATTTTAAAATTATGATATTCGAATCAATACGTCATATTAGTATCAGATGCTTATCACTCCATTATTAAATGCACTTTTTTTTTTATTTGCCCATATGTAACACTAGCTTGTACTCCCATATATTACTCTAAAAAGATGTCGAAAGAGACCGTTGAGTCCTCCTTTTTATTGACATCATTACTAATAACTACAAATTTAACTTTGTATACTCGGTTAAAGGTGTGGATTAAAATATTTACATGTAATTATCTAATATGTGACTTTGAATTTTTCGGTAATATTGATACATGTGATAAGATGAGATATTCTATGATAATTTTTTTAATTATTAATCAAATTAGTAATTTTAGATATCCCATTTTATTCAATATCAAATTTGAAATTAATTTATCTCACCTTTCAAATAGAATAATCTCGAAATAACTTAATGTGCATATCAAAATATCCTTTTTGAAATTTAAGTTGAAAATATCTATAATAAGAACAATTTATCACATATTCAGGTACTCAATCAAAATAGATCATAATTTTTGAATGTTTAAATTAAATTTATTGACATATTTAAAAAGTTAATCAATAATATATTATTAAGATTAAGGTGTCTAATAGAAAAAAAAACTGTTAAAATGTCAAAAGTGAAAGTTTTCAAGTGAGTCCATGGTTCATGTGCAACAACAAGTGGTTGAGTAAAAATATACTTAGATCTTTGATAGATCTAAGACTTGATTAATTAGAACTTCATCAACTTGCTAATTAAATTACAATTTTTTTTTCTAACTTAGTGTTCGGTATTCGTATTGAGGCTCAATAAAATTTGGATTCACACATTCAATGGCTTATTTCTAAGAACGACACTCCCAACATAATTTTTTTCATTCTCAGACAGTTGAACTCGAGATCTTTGGGTTAAACTAAGTGAGTAAACTATCATTAACTTTCTAGTTAGACTATAACCAAGTTGATTGCTTAAGAAAAAATATAAAAGGAGATGCTCGGTGTACAAAGCTTGCGGTATGAGCATGATTGGAAAAAAGATCAAATCATAAGAATTTATTGCATGTAGTCTGCAAGAGACTGTTTCTACAACTTGAACCGTGACCTTCTGATCACATGACAATTAACTTTACCAGTTATGCTAAGACTTCAATTCTCGAAAATATATGGATTAAATAAATGCAAGAAGGGACCATCACATGAACTATAAATAGTAGCTCTCAATTTCAACATAGTTGCATAGTATATTTGCTATGGATAGAGAAACAATACTTTTTGTTGCTGCAATTTTAATAATGGTTTTTGCAATTAGCAGCTACTCTATCTCTGCTAATTCTCCATATGATCGATCACAACATGTCAAGAAGAATTTTGCAGCAGTTGTGTCTTGTTAACGATCGTTTATAATAGTTTGTCCATCTTATTTTCAAAATAACAGTTAACTTCACGTATTTGTAGTTGTCTTGATGTATGGTTGTTATTACATATCATTTTATAATGTATCTGTTAGTGAAAACTTACAAGATAACAAAAATACAAGATTACAATTGAAAATAAAAATGAAGAAATAAATCTCTTCAGGCTAAGGCGCGGATATCTCGCTCTCTTTAAGGAGATTCAAGCCCCCTGCAGCAAATGTTTTCACCGGTCCAGAGTAGTCCTTCTTGACTTGTCCCCTCCAGGATACAACAGCCTAATCACAAAATATAACTCAACAACTCTGGACAAGAGTTGAGTCCAAAGCTTCATAAAAAGAACACCTCCCTTCAACTAATAAGATCAACTCTCTTTTTGATCAACTCTTTCACTCTATATTTTTCATATATGTTGTGTGTAACAAACCAAATGAAGACCACCACTATTTATACTACAAGAAGTCTTCCTAGCAATGAATAGAAAGATAATGGGGTAGTAAATAGTGAAGATAGTGGTCTTAGGAGTTAAATAAGTTACAAAGAATAATGGGGAATAAAGTGTGAAATAAAGTGAGTGCATCCAATGCACTAACGGGCAGAATGAAGAATGCCAGTAACGGGCAGAATGTAGAGTTGCAAAACGGCACAATCAATGTAATTAAGCCTCCTAATACATTGTTCCAAGGATAATGCAAAAGAGACTAACGTTCTGGAAATGGAATGTGCATCTTAACTATAATTGTATAATATTAAAATGCTCCAAAACCAACAATCCCCCACTCATTATAATATTAGATAAGAGAGTCTATCAACTGAAGGAAGACTACTATGCATAATGAAGGTGTGCTCTGCATTGAACCTCTACTTAGTGAAACAATAACTTTTACTCCTGAGTCGTAGTGGTCTCAGACTTGAACTATGACTGCTTAAGGAAAATAAAAGATCACTGCTCACACATAATAATCAAGGTGTTGACATGAGCTTTAAAGCCAACACGTTATGGTCATGTGCTATCCCGGTTTCATGAGTGCTTTTGAGAATAAGCCCAATTCTCATAGGAAGTGACCTACTTCCACACATCACATAGGTGAAATCTGTCGAGAGTGCTCCTGTAAGCTTAACACTCCACCCATACGGGCTACAGATATTCATTAAGAGTTTTATCAACTCAACCTTCACAAACTACAGGAAACAATGCACTCATATCATAGGGAGGGAAATAAAAAGATAGTGCATTTTTTCACAATAAATCATCATATGATTAGTTTTTCCCTTTGAGCCTAGTTATAGGATCTCTAGTCTCCAGGTTGGGTTTCCTCATATATGACTCAAGGATTTGTAGGCTTCAATCCCATCCCCTTCGATGTGCTCCAAACCTTTTCTCTTGTTACGACCTTAGTAAGAAGATCTGCAAGATTATCACAAGATTTGACATAATCAACATTAATGGTATCATTTGTCAAATATGATCTTACATTATTGTGTTTCCTCCTTATAGGTCTGGATTTACCGTTGTAATAACGGTTTTGAACTCTACCAATCGTAGCGGTGCTATCACAATGAATTAAAATAGGAGGAATTGGTTTTTCAAAATAGGGTATTTGAAATAATAAATCTCTGAACTAATTCGCTTCCTCACTAGCTGAAGCTAAAGCAATTAGTTCAGCCTCCATGGTAGAGTTAGCAATTATAGTTTGCTTTTTGGTTCTCCAACAAACAGCACCACCACCTAAAGTAAAGACATAACCAGTGGTAGAACATGAATCACCTGATAAAGTGTTCCAATGAAATATCTCATAACTCTTGTTACAACATGCCAATGTTCATTACCTGGCTTGCTTGTAAACCTGCTAAGTACTCCTATTGCATATGCAATATTAGGCCTAGTACAATCAGCCACATAACTCAAACTTCCGATTATGCTAGCATATTCCTTTTGATTTATTACATCATTTTCACTTTCAACAGGAAATAAGTGAACACTTGAATCAAAAGGAGTAGCAACATGCTTGCAATCAAGAAAGTTATATTTTTTCAAAATTTTCTCAACATAATATGACTGGTCAAAGAAAATTTCATCACATGTTCTTGTTATTTTTATTCCAAGAATAAAATTTGCCTCACCAAGATCTTTCATATCAAAATGGCTTCTAAGAATATTTTTAGCTTCATCAATAACATTCATGTTAGAGCCAAAGATCAATAAATCATCAACATATAGGCAAATAATCACATGTGAATTATTCCAAGACTTATGATATATCCACTTATCACACTCATTTGTTTTAAAACCATTTTCAATCATGCAAGAATCAAACTTTTCATGCCATTGCTTAGGTGCCTCTTTCAAGCCATATAAGGATTTAGTAAGTTTACATATTTTGCTTTCTTGGCCTGCTTCAACAAAAGACTCGGGTTGATCCATATAAATTTCCTCATTTATGTCTCCATTTAAAAAAGCAGTTTTTACATCCATTTGATGAATTTGCAAATCAAAAATTGCAGCCATAACAATTAAAAGTCTTATGGATATAATTCTTGTTACCGGTGAAAAAGTATCAAAAAATTCTAGGCCTTCTAGTTGTTTAAAACCTTTTGCAACTAGCCCAGCCTTGTATTTATCAATAGATCCATCCGGTTTCAACTTTTTTTCTTAAGACCCATTTGCAACCAATAGTTTTACAATCCGGTGGTAAATCAACTAACTTCCAAGTTTTATTAGAAATCAGTGATTCCATTTCATCATTTACAGCCTCTTTCCAAAATATAGAATCATGTGAAGATAATGCTTCTTTCAAAGTGAGAGGGTCATCTCCAACATTAAACACATAAAAATCAGGACCAAAATTTTTTTCTACTCTAGTTCTTTTACTTCTTCTTAACTCAAAATCATCATTTTCTTTATTTTTTAAAGTAGAAGTAGAAGAACTAGATAGTGACAAAATATTTTGTTCAATCTTTTGACCCCCACTATTTTTAGAATCAAAAGGAAACTTATTTTCATGAAAAATAGCATTTTCTGATTCTATCACAATATTATCTTCAAGATTAAAAAATCTATAGGCTGTACTATTTGAAGCATAACCAAGAAAAGCACAAGTAGAAACTTTCTTATCCAATTTTGTAATCTTGGGATCCATTAGCCTCACAAAGGCTAGACAACCTCAAACTCTTAGATATCCCAAACTTGGCTTGTAACCTTTCCACAATTCAAAATGTGTCAATTTAGATTTTTTATGAGGCACACGATTCAACACATAACAAGCAGTTAAAATAGCTTCACCCCAAAAATTTAAAGGTGCATGTGACTCAATAAGCATGACATTAGTCAATTCAACCAAAGTTCTATTTTTCCTTTTCGCTACTCCATTAGATGAAGGAGAGTAAGGAGGAGTAGTTTCATGAATTATTCCCAATGATCTAACAAAAGAATTAAACTCATTTGACTCATATTCACGGCCTCTATCACCTCTAATTCTTTTTATTTTTCTTCCAAACTGATTTTCAACCTCATGGAGATAAGTTTTGAAATTTTCAAACGCATCACTTTTATTTTTCATCAAGTAAACATATGTAAACTTAGAAAAATCATCAATGAAAGTGATCAAATATCTATTACCTCCACGAGTTAAAATTCCACCAAGTTCACAAATATCAGTATGAACTAATTCTAACAAATCAGTTTTTCTTTCAACTTGAAAATGAGGCCTTTTAGTGATTTTGGCTTTACTACAAGCCTCACACTTTTCAAAATTCTTTTTAATCATTGGAATTAATCCTAAACTACTCATGATTCCAACATAACGATCATTAATATGACACAAACGAGCATGCCAAAAATTGGTAGAAGAAAGCATGTAAACAGAAGTAGAAGTTTTATTCATTTCAACATTCAATTTGAACATCCCATCACATGCATACCCCTTTCCCACAAAAATACCCTTCTTCACTATTACATATTGATCAGATTCAATAATCTGTTTAAAGCCTGCTTTATTAAGAAGAAAACTAGACATCAAATTTTTCCTCATAGAAGGAGTATAAAGTACATCTTTCAAAGTTAATACCCTTCCAGAAGTAAAACACAATTCGACATCTCCCTTTCCAAGCACTTGAGTAGTGTGAGCATCACCAAGCATGATGGTTTTGGGCTCCTCAAAATGAGTATATTTCTTAAACCAGTCTTTGTCATAACAGACATGACGGTTTGCACCAGAATCAGCCCACCATCCATCAACATTCTCAACCATGTTTATGTCGGTAATCACCGCCACAAAAGGTTCTTCGGTAACGTTTGCCTGAGGGTTAGGACCACGTTTCCGGAATCTGCAAAATCGAGCAATATGCCCACTCTTGCCACAAACAAAGCACGGTCCTTTGTCTTGAACTTGTTGATTTTGTGCTTGGTTATTTTCACCATTATTTTTCTTGGGAGGTCTACCATTATTTTTCTTGAATTTTTTCTTCTTAGGCTTCAAAGAAGTATTTTTGTGAGTTTCAGGAGTAGCATTATTTGAAGTAATTAAATTTACCTTCGTTGTGATGTTGTTCTCTTCTGTTTGTAAAAGTGCATCTTGGCCCCTTGCCTCTTCTTCCATGCGGATTTTCATTATCAAGGTTTCAAGAGAGGTTTCCTTTTGTTTGTGGCGCATAGTTTTTTGAAATTCCTTCCAAGAAGGTGGAAGTTTATCTACTATGCCACAAACAATAAGGTTATCTCCAATTTTTACCTCATCAGACCTTAGCTCACCAACAATCATTATAAAGTATTGAGCTTGGTCTACCACTGATTTGTTGTCCACCATTTGGAAATGAAAAAATCTACTAGCCGCATATTTTTTTCTCCAGCCTCTTTGGTATCATACTTACTCTGCAATGCTTTCCAAATTTTCTTTGCACTAGAGTAAGTTCTATCATAATAATCATAAAAATGATCAGAAAGACAATTAAGAATATAATACCGACACTTATAGGAATCACCATCGTACTTTTCCACTTTCTCTAGATGAGAAATAGTTTCATCATCATTCATAGAGGTGATGTCTACTTTATTAGGATTCTTCTCAGTTAACACATAAGAAACATTGAGAAGACTTAAGTAGAAAAGTACTTTACCCTTCCATCTCTTAAAATGATTACCATTGAACCGAAATGGCTTGTTAAGGTCTCCCATCTTGACATCCACATTTTTTTCAATTGTAGCCATGATGAATTCTCCTTAAAAATTGTTTGACCCCCACTATTTTTTTCTTGAATTTTTTCTTCTTAGGTTGGTCGAAGAAAGCAAAGTATGTAAACTTACTAAATCCCTATATGGCTTGAAACAAGCACCTAAGCAATGACATGGAAAGTTTGATTGTTAGTGAAAACTTACAACATAACAAAAATACAAGATTACAATTGAAAATAAAAATGAAGAAATAAATCTCTTCAGGCTGAGGCGCGGATATCTCGCTCTCTTTAAGGAGATTCAAGCCCCCTGCAACAAATATTTTCACTGGTCCAGCAGTAGTCCTTCTTGACTTGTCCCCTCCAGGATACAACAGCCTAATCACAAAATATAACTCAACAACTCTGGACAAGAGTTGAGTCCAAAGCTTCACAAAAAGAACACCTCCCTTCAACTAATAAGAACTCTCTTTTTGACTAACTCTTTCACTCTATATTTTTCTTATATGTTGTGTGTAACAAACCAAATGAAGACCACCACTATTTATACTACAAGAAGTCTTCCTAGCAATGAATAGGAAGATAATGGGGTAGTAAATAGTGGAGATAATGGTCTTAGAAGTTACATAGTTTATAAAGAATAATGGGGAATAAAGTGTGAAATAAAGTGAGTGCATCCAATGGCACTAACGGGCAGAATGAAGAATGCCACTAACGGGCAGAATGTAGAGTTGCACAATGGCACAATAATGTGCACCAAATGAAAATGTCAGAAACGGCACAATCAATGTAATTAAGCCTCCTAATACATTGTTCCAAGGATAATGCAAAAGAGACTAACATTCTGGAAATGGAATGTGCATCTTAACTATAATTGTATAATATTAAAATGCTCCAAAACCAACANAACAGTATCGTATTATAACATTGTTATAGATGGGTTGTGTTTCTTGTTGTACTGGATGGAAACATTATTGTCCATAATAGGTCGCCCATCTTATTTTCAAAATAACAGTTAATTCCACATATTTGTAGTTATCTTGATGTATGGTTGTTATTACATATCATTTCATAATGTATAATATTGTAGCGTTGTTATAGATTTATTGTGTTACTTGTTGTACTGGATCGAAACATTATCATCTATAATAGGTTGTCTGTCTTATTTTCTAAATAACAGTTAACTACATGCATATACAGTACTACAACAAAAATATCTTTTAGCGGCAATAAATATGTACATTAACAAAGAGTTCTAAGGTTTTTATTGGTATTAGTTAATTGTAATTGGATCCAATGTCACTATAGACTTTAAGGACATTTACAAAGAATGCTAATCACCTATATAAGAACATATTTAATGATAATTAAATTATTACCATTAATTAATAATTACTGCTAAAGATTATTTTTAATGTAGTGGTACATGTAGTTATCTTGATGTATGGTTATTATTACATATCGTTTCATAATATCTCGTATGATAACACTGTAAATTATAATTACAAATAGATTGTATTACTACTTGTGCTGGATGAAAACATTATTATTTGTAATAGAGTGTTTGCCCTCCTCAGGGCGGGCAAAAAATAGAGTATAGAATAAATGTCTTTTTTAAAAAAAAATAAAAAAAAATAAAAACGTTACTTATTTATAGTTGTGTGAGTAAGTAATGAGAGTTAATACTCAAAAATGAAATAAAATACCCCCTCACAAATAAATAATTTTAAAAGTTTGCTTGAGCAAGATGTTTAAGAAAATAATGAAAAGAAAAACGTGGGAGTTACAAAAATAAATAATGAAGAGTAATTAAACTACAATTTAGTTGACAAATTGCTCAAACTATTATTAACTTTCTAAATTACCATGTGGGTGCATAAATTGTGCACTTTGTTGTGATGGAGGGAAACATTAACGGTTCTTGATCTGTAACACGTTGTCTGTCTTATTTTTTTCTTCTAAATAAATAGTTAACTATACATACCAATATGTAGTTATCTTCATAGTTGTTGAATATTGTCCGTCTGTCTTATTTTATAATAATGTATCATATTGTATTTTGTTGTACTGATACTCTTGTCTTTTGATCATATTGTGTATCTTATTTTCTAAATAAATTGTCAACTGCATACCTGTAGTTATCTCGATGGTTCTTATATATCGTTTCATAATGTATCGTATTGGATCGTGTTGCACTAAGAATCCTATATTTTTCTCATATAATATGTTTGTCTTATTTATGAATAAACAAGTAACTACGCACATGTAGCTATCTGGATGGTTGTTATATATTGTTTCATAATGTATCATGTTGTATTATATTGTAGGGAAAAGGGTTCGAAATATATCCAAACTTTGATAGAAATTGCTGTAACAATCCCAAACATTGGGCATGACCTATTACCCCCTGCACTATTAAAGATATATAGGGTGCCCACGTGGACATTATAAATATTGCATCATTATAAATAGTAACTTGTCCAGCTGAACACTTATATATATATATATATATATATATATTTAAAATACACTATTAAATAGTGAAGGGGGTAATAGGTCATGTCCAAAGTTTGGGATTTTCGATCAAAGTTCGGTTATTTTTTAGACCTCGTTCCCTATATTATATTGTATTATACTATATATATTTTTGTTATGAATACACTGTTTGGATAGATTGTATAGTTTTCCATCGTTTCATGATGTTATACACCATCAATCTAAAGAAAAAGTATGGTATGAGGTAGATTATTATAAAAAGGTAAGATAAATGATAAATTAAAATTACTAAATAATAGTTAAGGGTACGTTATGGAAAATAAAAGGTAATGATACAATAATACCAAATCAATTAAAATAACACTTTTTACCGTTACATATCAACGAATTTAATAATTCGATGAATAAAATTTAGATAACAATCGAAACTAATATTATATTTAAAGTAATAAGATAAACACAATAGATAATAACCATCCAAATAAGATGTTAGATGATATGATACAAAGGTGGATCTACAATAGGTTCAATAACCTTTAAAGTTGTGTATATATATTGAATTGACAATGTATAAAAAATAACTCTTGATGTTCAACTTTTGAACTTGGGCACTCTTCAATATGTAAAAGTTCATTAATTTTTAACCCCCTAAACTCATTTTTTGAACCCTTAGACCATGAGTTTAGGTCTATTACCCCCCTCCCCCCACCCCCCAAATTCATTTTTTTTTAATTTTATACACCATTTGATTTAGGCACATTCTGTGATTCCATATAGTTGAGTCACGTGGGAGATGTTTGGATGCCACGTAAACTAAAAAGGTGTATAAAATTACAAAAGAAATGAGTTTGGAGGGGGGGGAGGGGGGAGGGGAATAGAACCTTAGTTTAGTCAAGACGTGTCTCTGAAATTTCAATTATAGTCTAGAGTGGTACTTATGTGTTGTCCCTTTAAATATAAGTATTCAAGTGAGACGGTGCGTGGTTCATGTGCAACAACATGGTGGTTGCTAATTAAATCATCAACTTGTTAATTAAACAACAATTTAGTTGACTAAGTGATAAATTCATTAACTTTTCTAATTAAACTATAATCAAGTTGGTTGCTTATAAAAGAAAATATGAATTAAATAAATACAAGAAGGGATATCACACAAACTATAAATTGTAGGTCTCAATTTCATCATAGTTGCACAATATACATTTGCTATGGACAGAAAAACTATACTTCTTTTTGTTACAATTTTGATAATAATTTTTGCAATTAGTAGTGCTGCTTCTTCTTCTTCATATGATCATATCATGTCCAGAAAAATGTTGCCTCAACTTATGTGTGGTTGTTGCATAGGTTGTGGGTGCACCAATTGTGAATTTTGTTGTTGAGGGAAACATTAACGATCATCGAACTATAACATGCTATTTGTCTTATTTTCTGAATAAACAATTAACTACATATATCCGTGTGTAGTTATTCTGATGATTGACATATATATGTATTGAATTGTGTTGTATTGAGATTTCTGTTGTTTGCTCATATTGTTTGTATGTCTTATTTTCGAAATAACATGAGTTAACAACGTACCTTTAGTAATTTGTTTAGGTTTTAGATTTTTAGTTAAAGTTTCACTTTACACCTTCAATTATGTTGAGCCATCGCTAAATTAATAACTTCAAAAAACCAATAAGTAATACTCTTTTTCTCTCTTTTATACTTTTCATGAGATGTAAAAAAATTGGTGATGATGATTTCAAGAGAATCATTTAAACTATACGAAAAAAAGTAAATTGTACTCCTTCAATTTTGTTTACGTGAAATACTTAACTGTATACAAAATTTAAGATCGAAAAAACGAGTTAAAAAGATGAAGAAAAGGATCACCGAAACTATAAAGAATATGTACGTGAACCATTTTAATCCCGGGATAAAACACAAAAATGACAAAGTTGCCCTTCTCCAAATCAATTCTTTCAAAGTTCTTTAATAAAATAAAGGTTAAAATTACAAAAAAAATATATATTATAAGTCTCAATAGTTAATAATTCAAAAAAACTTTAAAAATTTTTATGATAAAATAAGGGAAAATGCATAAGTAGCCCCAACCTATGCCCAAAATCCCTGAGACACCTAACCTTTACTAAGGTCCTATTACCCCCTCGAACTTATTTTTTAATTAATTTTCTACCCCTTTTCGGCCTACGTGGCACTATCCTTGAAAAATTTGTCAACACACGCTGGGCCCACAAGATAATGCCACGTAGGTCGAAAAGGGGTAGAAAATTATATATAAAATAAGTTCGGGGGTGTAATAGGACCTTAGTAAAGGTTAGGTGTGTCTCAGGGATTTTGGGCATAGGCTGGGGGGTACTTATGCATTTTCCCATAAAAAAATAATAATTCTTTGACAGTCTAATTAATACTCACTCCGTTCAACAATAATTGTCCACTATATTATTTTGAGATGTGCAACAACACTTGTCTACTTTATGAAATCAATTGATAATTTTGTACTTAGTTCCTAATTTACCCTTATCATTAATTATAGTAATTTTCCTATGACATTTTTTAAGACATTGTATTTATTATATTCAAAGACTGATATAATAAATTTACACTTCTATTTATAGTTTCTTAAGGGGTGTGTCAAGTCAATAATGAACAACTATTGTTGGACGGGGAATAACTAATTATAAAATTTTTGGACATAAATGCCCTTGATGATATCATTCATGACATCAACAACAATACATACAAAATTCAAAGCTAGCATGTGAATTCATTTATTACTTACATTGTATTCTTCAAACCAAAGGGGCTTTGGACCCTTCAAGTCTTCCAACTATGACCAAGTTGATTATACATCTATCCCTCCATTTATCCATAAGCATCATTTAAATATTTTATTTTTAAATATATAAATCACTTATTTTTTTGGTTCTAATTTATGTGGTTGTAATTAATTGATCAATATAAAAGTTAAGAGTTTTTTTTAATTGAAATTTGTGATCTTAAACTGTCATGAGGTTTTTGTGACTATAAAGACATGTAATTTAAAAATAAAATGAGAAGTTTAACATTGACTTGTATTCGGATAAAAAATGAGTCGTTGTATTCTTTTCGAAACTAAAGTAAGTAATTAAGGAAAAGAATGTCACATAAATGAAACAAAAGAGAAAGTCTTTGCGTAGCGATAAAATTGTTATCGTGTGACCAATGGTTCTTTATGAGTTCAAACTGCAAAAACAATCTCTCACAAAAGAATATAGTAAGACTGTGTGCATCCCACACGTGACGGTAAAAATTATTGTTATGCAATCAGGAACTTACAAGCTCAAGACATGAAAATAACTTTTCGCTAAAATAAAAGGTAAAACTACTTGCATCAAAACATGATCTGATCTTTTTCAAGATTCCATCATAATAGGAGCTTAATACATTGAATTGTCCTTACTTCTATTTTCACATTATTTCCTCTATATAAAGGAGGACCAATGAGTTAGTATTTCACTTCATAACCATAAAATATTCAAATATAGCTTATAGTCTCCCTTCTCTACTAGTAGTCCTTCTTGACTTGTTCCCTCCAGGATACAACAACCTAATCACAAAATATAACTCAACAACTCTGGACAAGAGTTGAGTCCAATGCTCCACAAAAAGAACACCTCCCTTCAACTAATAAGAACTCTCTTTTTGACTAACTCTTTCACTCTATATTTTTCTTATATGTTGTGTGTAACAAACCAAATGAAGACCACCACTATTTATACTATATGAAGTCTTCCTAGCAATGAATAGGAAGAGAATGGGGTAGTAAATAGTGGAGATAGTGGTCTTAGGAGTTACATATGTTACAAAGAATAATGGGGAATAAAGTGTGAAATAAAGTGAATGCATCCAATGGCACTAACGGGCAGAATGAAGAATGCCACTAACGGGCAGAATGTAGAGTTGCACAATGGCACAGTAATGTGCACCAAATGAAAATGTCAGAAACGGCACAAATCAATGTAATTAAGCCTCCTAATATATTGTTCCAAGGATAATGCAAAAGAGACTAACGTTCTGGAAATGGAATGTGCATCTTAACTATAATTGTATAATATTAAAATGCTCCAAAACCAACAGTATCGTATTATAACATTGTTATAGATGCGTTGTGTTACTTGTTGTAGTGGATGGAAACATTATTGTCCATAATAGGTCGCCCATCTTATTTTCAAAATAACAGTTAATTCCACATATTTGTAGTTATCTTGATGTATGGTTGTTATTACATATCATTTCATAATGTATAATATTGTAGCATTGTTATAGATTTATTGTGTTACTTGTTGTACTGGATCGAAACATTATCATCTATAATAGGTTGCCTGTCTTATTTTCTAAATAACAGTTAACTGCATGCATATACATTACTACAACAAAAATAGCTTTTAGCGGCAATAAATATGTACATTAACAAAGAGTTCTAAGGTTTTTACTGGTATTAGTTAATTGTCATTAGATCCAATGTCACTATACACTTTAAGGACATTTACAAAAAATGCTAATCACCTCTATAAGAACATATTTAATGATAATTAAATTATTACCATTAATTAATAATTACTGCTAAAGATTATTTTTAATGTAGTGGTACATGTAGTTATCTTGATGTATGATTATTATTACATATCGTTTCATAATGTCTCGTATGATAACACTGTAAATTATAATTACAAATAGATTGTATTACTACTTGTGCTGGATGAAAGCATAATTATCTGTAATAGAGTGTTTGCCCTCCTTAGGGCGGGCAAAAAATAGAGTATAGAATAAATGTCTTTTTTTTTAAAAAAAATAATAATAAAAACGTTACTTATTTATAGTTGTGTGAATAAGTAATGAGAGTTAATACTCAAAAATGAAATAAAATACCCCTCACAAATATATAATTTTAAAAGTTTGCTTGAGCAAGATGTTTAAGAAATTAAAATAATAAAAAGAAAAACGTGGGAGTTACAAAAATAAAAAAATGAAGAGTAATTAAACAACAATTTAGTTGACAAATTGCTCAAACTATTATTAACTTTCTAATTAAACTATATTCAAGTTGGTTTCTTTAAAAGAAGATTATTCAACCAAAAAAATTTGAATCAACTTGTGAGTGACGCCAAATTCTGAAAAAAAAAAAAACGAAGAGAGAGAAACGTTTGAACAAAATGAATAAAAATTAATTTTTTAATTAATGTTAACAGATTTGAGTGAAATAAGGAAAATAAATATTCCTAATTTGTTTGAATCTCCTAAATTTATGCCAATTAACAATTATCATCAATGAATTCAAAATTAATTTATACACTTTTATCCGTTTTTTATCTTTTTTTTTTTGTTCAAATTCGATTTTTTATCCTTTTTTATCTTTTTATTTTTTTCAAAACTGATTTTTTACAATTACTTAAGAAAACTTTTTTTTTTAATAAAATGTTACAACCTGAGTTTTTTTATTGTTACAACTTGAAAGTTTTATTATACTGCTATAACTTGAAAATATTAGTCTAGTAAATGACATTTATAAAATTTTCACGATACTAGTTAATTGTCATTGGATCCAATGTCACTTTATACTTTAAGGATATTTACCAAGAGTGCTAATTACCTCTATAAGAACATATTTAGCGATAATTAAGTTAATACCACTAAATAATTACCGCTAAAGATTATTTTTGATGTAGTGATACGTGTAGTTGTCTTGATGTATGGTTACTATTACATATCGTTTCATAATGTCTCGTATCATAACATTGTAAATTATAATTACAAATAGATTGTGTTACTTTGTGCTTGATGAAAACATAATTATATATCTGTAATAGAGTGTTTGTCTTATTTATTTTGAATAAAAACGTTACTTATTTATAGTTGTGTGATTAAGTAATGAGAGTTAATACTCAAAAATAAAAGAAAATACCCCCTCACAAATAAATAATTTAAAAAGTTTGCTTGAGCAAGATGTTTAAGAAAATAATGAAAAGAAAAACGTGGGAGTTACAAAAATAAATAATGAAGAGTAATTAAACTACAATTTAGTTAACAAATTGCTCAAACTATTATTAACTTTCTAAATTAAATTATATTCAAGTTGGTTGCTTTAAAATAATAAATATGGATTAAATAAATGCAAGAAGTGCCATCATACAAACTATAAATAGTAGGTCTCAAACTCTCAATTTCATCATAGTTGCACAATATATTTGCTATGGATAGAAAAACTATACTTCTTTTTGCTACAATTTTGATAATTTTTATTGCAATAAATAGTTATTCAGTCTCCTCTTCATCTTCTTATTTATATGATCACATCATGTCCAGAAAAAAGTTGCCTCAACTCATGTGCCATCCATGTTGCGTATTATGTGGGTGCATAAATTGTGCACTTTGTTGTGATGGAGGGAAACATTAACGGTTCTCGATCTTGTAACACGTTGTTTGTCTTTTTTTTTTTTTTTTTTCTGAATAAACAGTTAACTATACATACCAATATGTAGTTATCTTCATGGCTGTTGTATATCGTATCTGGATCGTGATGGACTGAGAATTCCGTCTTTTGCTCATATTGTCCGTCTGTCTTATTTTATAATAATGTATCATATTGTATTTTGTTGTACTGATATTCTTGTCTTTTGATCATATTGTGTATTTTATTTTCTAAATAAATTGTCAAAGTAACTACGTACATGTAGCTATCTTGATGATTGTTATATATTGTTTCATAATGTATCATATCGTATTATATTGTATTGTATTATACTATATATAATGTTGTGATGATGAATACACTGTTTGACTAAATTATATAGTTTTCCATCGTTTCATTATGCCATATACCATCAATTTAAAGAAAAAGTATGGTACAAGATAAAACTATTATAAAAAAAGTATGGTAAATGATGAAATTAAATTGCTAAATAATAATTAAGGGTAAGATGTGGAAAATAAAAGGTAATGATATTATCATATCAAATCAATTAAAATAACACATTTTACCGTTACATATCAACAAATTTAATAATTGGATGAATAAAATTTAGATAATAATCATAACAAATATTATATTTAAAGTAATAATATGAATACAATAGATAATTACCATCCAAATAAGATGTTAGATGATACGATACAAAGGCGGATCTAGGATAAGTTCAATAACCTTTAAAGTTGTGTGTGTATTGAATCTATGGTGTATAAAAATTAAACTCTTGATATTTAACTTTTGAACTTGGGCACTCTTCAATATGTAAAAGTTCATTAATTCCTTCCACTCCTTTCCTTTTTCGGTTAGTTTAGAGTTGGAGGTCAAAAATACATCTAAAATATTACGATTTTTTTGAGTTTCATGTTTAAACTACTAGGTTTGTGAGCTTCATATAGGAACTATCACCAAATGTTTTGTAATGACCCTAAAGGTCATTTTTGAAAATTTTCATAAAATGACCGTTTTACCCCTCCCGATAGTTGCCCCGAGTCCTAATTGTTGTATTTTCGAAGTTGGTTTGAAGGAAAATTGATGAAAAGTTGAGTTTTTGGAAAGTTGAGTTTTTAAGAGTTAAAGTTTGGTTAAAAGTTCTACTTCAAGTCATTTGGAGTTTCGAGACTCGAATCGGATTTCCGTCGATTCCAGCGGTTTTAGAATGTCGAAAAAGGTCTATGAGAATTTACAGAGTCGAATTTGGAGTTAAAACGAAGATTTGAGGTCCTAAGTTGCAAAAATTGTAAAATTTTGATCAAGAGTTGACTTTGGTCAACAAACGAGGTTCCGGTGCTCGAAATGGAATTTCGAGGGCACCGTTGGATTCAGGGGGTGATTCTAAGCCTAGATAGAGTCTTGGTTGAATTTTTAGAGGCCTCGAGTGCGTTTCGAGTTTTTGAGCCTAAAGTTAGTTTCTTGACGCCTTATCGGATACCGGGTCAAGGAAACCTCGAATTCAAATTCCGACGATTTCATTGAGTCCGAAATGTCATTTTCAAGCTAGTAGCATATTTGGTTTGTGTTCGGGAAGTGCCAAATGAGTTTTGGGTGAGCTTTTAAGCTTCTTGGATGCTTTGACACTATTTCAGCAAATTGTGGCAACTAAAAGGTTCATTATTAGTTTTAAAGGTCGAAAAATTATTCCGAAGGTTCTGAAATTTTGAGCATGAATTATAGGACTTATCTGCAAATTTTGGTGCATTTTCGCTAACCCGAGATTGGACTTTTCTCGCAAATAAGAAATAATT
>NC_064283.1:57896018-57920158 GCF_019186545.1 Solanum stenotomum
ATGTTATGGGTAAACTGATTTTAACATAAAATTATTGATTCATCGATTATTTTCATCATATTAACCGCGTACAATTTGGACTTTCCCGGTAAAGTTAAAGTTTGATAAATTGAGAATTTCAAGGTCGATCTTAACTCCGTTTTTGATGAAATTTCATATTTGAACTTATCTAAGCATGGGTAAGATGTTTTTCAAGAGATATTTCATTTTCGAGTCGGGGTTTCGGATCCGAATATTTTAGGCTTCTTCAAGAACGTGAATTTTCCTTCAAATTGAGTTTGTGAATTGATTTCAACTCCGTTTTCAAATTGGTTTTCACCATTAGCTTCCAAATACTTTATGGATCATTTTACACCAAAAATTTCCAGATTTGGGTATCGTTTTCCGGCATGAGACTTTTGGACCGTTTTGCCCTTTTCCCCTAAATTTCTTGATTTTGGTGTCATTGGACTCGAATTGTGATTGTGAATAATTGTTTGAATAGATTATCGTGATTCGGATTATACTCGAAAAGGAAAGGGCTCAAGTCAAGTAACTTTTGGAGTTCGTTTTAAGACAAGTGGCTTCCAAACTTTGTAAAACTCTTAGACTACGCATGACTACTTTCCTAATTGTGTTGGGGAGTAATGGGATTAATGATGGGTTTTATTTGTTGATTGAAATTGTTGTAAATGAAAGATGGGGAATAAAACGAGCTAAATGTGTTATATGTGACTTGAATTTGTTGAATAAGTCATGTGATAACAGATATTGAGGAGATAGAAGAGCATGAGTAGTCTATGATTGATACAGACATTGATGTTGAGACAGATGATGTGTAATACTATGATGTGGTCGTGATATGGTTGTGATTGAGACATGTGATGTGTAATACTATGATGTGGTCGTGATATGGTTGTGATTGAGACAAGTGATGTGTAATACTATGATGTGGTCGTGATATGGTTGTGATTGAGACAGATGATGTGTAATACTCTGATGGATCGTGATATGATTGTGATTGATGACATGTGCATATTCATTATTCATCCCATGTGTGAACTATTTGTTGCATGAGTTCTGAGACACTGATATGAGGATGGATGGATATGAGACACAATTGAGACTAGCTCCGGCTAGAGATATATGAGATGGACTAGCTCCGGCTAGCGATTTGAATGCCGATGGGATCTGGTTTCGGCGGTGATACATGGTCCATGTGTGGCCCCCATGGGTTCTGATTTGAGTATTCAGCGCAGACTGATTACGTCAACAGATGTGTATCGTAGGACAGACATGCATCACGACTACATGACATCATTATTGCATTTTGCATCGCATTTCCCTTATCTTTGTCTGTGATGTGTGGATTGTATCGGCTTACCCTTCTTATGTGGAATTTGATCTACTTGCTCTTATTTGTTGATCTGAGGTTGATGAGGATATAATGTTGGTTCTTGTTGTTGAGTATGATCTGTTTAGCATAGGTTGGTTGGTTTGCTGTTAGATTGAAGTTTCGGTGGTTCGGTTGGGATTGAAAGGAGTTGTTTGTAGCTGCTAGTTTTGCTTAGTTTAGAGTTACTTGCAAGTACTTGTGGTTTTCGGTACTCACCCTTGCTTCTACACAATTGTGTAGGTTGACAACTCTCTCAGATTCGGCTTAGTATTTTCTTTAGCAGTTTGAGCTTCGGGACATACTCGAGAGGTAGCGGTTCATTCCAGACGTGCCTTTGAGTTATCTTTACTTTCAGTTTTGTTCTATTCGAGTACTATACTCTGAGACTTGTATATTTTTATTCGAATTCTTTATTTAGAGGTTCGTACATGTGACAACCAAATTCTGGGTAGTGTTGAGTCTTAATTAAAGTCTTCCGCTTATTTATTATCTTTTATTCTCGTATTTCTACTTCTCTATCGTTGTGGTTGAGTTAGGCTGACGTGTCCGGTGGGAAATGGACACGTGCCATCACATCCGGATTTGGGGTGTGACAAAATGGTATCAGAGCCCCAGGTTCATAGGTCTCACGTGACAAGCCAAGTCTAAGTAGCATCTCGAGGATCGGTACGGAGTCGTCTGTACTTTTCTTCGAGAGGCTATGGTTACTTTAGGAAAGATTTTTATTACTTGATTCTCTATCGTGCGTCCTTGGTCCGATCTAATTCTTATCACTTCACTCTGTTCTCTCTCTCATTGTATGACTCGTGGTTGGTCCTGCGTGGGTGCGAGTTTAGGTGTCATCGCGTGATTTTAGTGTTAGATCTGGTTTTGATGCGGAGGTGATAGGCTTGTGGAAAGGAAGTGTGATCAGACATGGAATTCTCTTCGAGACGAGTGAGTAAGGTTGTGGCCAAGGGATGTGTTTTAAGTTTATGGTATTGGAAGATGAACATTTATTAAGAGACTTCAGGAACGTCTTAGTTCTCCGGTCATTTATTCAACAACGAGAATAATGCTTGTGTGACTTATACGACAAAAGTGGCTAGACAATGAAGAATGGTGTAAGTAAGAGAATGACTATGTTGAGAGTCCTGTGACTTTGGAAACTACAGTTTGTGAAGTTCGTCATAAGGGAATAGATTGCATAGTATTATGATGATGAAGTTGCACCAACCAAAATCAGAAATTCTACGGTGGTTTTATAGTGTGGGTGTATATCATTACAGGGTCATTGTACGGCGACTACGACAGTACTCGTGTTATCTTGGTTAGGGTTATGGGCTATGTTGTTTTTGCCATCGATTGAGCTTACGAAATTGTGCATATCATTTTCGGCCGGAGACTGAAGTGCTTTGGTAATGTTTTGCAACTATTTAATGAGTGTAGATGAACAGGTTGTTTGAGTACGACCTTCTCAATGGATTTGATGTCTTCTAGTGGTGGATTTAGCGGTTGTTCATGATGTGGTACTATTGATATATGGGAGCGAATAAATCTGAGTTGTCAGCTGTTTCACCTAATCGGGTCAGAAGGTTGATGTTGCATTCTCGATTGAGAAATCAAGTGGTTGCTACTATGAACGCTTGCGTTAAGCATTAATTATAAGGAAAGTTATAGTGGTGGATCGAGTGAATCGATCCTGTCTTGTTTCTAGGACAAGGTATGACCCTTGGGTGGTCATGATTATATTGGGAACTAATGACTTTATGATGAGTCAAAAGAAATGGGCAACAATAAGCCGTGGATGAAGAAAGTTTTAACAAGTATACTCGTGTAAAGGCAATTAAGGATTTTAGCGAGAAGGTACGATTAAAAAGGAATCGGATTGGTTTTGTCAAGATGTGGGTTGGCAAGGTAAGAGATGATTGGTTGTATCAACTTTTTAGCCATTGGAAGGACTTTTTGCATGGTTTGAGTTATAACAGTTAAATACTTGTGATTGTAGAAGAGTTCGATGAAGTTTCATTTGAGAAGTTTGACTTAAGGTAAAAGGGTAATATGCGGTGGATGTTTGGCCAAGAAACTATAATGATAAATGATTTACGGGAAGAACAAGAGTCTTGCGCAATGGATATAAGTTAAGAGATGTGAAGGAATAAGAAATCACGTGTAGATCCTTAGTTTGAAGTTGAGGATTGTGTAAATTTCTGCTTTTATGTTAGATATGACAATGCAAGGTGGACTGGTTCAGCACAAATGTCTGATGTGTTATCAACTACTTTCTGAACACTTGGTATTGGTGTTGGTGGTAAACGTTGATGTATGAGGAATTCTGCAGTTTTTGAATTGGTTTGAATTGTTCAGCTTATGGTAGGTGGCTTACGAGTGTCCAACCAGAAGGACTTATAGCTCTACATGGTTATTGAGGATTTTGAACTAGGTTGATAACTCTATTTATGGAATTATCCAGACTATTGTAACGCGTTAAATAGATCCTTGATGGTAAATAGAGGTTGTGTGCTCATAGTATACGGAATTATTGGAGTGACCAAGAACTGCTTCAAGTTTCGGCATGAGATATATGATGGTTTGAATAATAGTTGAAGCTGGGTAAGTAAAGGATCGCATGTAATCGATATTGGTCGTGATTCAATAGTTCTATCTCAATGAAAAGGTACTATGACATTTAGAACTTGGATTATTAGCGATTGGGTGAGACCCATATCGATCGTGGAATGCTTCAATGGAAGGAGGAAGGACCCTAATTTAAAATTTTGGAAGCAACGATGTGTTTCTAAGAATGACTGGATACTAGTGGCCGTCTGAGGGTAAAGTAACTGGCCGGTGTAACTATGATGTTCTGGTAGTATTGATATTGTTGACTTTAATGGATTATTGTAAAAAGTATGAGAAAATGGATAAATTGAGTATGTCTATGATTGTTATGAGGCCGAACTGGCTGATTGTGAAGTCAGACGAATGGGAAGGTGTGTTATGGACATCGTGGAAGGGATATCTTGGTTGTTCAATTTTGGTTTTGTATATTCTTATGTGACCACCTACCTCATTTCAGACATGGTTTTGGATTATGATTCTCTGTCTATGTTCAGACGTGTTTTTACTTTTGTGGGTGGATGCCTAGTGGTGAATCGGATGGACCGATTCATGCTCTCTTGGCAGAATAGAATACTTGTGTGGGTGGGCCGATTCAGAGATAGTGGGTTCGATGTGGTATTGGGGTGGTGGAATGTTTTCGGAAGTTCTACAAGTGTCATCTTGCTTTTGGAAAGGTATAGAGAGGCTACCGTATGTGGCTACAGTTGTTGGCTATTTTGGTATTTATCTTGTCCCTGTATGCATGGTTCAACTAGGTGTGGTTCGATGCTTAGGTGGCCCGTGGGCCTAGTTCTTTCGTTGCTGGAGTTGTCTACAATTACGGATCCTACTTCAGTGTTTTGGTGGCATCATTAGAGGTTTTATATGCTTGGATGAGTCGATCATCAGTTGGATACTTGATCATTTCTATCTGCGGGTTAGATAAGCGTGATTATTCCAAGATGGGTGCTCGATGGATATACATCAGATTAGTATGACTCAGACTTGTGGAAATGTGATAATGAGAATGGAATTTTTTCTAGAGTCGGTGATGGTTTGTGTGTTGTGAGAGCTTGGTGACTGATTTAGGTTTATCCTTGATTTTTCTGTGGTTATTGATTCCGAAATTTCTCTCGTGGTTACATGATTAGGGGTTTGTCATGGTAAATATGTTGTGGTTTTGAGATCTTAGATTCAGATTCAGTCTTTGAGTTAGTCGGTGGTTTGAAATAACCCTTTGAGGGTTAAGTTGTCAAGATTGATTTGGGAATCCTTTATATGGATTTTTGGGATAAGGTTTAAGAATGGGTTCGTCTGGAGTAGTAATTATTGAGTTCGGAAATTTCACCTCGGGGTTGATAGCGTCGAGTATTTTTGCCTTCTTCTACTTTATGTTCGAGGACGAACATGATTTTTAGTGGTGAATAATGTAATGACCCTAAAGGCCATTTTTGGAAATTTTCATAAAATGACCGTTTTACCCCTCCCGATAGTTGCCCCGGTCCTAATTGTTGTATTTTCGAAGTTGGTTTGAAGGAAAATTGATGAAAAGTTGAGTTTTTGGAAAGTTGAGTTTTTAAGAGTTAAAGTTTGGTTAAAAATTCTACTTCAAGTCATTTGGAGTTTCGAGACTCGAATCGGATTTCCGTCGATTCCAGGAGTTTTAGAATGTCGAAAAAGGTCTATGAGAATTTACGGAGTCGAATTTGGAGTTAAAACTAAGATTTGAGGTCCTAAGTTGCAAAAATTGTAAAATTTTGATCAAGAGTTGACTTTGGTCAACAAACAAGGTTCCGGTGCTCGAAATGGAATTTCAAGGGCACCGTTGGATTCAGGGGGTGATTCTAAGTCTAGAATGAGTCTTGGTTGAATTTTTAGAGGCCCCGAGTGCGTTTCGAGTTTTTGAGCCTAAAGTTAGTTTCTTGACGCCTTATCGGATACCGGGTCAAGGAGACCTCGAATTCAAATTCCGACGATTTCATTGAGTCCGAAATGTCATTTTCAAGCTAGTAGCATATTTGGTTTGTGTTCGGGAAGTGCCAAATGAGTTTTGGGTGAGCTTTTAAGCTTCTTGGATGCTTTGACACTATTTCAGCAAATTGTGGCAACTAAAGGGTTCATTATTAGTTTTAAAGGTCGAAAAATTATTCCGAAGGTTCTGAAATTTTGAGCATGAATTATAGGACTTATCTGCAAATTTTGGTGCATTTTCGCTAACCCGAGATTGGACTTTTATCGCAAATAAGAAATAATTGTTTACCGAGTAGAAATGATATTTGACTGGGCAAACGAGCATGAAATTGAGCTCCGATTGAACGAGCAGGTCCGTATCATTATTTAAGACATTTACAAAAAAGAATCGGGTCATTTCACTATCGTATGAGGAAATTACGGCCTTTTTAGTGAAAGATTAACTGCTGTTTTTCTGGTGCATAACAGCCATGTACTGTTATAAAAATCTCAGACTGTGTTCATTTGGTATTTTGAGCATATCGGGAGTTCTAGAGATCGGAATGGAGTGATTCTTACGGGTTTCTTCTTGAATTAATATGAGGGTTAGTATTCAATCTTCAATTCGACATTTTCTCATAATTTCTTTATCTGGTTTTTTTCCCTATCCGTAAATCTCTTGGGAAAAATTGGGGTTTTATCGATTTGGACTCCCTTTTTGATGAAAAAGGTATATTTACGATCCTTATGTTATGGGTAAACTGATTTTAACATAAAATTATTGATTCATCGATTATTTTCATCATATTAACCGCGTACAATTTGGACTTTCCCGGTAAAGTTAAAGTTTGATAAATTGAGAATTTCAAGGTCGATCTTAACTCCGTTTTTGATGAAATTTCATATTTGAACTTATCTAAGCATGGGTAAGATGTTTTTCAAGAGATATTTCATTTTCGAGTCGGGGTTTCGGATCCG
The DNA here is from genome assembly GCF_019186545.1 of Solanum stenotomum. Lineage (NCBI taxonomy): Eukaryota > Viridiplantae > Streptophyta > Magnoliopsida > Solanales > Solanaceae > Solanum > Solanum stenotomum. Next base: position 57,902,899 of record NC_064283.1, read on the forward strand.
AATATTTTAGGCTTCTTCAAGAACGTGAATTTTCCTTCAAATTGAGTTTGTGAATTGATTTCAACTCCGTTTTCAAATTGGTTTTCACCATTAGCTTCCAAATACTTTATGGATCATTTTACACCAAAAATTTCCAGATTTGGGTATCGTTTTCCGGCATGAGACTTTTGGACCGTTTTGCCCTTTTCCCCTAAATTTCTTGATTTTGGTGTCATTGGACTCGAATTGTGATTGTGAATAATTGTTTGAATAGATTATCGTGATTCGGATTATACTCGAAAAGGAAAGGGCTCAAGTCAAGTAACTTTTGGAGTTCGTTTTAAGACAAGTGGCTTCCAAACTTTGTAAAACTCTTAGACTACGCATGACTACTTTCCTAATTGTGTTGGGGAGTAATGGGATTAATGATGGGTTTTATTTGTTGATTGAAATTGTTGTAAATGAAAGATGGGGAATAAAACGAGCTAAATGTGTTATATGTGACTTGAATTTGTTGAATAAGTCATGTGATAACAGATATTGAGGAGATAGAAGAGCATGAGTAGTCTATGATTGATACAGACATTGATGTTGAGACAGATGATGTGTAATACTATGATGTGGTCGTGATATGGTTGTGATTGAGACATGTGATGTGTAATACTATGATGTGGTCGTGATATGGTTGTGATTGAGACAAGTGATGTGTAATACTATGATGTGGTCGTGATATGGTTGTGATTGAGACAGATGATGTGTAATACTCTGATGGATCGTGATATGATTGTGATTGATGACATGTGCATATTCATTATTCATCCCATGTGTGAACTATTTGTTGCATGAGTTCTGAGACACTGATATGAGGATGGATGGATATGAGACACAATTGAGACTAGCTCCGGCTAGAGATATATGAGATGGACTAGCTCCGGCTAGCGATTTGAATGCCGATGGGATCTGGTTTCGGCGGTGATACATGGTCCATGTGTGGCCCCCATGGGTTCTGATTTGAGTATTCAGCACAGACTGATTACGTCAACAGATGTGTATCGTAGGACAGACATGCATCACGACTACATGACATCATTATTGCATTTTGCATCGCATTTCCCTTATCTTTGTCTGTGATGTGTGGATTGTATCGGCTTACCCTTCTTATGTGGAATTTGATCTACTTGCTCTTATTTGTTCTCTTATTTGTTGATCTGAGGTTGATGAGGATATAATGTTGGTTCTTGTTGTTGAGTATGATCTGTTTAGCATAGGTTGGTTGGTTTGCTGTTAGATTGAAGTTTCGGTGGTTCGGTTGGGATTGAAAGGAGTTGTTTGTAGCTGCTAGTTTTGCTTAGTTTAGAGTTACTTGCAAGTACTTGTGGTTTTCGGTACTCACCCTTGCTTCTACACAAAAATGACTAAAGTTGCCCTTCTCCAAATATTTTTAAATTTTTTTTTTGAAATATAATTTATATATTTACAAAATTACATAAAAAATATTATAAGTCGCAATAGTTAATCTTAAAAAAATTTAAAAAAAGCTCTGGTAAAATAATAATAATTCTTTGACGGTCTAAATAATACTCCCTCCGTCCCATTTTATATGCCATCTCTTTCTATAAATAGCTGGACCACAATAGTTGTCATTTTATAAAATTTATGCATAAATTACCATATTTTGCCTATTATACCCTTGATAGAATAGTAATTAATCTTGTCATTTATTAATAAAGTTGACTTAAGAAAACATTAAATAATGATAGAAGGGTAAATTTACATCACTTTTTAATGCAAGTTCAAAGTAAAAATGTGACATATAAAATGGGATGGAGGGAGTAGCTAATATAATTCTTTTTAACATAAATGTCCTTGATGATATCATTCATGACATCAACAAAACATACAAAATTCAAAGCTAGAATGTGAATTCATTTATTATTTACATTGTATTCTTCAAACAAAGGAGCTTTGGACCCTTTAAGTCTTCCAACTATGACCAAGTTGATTATAGATCTAGCCCTCCATTTATCCATAAGCATCATTTTAATATTTTATTTTAAATATCAAAATCGCTTATTTTTTTTCATTCTAATTTATGTGGTTATAATTAATTGGTCCATTTAAAATTTAAGAGTTTTTCTTTTATTTTAATTGAAATTTGTGATCTTAAACTGTTATGAGGTTTTTGTGTCTATAAAGACATGTAATTTAAGAATAAAATTAGACGTTTAACATTGACTTGTATCCGGATATAAAAATGAGTCGTTGTATTCTTTTCGGAACTAAAGTAAGTAATTAAGAAAAAGAATGTCACATAAATGAAACAAAAGAGAAAGTTTTTGCATAGTGATAAAATTGTTATCGTGTGACCAATAGTGCTTCTTGAGTTCAAAATGCAAAAATAACCTCTCACAAAAAAATATAGTAACACCGTGTACATCCCACATGTGACTTAAAAATTATTGTTATGCAATCAGGGACTTACGAGCTCAAGACATGAAAATAACTTTTCGCTAAAATAAAAGGTAAAACTACTTGCATCAAAACATGATCTGATCTTTTTCAAGATTCCATCATAACAGGAGCTTAATATATACATTGAATTGTCCTTACTTCTATTTTCACATTATTTCCTCTATATAAAGGAGGACCAATGAGTTAGTATTTCACTTCATAACCATAAAATATTCAAATATAGCTTATAGTCTCCCCTCCCTACTAGTGCCAATGGCAAGAACCACACTAACATTTTTTGCCCTTTTCATTGTTTTATCATCACTTTGCTTCAACCCAATTGATAGCTCAAGGGATATTGCTTTTGATAATCCAATTACTCAAAGAACCCTCTTATCCCAAAAGACAAGTGATATTCATCCTGATCTCATTGCTGATTGTCAAGTTTGTATGGAACAATGTGGTTCTTGTACTTGTTGCATTGCAAAATTGAAGCATTAATATTACTTATGTTGTAATATTATATGTTTTTTTCGATATGACTTTTTTATTACTATATTTGATTTTAATATATTTTACGTGAGCAGAGAATCCATCAGAAACAACTTCTCTATCTTCACAAGATAGAAGTAAGATTACGTACACAAAACTTTCCCAGACTTAAATCACTTGTGCGATTACAATAAACATGTTGTTGTAATATTATATGTTAATTGTAGCCAAATATGCATGTCTTCATAAATAAAAGTTTTTACTTCTACTTATAAGTGTAATGTCTCTCTCCTAATTTCTTTCATTAGATTGAATTGATATTATGAAATTCAATTTCATGAAAAAGTCATTTTCTAGTGTTTGGTGGAGAAAATCACGACTTCCCTTACTTAAGAGGAGGATTTTTTTTATATAATTATCTTCATTTAATGTATCTTTAATGTTAATTTCTCAAATTAACACTTAAAACATTATTATTAATATTTGTTACTTAAACATTTCATCATCTTATTATTATTATTATTATTATTATTATTATTATTATTATTATTATTATTACTTTATTGTCGACTTCAAAATAATCACAAGAATTTTGAAAAAAAAAAGACCAAAAAATTATCAACAATGCCTATAAATAAACAACTTGCATGAAGGAAATCAATATCAATAACTTGAATATATCTCAACCATGGCAAAAATACTTCAATTTTTCACAACTTGCTATCCTTGTTGTGCTTTTCCATGTCCATGTTCTTCTTAAATGAGGAATGTTTCATGATCTTTGTTGTTGTGTTTTTGATAAAACTTTGTTTTTAGAATAAGATTTGGAGTTTTATGTATAAAATAAATTGATGATGTCATTGGTTTGGTGGATATGTATGTGAAAAACTTATATGGTGTAAATTAATTAAGTCTTTTTGAAAATAAATCATTTAATTTTGCAATATAGTATGTGTTTATTTGACATTGCATCTTCATTTCCCTCCTTGTTTTTCTTTTATCAAGTTTAACTTGTATAGACTGATAAATAATCAGAGGCGTATCCAGGATTTATAAATAATGGGTGCACTATTACAAAAAAGTGGATCTAAGACATAAATTTCATCGATTAGGTTCTTTTTACTGAAAATCATTAAAATGTTAAAATTATACGTCAAAAATTAACTTTTATCTATCCAAACCAATTACAAAATCTTAGAAAGAAAACTACAACAAGATAGATAAAAGATTCAAATTTCTAACCTCATCTAGAGAGGTGCACCCAATCATCACCGTACAACATTATAGGATACTTCGAGTGTGAGTTCACACATCTATATTTCAATATTTTTAAAAAATATAACACTATTATCCCTTTTATAAATAAAACTCAGTGTCAAATATTTTTAGACATGGTTTATAACATTTTTACTTTATTAAGTTTAGATAGGTTATAATAACATTTATTTTCTTATATAAAAATATGAAAGAGGGTTATAATAACATTAGTGATCGTAGGACTCGATTCCTACGATAAACCAATAAAAAAATGTTGAAAAAGGGTAATCGGGCCTATCAGTGTGTAAAGTATTCCTCATTCATGCAGGATCCGGGGAAGGTTATTAATTAGGACAATACTCTTAAGGGGTGTGATGTAGATAATCAATCCTAATACAAATATTAGTAATTGTAGGACTCGAACACGTAATCTATAAATCACACAAAAGATAATTTTATCATTGCTCCGAGACTCCTCTGTGATAGAATAAATTTTTTTCTGATGGTTATGTTTTAGTTATTTGTTAAAGCTTTCGATTTTAAATAATTGTGAAAAAACAATCAAATATACGATGACATATAATAATATTTTTAACGCTATCAAGTTAAATTTACATATAATAATAGTTAATTATGACCTCTATTCTCTATATAGAGAATAATATATAGTAAATATAATTTGCTATCCGATTAAAAAATACTAATAAAATTAATTAAATTGTTTAATAGTTCTTATTCTGCGGTCTGAAAGATTCTTTAAAAAATATTATAAGACAAAATCACTTTGTAAATTTAATTTATTATTAATATTATTATTATACTATACTTCTAATTTCAAAGACATATCTCTTGTAAATGACAAAATTTTGACCTTATACCATAAGGGGTCGTTTGGTTACAAGGATCAGCGGCTATTTCAATATTAAATTTGGGATTAATTTTGTTCACTATTTAGTTATGAGCCAATATATATTAGCTAAAACTAGAATAAAATTTATATAAAAATCAAGGGGAAAACACTAGATGATTTCTTTTTACCTGTTCAAATTTTGGTGGACAGAATTTTCTAATACTTGTGCTCTGTAGCCCGATAGGAGGTAATAACTATATATTCCGTGAAATTAGTCGCGCACAAACTGACTCCGACATTATATATATCCTGGGATATTGTAATTTTAAACCAAACGACGCCTAAGTATACTCCATGATATATACTACTATATAAACACTTGAACATAGGGTAAGATTATTTATCTATATATGCATTTAAACTTTTGGACCATGGCAAACAAAAACTTAGTGTCCATTTTTGCAATTTTCTTGATTTTTTCCCTACTTCTCTTCATTGGCAACTCTTCTTCCTCTTCTAATGATGATAATAATTATATAAATGATAAATTTGCAACTATAGACAATTACTTTACTCCAATATCAAAGGGCTTTTTTGCTGAGCTTCAACGTAGAAAAATGGAAGTTTGCTCATGTACACCTTGTTGTTACATATGTCCATGCCCTACTTCTTAAAAGTGGTTATTTAATAAAGTCGGAGTTCGACTTATATATGTTGATAGTATAAATAATTTTTCACATTATCAGGTCACTTGTATTTGTCTTAGCAGGTTTTCGTAACATAATCTGCATTATTTTCAAGATTACAAATAAATCCGACCACTTTTTTCATATAGGGTGGTTACGTGTGTAAATGTCTTTCGAGTGACCTGATTGTGTGAAAAATTATTTACACTATCGATGGATATTAGTTTTACTCGGAAATACCTTAATGCCATATCATGTACCCCTTGATTTGGCTTTATTTTCGGATCAAACTATGTAATAACTTTTCGTAGTATGAATAAAAGTTTCCTTTTGGCCAAAAGAAGAGGTCACTCTTATATATATAGGACTGCTGTAACATGTCTTGTTTTCAAGATTATATACTATGTATTTACGAATGGTGATTATGTACATTTATCTTTTGGGAACGTGATAGCATTAACTTATGTTCACTATCGGCAGATATTAGTTAAATGTAAAAAATATAGTCTCCTTTCAACTTTGTCATGTTCACTTAAAAAAAATAAAAGAAAAAGAAAGAGGTCACCCATATACCTCTTTGAAGTAGGGGCGCAGTAATATGTCTTGTTTTCAAGATTGCAAATTCGACTTTTTATGGAGGGAGATTAATTACGTGTAAATATCTTTTGAGTGATGTGATAATATTAAAATTATCTTTTTATACTGTTAATTGGAGGATATTATTTAAACGCGCAAACAATAGGCTTCTTTTAACCTTAATATTTCATTGAGAATATATATAACTTGCTCGATCGATATAATTAGGCTAATTAACCATAAACTCAAATAAAATAATTGATAGAACCGACATAACTTTTTCTACACGGTTTATTCAAAACGATCTCTAATTTGATGTTTTTAATATATACAACGACAACCTAGCTACTTAATACATATCACCCTTTTCTTTTTGATGATTGTATTTAGGAAAGTATGCATTGTCTACGCCTTTTGATAAAGGTAAGATTTGCTTACAAAATACTCTAATAAATTATTGAAATGATCAAATATTTAACATTAAAACTGCAGCATCTAAAATAAGAAAAAAGTTTGCATGAAAACGATAAGCTAACAAATGTATCAAAATATATTCGAAACAATAACAAGGAAAAGATATACACTATGTATAATATTATATTTATTTTACATAAGTGATTGGTATAATCTTTTATTAATTAAATAAAACATGGAGGTTAATTTATTACCAAGATTAGTTCCTTATATATACATAACACCTTTATTAAGGCATGCTATATCAATATTTGGTCATTTCTCGAATATATATCAAAGTTTAACTAAGTTACCAAAATAATCCTACTTTATGTAGTTGCACTTCTCATGATATTTCCACTCTTTTGGAACCATGGAAATGCAACAACTCCTCGCAAACTAGCTAGGGATATCCTTTGAAATTTCACTTTCAAAAGATGTTTACTTGTAGATATCCTTTGAAAGACCTGATCAATAGTAGTACCGTAAGAAATCAACTGATTTACATAGGATTAAAACAATGGGACATAAGACCTTAAATCTCTAACATCAACATTTTTTTTTGGGAAAAAGGACAAATATATCCCCAAACTATCGTAATTGGTATGCAAATACCCTCCGTCATACTTTTGGGACATTGGTGCCCCTGACATCCAAAAACTAGAGGATATATGCCCTTCACTCTAACAGAAGACTAAATAGGGACACGTGGTGCAATCTTATCCATCTATCCGATATTTAATAATTATCGGGTCGGTGGATAAGATTATGACACGTGTATCTCCGTTAGTATAAAAGGTATATATGCTCTAGTTTTTGGACGGCGGGGGCAACAATATCCCAAAAGTATGATGGAGGGTATCTACATACCATTTACGATAGTTCGGGGTATATTTGTCCTTTTTCCTTTTTTTGGGTGGGGTGGGGTGAGGGGGTGCGGGGTTATAACCATTTGATGTTAATTGGTACCCACTAATTGTTTAGATTAATTTAAATTTGCATCACGTAAGACCATTTAAAGGGGAAATTAAGCGCTTCCAGCCAAGGGATTTTTCGACTCAAACTTGAGACTTCTGATTAAGACATATCTATCATTTGATTCTATATTAAGGCAACAAATTTTATAACACAATATTTTCATTTGAAAGAACCGCTGTTTATTATTAAAGCAACTACTTTTTACATTATTAAAGCAACTTTTTTTTCACATTATTGAAGCAACTAAGCAAGATTTTTTCATAAGGTATCGGACACGTGACTTTGATAGGTTAATTAAATTGACAGTCCTATGGCCAGACGTGGGCCAAAACTAACATGTTAGGCCCCAAAATAATTGTCCATCTCAACAAGATATTTTCTGTGAAGGCATTGGACATGTGACCTTGATAGGCTAATTAAATGGAGAGTCCTATCTGTGAAAAAAGTCTAATATATCCCTCAACTTTTTTATTTAGTGTTGATATACTCCTCGTTATGAAAGTGACTCATATATATTCCTACTGTTGTACAAATGACTCATACCTACCCTTTTCCTCTGACGGAATTGAAAAAATTTATTATAATTTTATTTTTATTTTTATTTTTAAAAAAATCCATATGGAGTGGGTATATTTAAAAAAATAATCCACATATATCTGATGAGTAATGATGCATGTATTCAAAGGATAAAATCTGGTATAGAAAGTAATATGGTGATATTGGACATTGTTGAAAAAACTCACAATCGCAAGGAAGAGAAAAAAACAAATTGATGTCAAGATGAAGTTTACAATTAGAGAATTAGTTTGGTTTTATGATTTCATTATTTTAGGAAGATTTGTTAAAGTTGATACATATATGTTAGAGTTGCTAATTAAGCTTCAATTACTCCTCTAATTAAAGAAATCAGTTACACACAATTAATTCAAAATTAATAAAACATGTATCTCAAATATTCAAACCGTCGGATACATGTATATGGCGAGTAATGATACATGTATCCAAAGGACAATCACCAAATACATGTAAATGATACATGTATCCAGAGGACGAAATATGGTATAGGAAGTAATATTTGAAACTATCGGAAATTCTAGTAATTATGACCTAACTAGTGGGATTTATGTAGTTTGCTCATCCTCCTCACACATATTTTTTTTTTACTTTTTTGTTTCAACGACTAATTTAAATTTATTATTTTGATAGTCAAATTTATTTATGTTTCACTAAATTTCTTGTAAATTTTTTTATAGATGCCCCAATTTTATTTTTACAAATATAAAAACTAAATTACTATATAATCGAAAAAATAATTTTAAATAATAATATACCCACAAACAAATTAATTTTTAAATTACTTAAAAGACACACATCTTGAAAACGCTTATTTAGCCCCACATGGACATAAGTGGAAAATTACTTGTATTACTATCTCCAACAAAATAATGGATAGAATTGAATAATAGACAACCGCATAACTTATGAATAGACCAGACGTGGGCCAAAACTAACAAGATAATATATATTAGTGTGCCACTTCTAAGAACTATTGAAACACTTTCATTACCTCATTATTTTGTGAATCCCACTCAACTCCAATGGTGCTAGCTTTCATTGTGTTTGTACTGATGCTACTCTTAACTGATGTAGTCTCGTCGCACTTCATCGTTGAGACTCTTCCTGGATTTGATGGACAACTTCCATTTAAACTTGAAACAGGGTAAGTACATACATACATATTTTATCTTTCCATATATAATTAAATAGTTACTAATTTGTATATTTTCATGATTAGTTATATTGGTGTTGGAGAAGAGGAAAAATTGCAGCTATTTTACTTTTTTGTAGAATCTGAGAGGGACCCACAAAATGATCCTCTCGTGATTTGGCTCACTGGAGGTCCTGGTTGCTCTGGTCTATCTACCTTTCTATATGAATTTGGTAAGTCAATTTTAATTTTGTTCTAACTTTAAATAATTCATTTATTTTTTTTATATGTGTATAAATTGTCGCTTTTATAAGTATCTAATGATGTAATGTTTTCATGAATATAAATAATTTGTCATTTGACAAAACATCCCTTATTCATAAATTGATAGTGTATTCAACTTTTAGTATGCGATACCATGGACATATGATTAATAATCACTTAGGATGGATGTGTTATGTAAGTTGACAAATATTTTTTAAGAAAATGATTTCTAGGATAAATAAGAAAAAAGTTATTATCCTGGAAGGATTTATATATAATCCCCAAGTAAAATCTGCAGTTTAGGGGGAGTTGAAGCTCATTCTCCATTAATCTTTTAATCAAGCTTTGGAATAATGCTTGTTTCAGGCCCTTTAACATTTGATTATGCAAATTCTAGTGGAAATTTCCCTAAATTGGAGTTGAACTTACATTCTTGGACCAAGGTTTTGTAAGCTTACTCTTTTTATTTATAATTTGCTTATTGTTCGATCGTCTATTAATACAATGTGGTTTTGATTACTAGGTGGCAAACATAATATTTATAGACCAACCTGTTGGCACTGGATACTCATATGCAAAGACTTCAGAAGCTTATAATTCCAATGATACCCTCTCTGCAACTCTAACTTATGACTTCCTTAGAAAGGTGAGTGATTTAATTTGTTACATATGTTAATGTTAATGAGACGAGTGTGAACGAAATGAAATTGTTGTGATGTAGTGGCTTATGGATCATCCCGAGTATCTCAAGAATCCACTATATGTTGGTTCTGAATCCTACGCAGGCATTTATAGTGCATTGGTTACTCGCAAAATATATGATGGTATTGTATCTTGTAATACGTGAATTTAGAATCAGTATGTTATCATCGTGTTTTTCATAAGATTTTTCTTTCTCTCAAGGTGTTGAAGTTGGTGATGAGCCTCAAATGAATATCAAAGTATGAATTGAACGATACAACAATGCATTTAGTTGCTCATGACATGATCTTCTTTCTATTCTCATTTTAGATTTTTGCCTAAATATAGGGATATATACAAGGCAATGCTCTAACAGATACATACATTACCGTGAATAGTAGAATCAAATATGCTTATCATATGGGACTTATTTCAGATAAGATCTACCAGGTATATATAAATATATGCTCACACACTTCAACATGGTGTCAGAGCAAGTGTTATGCTAACAAAGTAAACTTGTTCCTTTTTGTAGTCCGCTAAAGCAAATTGCAATGGGAATTACGTTGACATTGATCCAAATAACATATTATGTGTAAATGATCTTCAGAAAGTAAAAAAGGTAAGGGATCATCAAATTTTGCACTTGTAAAATACTCCTCCTTTTAACTTCAATTATATACCTAATACTCCATATATACCTAGTGTCTCAACAATATTCAAAGCCATCATATTTTAGAAAATTGGTGTGATCTTTCACTTTTAAGGAGCAATGTCCACTCAGGACCATGGTGTCGAGTAAGTCTCTGTTTCTCCCTTCATAGCATCATTTATTGTATCGATACTTGCATAGTTAACTATTTAAATTCAGGAAAATAATTACATATACTCAAAGATTTGGGCAAACGATAAAGCTGTCCAGAAAGCACTAAACGTCCGTGAGGTATATACATATGCAAATACATTTTCTATCCATATATCTTATTCCTTTGAATGATATCGTCATGTAAATACAACCAGGGAACAATATTGGAGTGGGTGAGATGCAATAACAGCATGAAATACAGCGCTCGTGAAAGTATGAAGAGATCTGGGTCATATGTGTATGAAATCCAAAGTTCAATTGATGATCATCGTCATCTCACTAGCAAATCCTGCCGAGCTCTAATTTATAGGTATTATCTACTCTTCTTCTTCTTCTTCTTCACGTTTAATTTTATCCTTCTTAATAAAATTTTACTTTGATAGTGGTGACCATGATATGATTATTTCTCATGTGAGCACTGAAGAATGGATAGACACTTTGAAATTGCCAATTGTAGATGATTGGGAGCCTTGGTTTGTTGAAGATCAAGTTGCAGGGTTGGTTCCTTTTTTCTAAGTTGTCCCGACTCTTCAAAAATGTTGTTACATCAGTGTGTCGAACATGTACACCTGATCCTGATGACATTTTTGAAGAGTCGGAGCAACATATATAGTCTTTTTTAACTCACATGTACCAATACTTTTCTAATAACTACTTTATTTATGTAGATACAAGGTGAAGTATCTACAAAATGATTATGAGTTGACATATGCAACTGTTAAGGTAACCAATATTCCCTATTGCAACAATCCTAAACCAATATCATTGCATGAATAGAGAGGTGAAGCTACAATTTTAACCTGATCGATGGGTTCTGAATTTGATAACGATGATTTCAAATGTTATTAATTGAGTTCTAAGCTTAATATATGTACATATTTAATAAAATTATTAATACTAGTACACCATTGGAGCAAAGGTTATAACTGGATTTGACTGAACCCGTACTCGGGCTTCTACCTCCGCCCCTGATTGCATTTGCATCTTAATTGATTTACTTAGGGTGCGGGTCATACAGCTCCTGAATACAAGCCTCGACAATGCATGTCTATGGTTGATAGGTGGTTTTCCGGTGACCCTCTTTAATTTCAACTTTCTAAGACGTTAATGTACTTATTTGTTTCTTTCCATCGACATAAGTAATCGTGTGTGTTCTGTAATCTTGACATGGAAAATAAATGTATGATTTGAGGTCGACATTATTGATCTATTTGAGGCCTTGCTCATATTGTGTCAAAACATAACTTTTGTTATTATGTTATACGTTTTGTTTTTTTGGTAGTAGTTATTATGTTATACTACTACTATACAAGTTACTAGATAATAATGTTTTAAATTAAATTTATAATTTTTTTTTGTATTTATCATTTGTTGCGATTTATTTAAAATGTTGTTCCCTAACCTAACAAATAATAGGGAAGAAAGCCGCCACTTGACTTAAAATTATTGTTAGATCTTATGTTATGTACAAAAAAATCAATTTTATTTAAAATAATTCTTATAAATTTATAAGAATTGATTTCATAAGCAATTCACATATTGATATCAAATTATTGACATACGATTCACTGAAAATTGAGTGAAAAATTATGTTTTATAACATGAACTTTTTATTAATTTACGATGGAAAAAAACTTTTATCTCTATTGGTGAGATCCCTTTATTTCTATTAGTGGGATCGAGAACCAAATTAGGTTGCTATCAAATTATATATGAGACCCTGATTAAGAATAAAGCATGTGCACAAAGATGCATGCTATATTTTTCATATTTTTATTTTATATATATTTTTCATATAAATATATATAAAACTTCAAAATAAATACAAGTAATGTTATTTCATACATATAAATAATAGAGCAACTTTCACATATAACAAACACAAAAATTACATTTGTATGTTATAGTTATAGTTTGCATAATTGCGCTCCATAGCAAATTTTATGTTTGCTATGGGCCTTTTGATTTGTATAATTCGCTACAAACATTCAATTTTGTACAAATTGTTCAGTTTTGAATAAATTCATTTATACATTGTAATTTGTATAATAGATCTGTATTTGTATAATTACAAGTGTATAGGACGAAAATACATGTATTTGTATTTGTATATATACTTTTCTCTCGCTTTATACAAACAAAAACGCATTTTATACATTTTATACCGAAATGTATAAAATTGCTAATTGTATATCGAATCAAATGGCAAAAAAAGGGGATGTAATTTGCTGCAAATTATAATTAAAATAAACTACGGCTATAACATTTAATTTGAATTAATAATTTGTTATTTCATACAATTTTCCCTAAATAATACATGTATATAACCAATCTCATATAATGTGTTGGTGTAATATACTGCAAATATAATAAATTACATTAGAAAATAAAATGAACAAAAAATGAATAAAAATTATCATCCAGATTNGGCCATTGTTGAAAAAACTCACAATCGCAAGGAAGAGAAAAAAACAAATTGATGCCAAGATGAAGTTTACAATTAGAGAATTAGTTTGGTTTTATGATTTCGTTACTTTAGGAAGATTTGTTAAAGTTGATACATATATGTTAGAGTTGCTAATTAAGCCTCAATTACTCCTCTAATTAAAGAAATCAGTTACACACAATTAATTCAAAATTAATAAAACATGTATCTCGAATATTCAAACTGTCGGATACATGTATATGGTGAGTAATGATACATGTATTCAAAGGACAATCACCGAATACATGTATCCAAAGGACGAAATATAGTATAGGAAGTAATATTTGAAACTATCGGAAATTCTAGTAATTAGGACCTAAACTAGTGAGATTTATTTAGTTTGCTAAAAAATGAATTATAATTTAATTTTTAATTATTTTTTTAAAAAAATAATCCATATGGGGTGGGTATATTTAATCCTCCTCACACATATTTTTTTTGACTTTTTTGTTTCAACGACTAATTTAAATTTATTATTTTGATAGTCAAATTTATTTATGTTTCACTAATTTTCTTGCAAAATTTATTATAGATGCCCCAATTTTTTTTTTACAAATATAAAAACTAAATTACTATATAACCGAAAAAATAATTTTGACTAATAATATACCCACAAATAAATTAGTTTTTAAATTACTTAAAAGACACACATCTTGAAAACGCTTATTTAACCCCACATGGACATAAGTGGAAAATTACTTGTATTACTATCTCCAACAAAATAATCGATAGAATTGAATAATAGACAACCACATAACTTATGAATAGATCAGACGTGGGCCAAAACTAACAAGATTTTTACACAATATATATTAGTGTGCCACTTCTAAGAACTATTGAAACACTTTCATAACCTCATTATTTTGTGAATTCCACTCAACTCCAATGGTGCTAGCTTTCATTTTGTCACGATCCAAAAATAGATATGATGACACTCGTCTTAACCCACCAAGACAAGTCAGCCTAAAATTCAACCATTACAATAAAATGTGAAATTTTTTATAATAGACTCGAAAATACCCCCAAAATCTGGTTGTCACGTGTACAAGCCTCTAAAGTATTACAATTTAATCAAAAGAAAAATACAAGCCACATATGACATTGTTTTTAGAGTAGAACAAGATCATAAATAGGAGTAAGAAGGTCTGCTGAGTTGACAAACATATACCTCACAAATCTCCAAGAAGCCTCGGAAAAGAAGATAATATATCACAAGGATCCGGGCTAGTAACCTACAAAAAAATGTAGTAGCAAGGGGTGAGTACCAAACCACACGGTACTCAACAAGTAAACCTCTAAACACAAGCTAAGGGGATAGAATACGGGTGCTCCTTACACCCCAAACGAACCTCCACAACTATAACCTGCATAAAACCAGTCCAACCTAACAGTTCACAATTTACAAGCGCATATCTCAACAACAACATTCTAACAATCACATATTCTCAACAACAAGCTCAATATTCATCAATTACAACCTCCACAACTACAACCTGCTTAAAACCAGCCCAACTTAACAGTTCATAATTCACATAGCACACGACTCAACAACAACACTCTAACAATTACATATCCTCGACAACAAGCTTAATATTCATCAATCAAAGTTCCACAAAAAGGCACTCACAAGCTCATCAAAACATAATATCAAGTTCACTAATGATAAATATGTGCAATGCAATGTCAAGTATAGTGATGCATGTCTGACCTAGTGATACAAATTCGCTGTCTCTCAGTCCGGAACCCATGGGGGACATATATGTCCATGCATCCATCGCGGCGCGCTATACGTCCCTCGATATATAGTATCCATCGCAGCGCGCGATACGTCCCTCGAAATATAGTATCCATCGCGGTGCGCGATACGTCCCTCGAAATGGTACATCCTCTTATCACATAACACTTATCACAACCATGTCTCAGAACCAATGCAAATGACATGTTCACACAAATAATGAGGAGATGACTATTTTCATAACAATACACAATTCACAATAATACAACCGTGATACAACATCAATAATGATTCAACAAGTCTTTCAACCCAGTCACAAACATCACACATCAACAATTAAACACATTGCCTTTTTTTACCCCTTTTTCATCATTAAAAAATAATCAATATGTACAAGTCAACCCATCACCAAGTCTCATTACCCCCAAACACATATCACAAGGAAATACACGAATTCCATACACTTAAAAAGGGTTTAGAAATCCATTTGCCTCAAATAACCGAACAATCACTCCGAAACTTGAGCCTTCCCTTTCCGTTGAGCTTCCAAATCAATGCAATCTATCAAAGTACATATTCACGATAAGATTTCGAAACTAATAACTCCCATATTACTATAGGTTTAGCCTTGACCTAAAAAAATTTCGCTAAACTTTATAATCCAGTTCGTAACTCTTGATGCCAATTAACATTTCACCATCATATATTTTTTTTCTTCTTTTTGACACCCTTTATTCCAACCCATGATTGGCTCACCATTACTTTTTCAATTAACTCCCAATACTTACCTTTAAATTTCCAGAACAAACTCATGGTACAAACATATAGCAATATACCTTATTCTCTCATCCAATACTTCTATCCAATAATTTTATTTTATTATCATTCATTGCCTTCTCTAATGTGGTTTTGATTACTATATAATATTTATAGACCAACCTGTTGGCACTGGATACTCATATGCAAAGACTTCAGAAGCTTATAACTCCAATGATACCCTCTCTGCAACTCTAACTTATGACTTCCTTAGAAAGGTGATCGAGAGATTCGTTACATTTTATTTTTGGATATTAATGTGAACGAAATTGTTGTTGTCACGACCCGATTTCTCAAGTCATGATGGCACCTACTACAACCCACCAGTAGGTAAGTCAACCCGTAACCCGAAACAACAAGTAATGGGTGTGAGGGTAGAAACTAAACAAGAGTAGACAAATAACAATATTAACAGGCGGAAGCAAACCAAAAACATATATACAAATAAAGATCCCTCCCAGAACCTGGAAGTCACTAGTACAGAGCTATTAACAAAAATGAGTACAAGTCCCAAAAGTGGACAACAGAGACTGGACTGTCTCGAAAGGTAAAAGAAAAGTCTATATATACAGATGGAGACTGAAATAGTACAAAACGTCGTGTGCTCACTCCCGTCTCCAGATCAGTCTGCTCCAAGCTCGATCAACGCAGGCTATTAGTGCCCGAACTTGCATCACGAAATAGATGCAGAACGTAGCATGAGTACCAAAACAACCGGTACCCAGTAGGCATCATAGGCCGACTGAACTTGAAAAGTAAAGGCAATATGAAAAGAAGGAATAACACAAACCGAAGTCAAGAACTAAAATCTAACTAACAAGGGAATGCACACGAGTGTACAAAGAACTAACTAAAGTAATCTATAAGCTAACTACACCTAACTGGGCCCCCATAAGCCCAGAAGGTACACTCGTGCGCAAGTTAAATAAAAATCCGAACGGACCCCCATAAGCCCGACGAGTACACAGAATAACTATAACTAAA
>NC_064283.1:57922220-58041042 GCF_019186545.1 Solanum stenotomum
CCTAATCGCACCGACTCACACTGAAAACCTCGGGAGTCATGACGACCATGCTACTAGCCTAAAATGACCCTTACGGAGCTGATGGAATCGTCAGAATTGGATTCCGATGTCATCTTCTTGAACTTTTGATCGAAAATAATCGTTCAAGGTTCATAAGCTCCAAAACACAAAAACTCGCACCAAGACCAAACGAACGACCAGGTGACCGAACTATCAGTCCCAGCAAGTCATAAATGACTTGGGGTCGCTATAGGAACGCTCTAAACGATACACAGAAGGCAAGACACAGAAATGACCATGAGGGTCATTACAGTTGTGTGTTGTAGTGGCTTATGGATCATCCCGAGTATCTCAAGAATCCACTATATGTTGGTGGTGATTCCTACGCAGGCATTTATATTCCACTTGTTACTCGAAAAATATATGATGGTATTGTATCTTGTAATACGTGAATTTAGAATTAGTGTTTTAATATGTTATCATAAGATTTTTCTCTCTCAAGGTGTTGAAGTTGGTGATGAGCCTCAACTGAATATCAAAGTATACAACAATGCATTTAGTTGCATGATCTTCTTTCTATTCTCATTTTAGATTTTAATTTGCTGAAATGTAGGGATATATATATACAAGGCAATGCTCTAACAGATAGATACGCTACCATGAATAGTAGAGTCAAATATGCTTATCATATGGGACTTATTTCAGATAAGATCTATCAGGTATATATATATGTATGCTCACACACTTCAACATGGTACCAGACACATAGTTATGCTAACAAAGTAAACTTGTTCCTTATGTTACTGTGTAGTCCGCCAAAGCAAATTGCAATGGAAATTACGTTGACATTGATCTGAATAACATATTATGTCTAAATGATCTTCAGAAAGTGAAAAAGGTAAAATTTTGCACTTGTATTTAACTTCAATTATACCTAATACTCCATATATCATTGCATCTACAAGTGTCTCAACAGCATTCGACGCGATCATATTTTAGAAAATTGGTGTGAGCTTTCATTTTTAATGAGCAATGTTCACAATATTGGAGTGGGTGAAATGCAATCGAAGCATGAGATATGGCCTTCATGAAGGTATGAAGAGAACCGAGTCGTATGTCTATGATATCCAAACTTCAATTGATGATCATCGTCATCTCTCTAGCAAATCCTGTCGAGCTCTAGTTTATAGGTATTATCTTCTTCTTCTGTCCTTCTTAATAAAATTTTTACTTTGATAGTGGTGACCATGACATGACTATTCCTCATTTGAGCACTGAAGAATGGATAGACACTTTGAAATTGCCAATTGTAGATGATTGGGAGCCTTGGTTTGTTGATCATCAAGTTGCAGGGTTGGTTTTCTTTTTTCTAAGTTGCTCCGATTCTTTAAAAATGTTGTTACACCAGTGTGTCGGACACATACACACCTGATGACATTTTTGAGCAACATAGTCTTTTTTTTTAACTCACAAGTACCAATACTCTTCTAATAACTACTTTGTTTATGTAGATACAAGGTGAAGTATTTGCAAAATGATTATGAGTTGACATATGCAACTGTTAAGGTAATCACTATTCCCTATTGCAACAATCCTAAACCAATATCATTGCATGACTAGAGAGGTGAAGGTACAATTTTAACCTAATCGATGGGTTCTGAATTTTATAACGATGATTTCAAATGTTATTAATAGAGTTCTAAACTTAATATATGTACATATTTAATAATAAAATTATTAATACTAGTACACTATTGGAGTAGCAAAGGTTATAACTGGATTTGACTGAACCCGTACTCGGGCTTCTAGCTCCGCCCCTGATTGCATAATTGCATCTTTATTGATTTACTTAGGGTGCGGGTCATACAGCTCCTGAATACAAGCCTCGACAATGCCTGTCTATGGTTGATAGGTGGTTTTCCAGTGACCCTCTTTAATTTCAATTTTCTAAGACGTTAATGTACTTATTTGTTTCTTTCCATCGACACAAGTAATCGTGTGTTCTGTAATCTTGACATGGAAAATAAATGTATGATTTGAGGTCGACATTATTGATCTATTTGAGATATTTGGGGCCTTGCTCATATTGTGTCAAAACATAACTTTTGTTATTATGTTATACTTTTTTGTTTTTTTGGTAGTAGTTATTATGTTATACTACTACTAGTTAATAATGTTTTAAATTAAATTTATAAACTTTTTTTTGTATTTATCATTTGTTGCGATTTATTTAAAATGTTGTTAACAAATAATAGGGAAGAAAGCAGCCACTTGACTTACAATTATTGTTAGATCTTATGTTATGTACAAAAAAATCAATTTTATTTAAAATAATTCTTATAAATTTATAAGAATTGATTTCATAAGCAATTCACATATTGATATCAAATTATTGACATACGATTCGCTGAAAATTAAGTGAAAAATTATGTTTTATAACAATGAACTTTTTATTAATTTACGATGGAAAAAAACCTTTATTTCTATTGGTGGGATCCCTTTATTTCTATTAGTGGGATCGAGGACCAAATTAGGTTGCTATCAAATTATATATGAAACCCTGATTAAGAATAAAGCAGGTGCACAAAGATGCATGCTATATTTTTCATATATTTATTTTATATATAGAAGAGGAGAAAAGGTGAATCTATACTTATTTTAACATACGTATAAATATATATAAAACTTCAAAATAAATACAAGTAATGTTATTTCATACATATAAATAATAGAGCAACTTTCACATATAACAAACACAAAAATTACATTTGTATGTTATAGTTATAGTTTGCATAATTGCGCTCCATAGCAAATTTTATGTTTGCTATGGACCTTTTAATTTGTATAATTCGCTACAAACATTCAATTTTATACAAATTGTTCAGTTCTGAATAAATTCATTTATACATTGTAATTTGTATAATAAAATCTGTATTTGTATAATTATAAGTGTAAAAGACGAAAATATATGTATTTGTATTTGTAGATACACTTTTCTCTCGCTTTATACAAACAAAAACACATTTTATACATTTTATACCGAAATGTATAAAATGACTAATTATATATCAAATCAGATGGCAAAAAAAGGGGATGTAATTTGCTGCAAATTACAATTAAAATAAGCTACGGCTATAACATTTAATTTGAATTAATAATTTGTTATTTCATACAATTTTCCCTAAATAATACATGTATATAACCAATCTCATATAATGTGTTGGTGTAATATACCACAAATATAATAAATTACATTAGAAAATAAAATGAACAAAAAATGAATAAAAATTATCATCCAGATTGAGGTGTGGATATCTCGCTCTCTTTAAGGAGATTTAAGCTCACTGTATCATAATCTACACCAATCCAACAATATCACTCTTGACTTGTACCCTCTAGGATACAACAACCCTGTTGGGACTGAAATAATTATGTGTCATGCGAAATCTAGCAAAGCAAACCTCGACATACCATGTGTAAGAAGACAAAGACACAAACATTTATCGTAATCCGATCAATTGACCTACTTCCACATAGGAGATAAGCAATCCACTATATAAATATGAGAGTACAAATATCGAGAGAAGTAACCTCACACAATTCACTCGAAATAAAAAGAGGTTCACACAAGTGATAACTAACGTATCATTTGTGTCTCACCGTTTCTCCCCCTACATAAAACTCTCAAAGCCCCTAAGACTACATTGTGAATGTTGCCAAGTTAGAAGGAATGAACCTCTATTATAGAGTCATAAATCTTTTCCTACAAGAAAATGACTAGCCAAATATGGAGATTTTGTGTTTTCCTTTCTAAAAAAAGGAAAACTCAAATATGATAAGAAACTTAGGGCATATACCCAATAAGCCCAACAACATCGTACAACTCAAACAAATACGGATTAGTTAAAGAGTTTAAAGCTCCACTAAAAGAACATCTTCGTTCAACATATATCTTCCTTCAACATATAACTGTCTCTTTCATATTCATTCTTTTAAGTATAGAATTAACATTAACTAATCAGGGTCATGATAGAGTGGTTAATACTCCATTCTTGATCATAACTCTCAAATTTGAGCATGATTGGATATAGAATATTCACCTTTGTTATATCTCCTAGGGGTGTACAAAACCGAACCAAGAATCGAACCAAACTGCAAATCGAGTCAACCCGAAAAAAAAACTCGACTAGTGATTTGGTTTGACTTGGTTTGGTTTTGAAAAAAAAAACCCCGACTATATTTGGGTTGGTTTGGTTTTAACTTAAAAAAACCAACCCGAATTTATATATATAATTTTAAAATTTTATTTTATACATAAAAATATTTACTTTGATATAATTTTAAAATATTTCTTATACTTTTCCATAGTTTTTATCTTTTAATATATTATTTCAAGTTTAAAACTTAGAATTATGAATGGGCCAATAAAGATTATAGCCCACAGATGTTGGTAATTATAATAAAACTTAAATCAAAATCAAATTAATACTAATGCAAAAAGAAAAACAATTCAACACTAAGAATGACAATAATATTGAATATTTGTTCTTTAGTTTTACATTGGTTTAGACAATTAAAATACATAATCTAATTTTAATTTTCTTTAATATTTAGTCATGTAACTAATACTTATTAAACTTAATTTTAGCATGATTTAGTACTTTTAAATTATGATCATTTTCATTATGACTTGTTAATTTGCAATATTTGTTTTACGCGATTTCATTATTATTATTTTTGTTGGATATTTTAGTGTCATTATTATATTATATTGTGTTATATTTTTAAGAAACATCTTAGATAGTTGTATTTTGGTAGGACTAAAGAAATATTTGAAGTACAAGTAAANTATTTGAAGTACAAGTAAATTATATGTTGTGTATGAATACTTTACCGGAAAAACCTGAAAAACCAAAAAACCCGAAAAAACCCGAGGTTGAAAAACCCGAGTTTTATTGGTTTGGTTTGGTTTATAAATTTAAAAATCCGACACAAATGGTTTAGTTTGATATTTGAAAAACCCGAACCAACCCGACCATGTACACCCCTAAATTATCTCCCAACGTGGAATTTCCTAATGCAAAATAATTTGAATTTAGTCGGACGACCATACTAAGGTGATATTTTGTTATTTTATTTTATTTTAAAAAACGTTTCCAACTGCTCATAAACAAACAAATCAAATCTTATCAAAATTTTGCAACAATGACAAGAAAAAAAAATAGAATGTTATAAATTTGCCGAAGTGGGCATCTATATATACATTTGAGTAAATTAAACCAAATGTATTATAATATTTACATACATAGAGTGATTATATATATTGGTGATAATATTTAATTATATAATATGGAGGTTATTACCAAGATTATTTCCACTATATAAAACAATTTTATGAGACATTAACCATATCAAGATTTGGTTATTTCTCAAATATACATCAAAGTTTAAGTCATGGCTAAAATTATTCTACTTTATGTAGTTGCACTTGTCATGATATTTCCACTCTTTTGGAGCCATGGAAATGCAACAACTCCTCGCAAATTAGGGTACGTCATAATGCAATTACAAGCTTGCCAAATACAAATAAAGTAACTTTTAATGGCTAAAACCAGGATTAGAAAACAAAAATTACAAACAAATTTGTCAACCAGTACAATTTGAAGTAACTTGTAATAACTAGTGGCTGCATCAGCCCACAATATAGCTTCTTGCTATATATATTAACTAGTAAATTTAGCCGCGCTACGCGCGGTGTGAAAAAGTTTTAAAGATATTTTTTAATTTTTTAAATCCAAATAAATTAGATAACAAATTTTAACACATAAATTTGTAATTTTAACTTGATATATGAGATATTGATTTCATAAAAAAAAATCTTTAAATAAGCACAGTCTAATAGCTATTCTTTTGTGTTAGGTATAATAATTGAAAATTTATGACTTTATTATCCATTTGAATGAGTTCTTTTATAGAGTTATGACATAGTAATAAGAATAAAAATAATAAATTTATGAGAAAAAGGAAGGAAGATATACATTTGGTAGTAGATTAACAAAATAAGGATCTAGACATTACCGTAAGGATTAACTTAAATTTTGCTTCCATTAAAATCATGTAATTTTCTTAAGAATTGACATTCAAATTAGCATAAAAATAGTAAATTTATGGAGAAAAAAAGACATAATTTCATAGTCTTCCCTTCAAATTTGGCTTTATAACACTCACCTCTTAATATTATTATATTACATTTACCTACCTTATTTCAATTTTCTTGTAATACTTCTAAGTAAATAAAAATATAGATTATTGTTCAAAATTATATATTTGGACTAATATGTTCCTCAAAAGCAACTTAAGAATCTCGATCAAAGAATTTTCTAGGCAGCATCATACATATTGATAGAATTTTCATCTAGATTTCTAGATATTTAAATAAAATATTTGATAAAGTAAATAAATGATCAATCTTACATCTCTATAAGAAGAGTACTATTAAAACCCTTCTTTTTTTTTTTAAAGAAATTGCCCTTATTTCAACCTATTTCAGTAGTTGCCTTTATTGTGGATAGAAAACATAGGTTTTAGTTGTTCATCAGTGATGAATCATCAATTTTTTCCCCTTGTTAAAAAAAATCAAATTGGTGGAAGAAACTATTAGGCCTCTTCAATAAATGGAAAGGTGTAAATTTGAAGAGAGAAATTATTGGAAAAAAAATATTAAAATCTCACAAAAATAGATATTACAATGTTAGACCTGGAGAGATTCCATATCACCTTATTTATATGTTAATTTATTATAGACGTAGATATTTTTTTTCCCTTATGATTATTTATTATATAAATAAACAGTAGATGAATATTAATTTGAAGAGAGAAATTGTTGGGGAAAAAAGTCCAAAATCTCACAAAAATATATATTACAATGTTAGACATGAAGAGATTCCATATCACCTTATTTATGTGTTGATTTATTGTAGATGTAGATTTTTTTTTACCTTATGGTTATTTATATAAATAAAAAGATTAATCAAAGAAAAATAATCATAATCTTTTAAAAATTTTAAGAGATATGGTAAATACTAAAAGAGATAAAAAAAAAAAAAGATATTACTCTCACACACAAAAATAATAATCATTATGCTTTAAAAGAGAAGTCGGGTTATCATTCTATTCAAAGTATAAATTTACAATGAAGAAAAGATAACAATATTCTTACCTAATATTAATACTTAGCCATCAAAAATGTAAGTGTTACAATTTTTGTTGGCAAAATGGCAAAATTTGATAACAAAACAATTTGATGAAAATCAATATGTTACCGTTTAGGGCAAATCACGAATACAAACTAATAATTCAAGCTTGCCTAGAAAGAAAAAAATAGTCCAATGAGAATAAATTGAACAGTTGAGATTTTCCTTTCTCCCTTCTCTTAAACTTAATATGGTAATGTTAACATTTTTTTCACCAACAATATATATCCCGCATTAATTTTTTTTAAAAAAAAACAAAAAACAAATCAATAACCTTAAAAAAAAGAAAAGGAAATGAATTGTAAAATTTTGATACTACATACAAGGTCTACATAAATATATAGATTAATTGAGTTAAAAGGAGTGATTTCTTTAGTTTACTCTTACAAATAAAATAAATAGTTGTTGTTGTTGTCATTGTTATTGTTGTTGTTCTTATTTTTATTCTTATTCTTATTATTGTTGTTGTTGTTATTATGAATTAATAAAAGGAGTGAATTTTTCTGTTTTACGTCATTTTCTATACCTAATTTTATATTATATAGAGATAGAGATTTAGATATAAATATATAGATTGTTAGTGGAAAAAAATAATAATAAGTGAGAGAAATTGTCCCCTGTCTTTGTTTCTTTTCCTAAGGTCTCTTTCAGTAGTATGTTATGATTGATATTTTTTCTTTACCCTCAAATAGAAATTAAGCAAACATTGAAAAGGATACCAACAAAAAGTAAAAAAAGAATTGAAACGAAAAAAATTAATTAAATACATATATTGAGTATATCTTCATCTTATTCCTCTCTAAAACTTTAAAACATGAAGCTTCTGATTATTTTCTTCATCGTCGTTACTTCAGCTCATATAGAATTGAGTACTGCGGCCATTCTCCTACAAAATCAAATACAAACTTTTTCATAATTTTAAACAAAAAAAAAAAAAACATAAAGCAAACAAAATAAAATACAAACTTTTTCATAATTTTGCACAAAAAGAAATCACAAAAAGCAAAAAGAGAGGAGAAAAAAAAATAAAGAGGCAGAGAAGAAGATGTCAACCCAAAAACTCCAACAAATTATTTGAATTCATACGCCTCTCTTATTTTTATAATATTTATATCAATACATGACCGCAACAAATCTGTAAATATCATTTACATTTTCTTTCATGATGAATATTAAAAGTGATAAATTAATACGAATTTTTGTAACAACAGAATTGCATATGAAAAGGTGGGATAGTAATAACTACTCTTGATATAACTTAATTGTATGCATTAAATTTTGCTATAATATCATAAATTACTGGGCTGGGTCATTATAGTTGTGGACGTGGGCTGGGCTTTACTACAATTTAATATTAGGGCAAAGGACATAAATCACATACTTTTAAGGCAAAATTACCATTTGTCCCTTATAAGTTTAAAATTACAGAAATCTCTCAAACGGATACAATAATATAAGCGCTGATACATTAATCTAATACGCGAGATACATTAATCGTTAAGTAAGATACATTATATTTTATACATGATACACTAATCTGATGTACATTTTATACATTATACACTAATTTGATGCGCGTGATGCACAAATCTGATGCGCGAGATACACTAATCTGATGCGCTGATACATTAATCTGATGTGCAAAAATGAGGGATTTTGGGGATTTGTAAAACTAATAGGGAATAATGGTAATAAGAGAACTTAAAGGTGGAATTTCTGTCATTTTTCCTTAATATTATCTTAATTTAATAGGTGACATGTGGG
Source organism: Solanum stenotomum (assembly GCF_019186545.1). Classification (NCBI taxonomy): domain Eukaryota; kingdom Viridiplantae; phylum Streptophyta; class Magnoliopsida; order Solanales; family Solanaceae; genus Solanum; species Solanum stenotomum. The sequence continues at coordinate 57,931,238 of NC_064283.1, forward strand.
CTGGAGCTAAACAATTAAATTGTGGGTATTTGTTATTTCATTTATTAAGCTATTATATGGAGGGGAAATTAGGAGAAAAATCCAAAAAAAAAAAAGAGAAAAGATAATTGCAAATGGTGGCCTTAGAGGCATGCCACATCAGCTATCTCATCATTCAACTTTATATATATATTGTTGTGTCGTATTAATACTATCTATGCATTGTATGTTTTAGTTTTAATTGTTACGTCTTATTTTCTTTTTTAGTCTGTCAAAAAGTGTAAAGCTTTCATATATCACATTGATATCACTTTTGATCCCACAATTAAATCAAAATTAGTCTGTGTAATTAAGATCTAATCGAGTCACCACATTTAACCTTCCAATTACTTTGAAATGTGAAATTTTGATCCCCTTGCTAGTGAATACATACAATCCCAATAATTTATTGCTATTGACCGTTTCACCATTTAGTTACTCGTGTGTATTAACTAGCTAGTTGGTATTAAGGCTTAGTCATGTTTAGGTTCAGTATTTGCTAGAAGTCTTTAATTTATATCGAGTTAAAGATTTACATGTTAACAGAAAATGTAGAGAAATTATAGTGTTGGAGAACTTAAATTACTCCATGTATACTAGAATTAGTGGTAAATTTACAGCCTAAATTATGCACGTGAAACTATGATCTCTTCATAAAGTTAAATATTTTATGTATATATTTCTTAAAGTTCATATAGTATTATCTGATGATGACACTCATGCTATAAGAAGACTAAATTGTGCACTTAATTGAAGGTTAAATTCTTTGCCTTCAGGACTTGGGATCAATTCTCCCTTAAATTATTTTTTTGCTTCTTTTTATTAAGTGGTGCACTTATATATGTTCTTATAATCATGTATTCGCCTTTGATTGGAATGAAATGGTTCCAAAGGGAGCCAGTTGGACTAAGTGATTATATAGTCTATCCTAAAGTTTGAGATTGACGCGTAATAATAGTTGTTGTCGCTAAATTCAAATTTATACCAAAATCTAACCTCATAATATTACGTACCTTTCCTTTTAGTAATATAAATCAAATTCTTTATTATTTCTTATATATTTTGGTATAACCATTTGATATTTGGTACCCAATATATGTTCAGACTAATTTAGATTTGCATTTCGTATGATCATTTAAAGTGAAAAGTGTCACGATCCGAGTCTATATCTATAACGATTCGATCAGATCGTTATGAGTAGGTCAATAGTGAAAGAATTTGGGCTAGAAAACTTTTCGAGTAGACAGTTAATTTTTTTGGCTAGGCCAACGTTATAAGCTTTTTGGGCTAGGTGAGGTCTAGGTCTATCCGAAAATGGATGGAGTACAATGTTAAGGTTTGGTTGATATATTCGTGTAGCCATGACATTAAGAAATTCATAAGGCTTTACAGAATTGACTCTCGAAATTGATCTTGGTGTGAAAGAGATATGAAGGGACATCAAGAGAAAAGATTGCCTTGTGAAAACGTGACTTTTCTAGGATTTCTAGAGTTGCAGAACTTTAACCTATCTCATTGTAGCAGGAAGCATCCGTTATAGCGGAGTAAATTGTGCTATAGCGATGCTGCTACTGCGGGGCGAAGCAAGTTTTTTACAGAAACATCTCTAAAACCCTATTTTATGTACTTTTGTTCTTGGAGTTGGGAAGGCGATTTTAGGCTGTTTACACTCGTTTTTCCACATAATTCATTGGTAAAAGTAATATTTTGACTCCACAACCTTGTGCATTGATTCTTAAGCCTTTGAATCTAGGTAATTGCCCTTTGTAACACCCCGTATTCGAAACAGACAAAAATGCATATTTTGAGAAGTTGCAGGTGCAACTTACGGTCACCATCCACGGACCGTAGGTCAGACCACGGCCCGTGCTGGTGGTCTGTGGTNATGCTGCTACTGCGGGGCGAAGCAAGTTTTTTACAGAAACATCTCCAAAACCCTATTTTATGTACTTTTGTTCTTGGAGTTGGGAGGGCGATTTTGGGCTGTTTCCACTCGTTTTTCCACATAATTCATTGGTAAAAGTAATATTTTGACTCCTCAACCTTGTGCATTGATTCTTAAGCCTTTGAATCTAGGTTATTGCCCTTGGGAGAAGGTTTTCACATGATTTTATGGTGGAAAAAGGCCTAAGTTGGGGAAGATGGTCATATGTTGGTCTGAGGTTAGGATTTATTAATAATCTGGGTAATTAATAGGCCATTAGTGATTGATTGTTGCTTGTTTTTTAAGACCAAGAACAAGCCAAGACACTTCAAAAAGGGAAAGCTCAGGTTCTTTAGAGTTTACAAGAGGCTTGATACGAGATAGGTGATGGTTGTATGTTTTCGATTTATATATGTATGCATGTCTATTGCTTCGCTATATCATTTGTGCAATGAATATTAGGGAATACATAGGGAGACATGAAATAACATCGTGTTGATTGCCTCATGCAATGAATTCCTATTGTGAATTGTGGTTTTCAAGTGGTATTGTTCATAATGCTCGTGATTGTGCATAATTGTTGGTTGGCTCAGGTACCATGTTGGTACACTAACTACGCTGGTAAACTAACTATGGATGACTCGGGTACCACAATAGTACACTAACAATTTGAGTTTGGGTTATGTGAGATGACCAGGTATGTGATTACGGTTTCATGAGAGGACCGAGCATTTGCATTTGTGATCATTTGGGATATGCAACCAGTTATTGTTGTTTGATGACATGTGATTGAGAGTCTATGTGGTTTGATAATTGTTGTTATATGCATTGTTCTGTGTTAATGCTTTGTGGTGAATTGTTTACATTCATATCTTGGACTGACCGTGTGATCCTACCAGTACACTATGTTTGTACTGATAGTACACATGTTCTTTTCTTGTTGAGTACAAGGCATTTTCCAGCGAATGATACGAGACCTCAGATAAGTGACGCCTGACTCCGAATTCAAAAGTGAACCACCCTTTCAGGCTGCCATGAATTCTTCCGCATCTTCTTGTCCATCTTTTCATACACAAACATTTATACTTTAGTTTTACATTTTAGTATTGGGTGTTGACACCCAATTTTGGCCCTCCCCGATGATAATTAGTTTCCGAGCTTCTTATTTTTCATACGATTTAGGATAGTTAGTTTTATAAAATTCAAGGTTTGTTTTAAATGAGTTTAGTTGATCTTTTTTTTATATAATTTTTAAATAGTAAAGTATTTCATATAGTTATGTATGTAATTAATATATTTTATAAATATTTGAAATCATATCAAAAGATTTCTACATTGATAGGATATGTATTTTATTTATTTAGTTTTACTTTGAATTATAGTTTTAATTTTGAATTAATTAGCTTGAATTATAGTTTTAATTTTGAATTAATTAGTTTGTATTTAAATTAACTATCTTATAATTAAGTTAATTATTTTATCTCGCTAAGGTTAAGAAGCTCATTAATTGATACTAATTCATCTTATTTTGTTGTTAGCCAAATTCACCAATTTAATTCAATATGGCTAAAATTTCAACTTAAATTGGTTACAATTGTAATTTGATAGTTATTTTGCAATTGCAAACATAGCCATTTCTTATCTTAGCTTCCAATTCTTTAAGACCCAAAATTGGGCCATTTAATTCCAACCCAAATTATGTTCCAAATCAGCCCATTTTTCCAGCCCATTCCTCCACCAAAACATTCCCATATTTCCCAACCCATATATGCATACAATAACATACAACAATACTAAAATAACCAACAACGTACAACAAACACCAATACCAACCCCACCCCTTTTAATTTATTTATTTGTTTTATTTTATTTTATTTCTTAGCAATTCCCAACTACCTAGGCCCACCCTTTAATTCCTCCAACTCAAAAAATAAAGACAATACAATCAGCAACACCAAATACAATACCAACTGACCCCACCCCTGCGTCCTCCTCATCTTCATTTGAAACCCAGAAAAGAACAGCAAATTCCCAAACCAACGCTGCAAATCAAGCCCAAAAAATTTTATCCAGCAACCCCAGCCCGTATCATATTATTCCCCCTCCCTAGGAATATTATTTCATTACATTGTGCTTGAATCTCCATTTTGTCATAATTTGGCGAGTTTGAGTTAACAATAGACATGATCAATATTTCGGACAATTTGTTTGCTCAGTAGTATAGATAAAGGCTCTCTCTTTTTGTTGTGAATAAGCTAATCCTTTGCCTTTACTTTTCATGTGCATGTGAAATCCGTCGGAGTTCGCCGCGAACTCATTCCTTTCCCTTGCATTTTCGAGAGAGCCATAAAGGCTCAAATTTCTGTGTTTATCGAGTGGGCCAGCTAAAAATAGACGTACAGGTGCTGGAGTTGAAAAATATCGTAGCAGATTGGAGAATTAAAAAATTTGGGCCAAAGGCCCACCCCTTATTTTACAAATTGTATTATGTTATTTTGGGCCTAAGCCCACTTATCTATTGATTTACTAGAGTTTAGGACAGGTGAAAAATTGGGCCTAAGGTCCAAATGATATTTTATTTCGATGTTAGTCTAGGACAGGTGCGGATGACTCAAATGGGCCGAAGGCCCAAAATGGAAATGGGCCCAAATACTGGTCCAGGCGGACAGAAACCAGATTTGGGTCCAACTTTCTTTCCCTCTTTACTTTACTGTGTTTGTTTCGCGTGTTAGTAGTTGTCGTTAATCTTAGGGTCGAAAAGTTCAAATCCCCGAAAGACGCTCATTTCATTTTAACAATTTAACTAAATCGATCATCTTTCAAAAGACTTAAAAGAATAAATTTTGAGAAGTGTCTCACTTAGATCGTAGATCAATATTCCCCTTTTCCCCTTTAAAAAATAGTTCTAACTATAAAATAGTTCAATTTTGCAAGTTAAATTAAGTCGAATAAAATTTAGCCAAATAGTTAATCGTCGGATAACCACATTAGTGGACATTCTAGGTGCTTTTAAAACCTTCCTAGAATGTTAATAAGAACCTCGAACCCTTTTTAAGTTTTCACTAGATTTCTGTTTTAGTCTTTTGAAAACAACAGTTTTCTTGATTTTTCTTAAAAATTAAGTGGCGACTCTTAAACCAGTCTTAAAATATATTTTTAAATAAAACATTGGGGTTGCAATTTCAATCTTAATTATTTAGAATTTTAGTATGATGACTTTAGTTCTTAGGGGTTACTTTCTGCATTAATTGTTTTGACTATTGATTGAGGTTATGGGAACTCAATCCTTAGCTGTTGAAAACTACTTTCATTCATTATTTGATGAACTTCTTTTCATAAATGGTGTTTTGTGATTATTTGGGGGTTAGTTATTNCTTATTGAGTACAAGGCATTTTCCAGCGGATGATACGAGACTTCAGATAAGTGACGTCTGACTCCGAATTCAAAAGTGAACCACCCTTTCAGGCTACCATGAATTCTTCCGCATCTTCTTGTCCATCTTTTCGTACACAAACATTTATACTTTAGTTTTACATTTTAGTATTGGGGTTGCAATTTCAATCTTAATTATTTAGAATTTTAGTATGATGACTTTAGTTCTTAGGGGTTACTTTCTGCATTAATTGTTTTGACTATTGATTGAGGTTATGGGAACTCAACCCTTAGTTGTTGAAAACTACTTTCATTCATTATTTGATGAACTTCTTTTCATAAATGGTGTTTTGTGATTATTTGGGGGTTAGTTATTGGCTCTCCCACCATGTGGTTTAGTGTGGGTGTCACTTACGACGGTCTGGGTCTTGACAACATCCTGGATATAACACTCTACTTGGAATGACGAGTGGCCCCAAGCTAACCCTTGGCCTGATATGAAACATATCACTCAAACTAAAAGGAAAAAATGAAAGTTAATACATTGGATGAACTCATATAGCATAAACAAATATTAAAAAGGTATTGTGAAAAAAATATACATTATTTGAAACCTTTCCTCTCCCAAACCATTTCGGGTTAAGGAGATGTGAAAGCACGTTTATCTCTATAAGTCTATAAGGTGCATTTTGAGGTGTGAAATGGGAAAGAAGGGATAACTAAATACAACTGTTTGATTGAATGTCGATGAAGCTTCTACTAATATTGATGAGCAACTGAGAAAAATCCTCAAGCTACTCTAATTAAATGGTAAGAAATAATATAAACTATGATCTCTGAATAGTTTTGCCCTCGAAGAAGTTGATTGGAAATGTTGCAACTTCACTAGTCACGAATTTGAGAACGGGTGCTAGAATCTACATTATAAAAGGATACAGTACAAAGGAAGTATGCGTCAGTACGTGTGAAATTTACTGAGTAAGTAAGAGACACTAGCATAATCATAAAAATGGCCTAGTGAGAACAGTGATATAAGATTTTCAAAATTATATACATATTATGAGAACTTGAAGAGAAAATAGTTGGAGTTCATGTCTATATACCATTCACAATCTTCTTTTAAAAGCATATGTATAGATGAGTTTATTTCAGTAGCCTTACATAATCATAAATGTAAATAGCATACATAAATATGAATCAAATAAAGTAGGAGCAAATCGTAAAAAAATGCATAAACTAAGGAGTTTCTTATAACCGACATACACATGTGAGCTCATGATGTCCAACAGCTAACTTAATTGAGATGGCTTCCCTATACCTTTCCAGAGTATAGAACCATATCTAATCTATGTGGATCCACTAATTTGAGCCTCTCGTGGATAAATAGTAAACCATCAAAGTGATGAAACATAATCTTACGGTGGCACGTAGTTATGGGACTTGATTTTTCTAAACCCCCTCTTGGTGCTAAATAATCCTCCTAAAATAACATATATAATGTTCATAGATATGAAAACCATCTATCTATTTGAATAACATGTTAGTCTAAACCTAAAAGTCATATCTAAACAACTTGTATTGAGGTTGAAATTCATATCATGCTAGTTTTCATGCTTAAAAGCCAAAAATATTTAAGGAATCATAGAAATCATGCTAAATCAATACAATAAGATTTTAAAATCGAAGTGAAACAATGAAAACGAGAGTTAATGAAGAAAGGATCATAATTTCATAAAAAGCTCTAGCTTTGCTTCTAACAATCTTGTGGAATTCTTGAGAATCAAAATACTCTAAGCATGAGAGTTAAGTGATACTCTCTTTGAAGCTTTACATACCTAATTATGAAGCTATTAGACTGAAAACTTTGGTAGATATTTGATTTTTCTTGAGCCCGAGGAAGAATACTAGCTTTATCGGAGGAAATCCTTGGTCTTGGAATTTTGGTGCTTGATCTTGAGAAAATAAACTCTTTTATGGAGTTCTTGGAGTGGAAGAACTTCGGAAGCCTTGGATGAAAGGCTTCTCTTGATTCTTGAAATTTTTTGACTTGAAAACTTTAGGATTCTTGATGGAGAAGAGGAACCCTAAGTGAGTTTTGAGAGAATTTCTGGAGACTTGAATGTTTAGATTGATGATTATGAGAGGAAAACTAGTTAGTTATATGATATCCTCCTTTAAAATACCCAAAATTGACTTAGAATAGGGTTAAAAAGTTTGAGGAAGGACCAAAATAACCCTTGGAACATGTGCAGGCCGAAGTCTACGAAAAACATCACAGCAAGTCCTTCATGGATGATTGTACGGTCCGTGAAACACACCTGCCGATCATGAAATTGTGACTACCTGACAGGGCTTCACTCAAATGGGCATAAAGTTTTATTGTGAACTCTGTTTGTCACAAACTTGATAGTGTTATAAAGAAGACTCATAGACCTTTCATTTGATAGGTTAATAATCACCTACCTCTTCATATTCGAAGATATATAATCGTTTAAAATTAAGCCAAGTAAAATCTTATATTGAAACTCAATCGATTAGGAAGCTTTCAACTCAACTTTGTGCTAGAGGATTCTTATGACCTTAATTCATCTCCAGATCTCTTTTTACACTAAAGAATTGACCGTAACATCTATGCACAATTAAGAATCACCTGGTACGGCCCTATACGCATATGAAGAATGGTTCAAATTTTAGTTTAGAAACTTCCGAGGTGTAACAAAAAGCGCTCTTTATCAAGGGATTTTTTTGCTCGAACTCAAGACATCTGATTAGAGACGGTATATATCACTTGTTTCTATTTTGAGACAGCAAAAATGAGAGTTTCTATTGGCTTTTGTATAGAAAACAGAATACTGGAAAATTCAGAGCTATTGGAACAAATATTTCTTCTTCTTCACAATTTTCCACTATAGCGGTGATACATGTATACATTGAACTTTGTATGATCGTTATGAATCTAGTCAGTTAGACAGTACTAAAAAAATAATAATTTTTCCATTGAAACTTTCCACCGAAAAATGTTAAGTGACTATTTACACATAAATTTTAATTAAATCGATAAGAAAAGAAAATACATGTAGTGCTGTACTTATTAAGGTATATATATCTGTACTTATTTTCACATACATATATACATAACATACAACTTCATCAAAATAAATACATGTAGTGCTATTATTCATATATACAAATAATATACTATGTATATAACCAACCTCATACAATGCTTTATTAAAATCTGACTCATTAAATAATTGTCACAACACGTACAAATATTCCTATATTGGTTAATTTCTACATTCTATGTCTAACTAATTAATATCATATTTATTTGAGAATGAGTGAATATAGAATCATCTTTGTTAAATAACACTTATCTCCCAATGTGAGATTTTCTTAATTCAAATTAAATCGGACGAGATTTTTTTATTTTCTTTAAATACCATCCTGGATGTGCAAAATTAAAAACCATTCAACTTGATGACCTGCTTTTATTTAGAAAAGGAGATATTCAGTAGTTAGCATGCATGCTATTCCAGTGTCTTAATCAGTTTAATTTCTCAAGCGTCTGGACTCCATGCCAATATGCAAAAATGCTCCATGTCACTACTCAGGTTATGCAAGAACAGGTTGTTGCACTTCTTGGGATGCCTACTGGAAAAAATGCTTGGCCAAGTTTCTCTCTTATGCTGGTCGATCGATCGGCTACAACTCTTCAAATCAGTTATTTTAATTTTGTTGCCCAAGAAAATCATTAAGTTGATAGAAACTAAACTGTATGTCGGAATTTCTTATGGACTGGACTGGTGGAGTAGCCATATCCAAAAAGGCACTCATTACTTGGGAGATAACAAAGACCGCAGGGGGTTTAAACTTGCTGAACGTGGGAATAAAGCAGCGATCAAGCACTTTGTAAACTTCTTTGGAACCTATATATGTAGGAAAAAAGATGTGCTGTGGATACAATATATGGTGGGTTCATATATACTATGGCAAAAGTGGATCATTGTGGGGTGCAAGGCCGAAGCAACCATGTGTTGGGTTCTCAAGGGTGATTAGGACGTCATGCGGAAGCTTACAATTTGCAAATCATATAGTTGATAAATCTGATAACAAAAAACTTATACTAAAACTCAAAATATTATTATATCAAAACTAATATAAAGAAAAACATTGAAACTTTAGAGAGAATAAATCTCCCCATAAACTAAACTCTCTAAACGACTACATTGTGGATGTTATTGTTATTGTGTTAGAAGAAACAAACCTATATTTATAGAGTCCTAAAACTTTTTCTTAGTAGAAAAGGACTAGCTACTCCAAAACATTTTCTTAAAAGGAAAGAATAAACCAAATATGAAAGAATATTATATTTTTCTTTCAGAAAAGTTAAAGCCTTTATGGTAATACTTTGACTTTACTTTTAGGAAAAAATAAAATTCAAATAAGGTAAGAAAATTAAGGCAAAATCCTAACACCATGCTGGATAGTTCAAAAGATATTGAAGGCACAAACATACATTGAGGAGATAGGTATGAATGAAATTGAGTTGCTTTATACAGATACACACATTCTCATGTACCAAAAGTTGATAGGTGTCCATCCGAGTGTGCCTTGGAAGAGACTAATGTGCAACAATCTAGGCGTGGTTATTCATCTTATATGTGACTGACTATTCATGCTAGACTATGTACTAAAGATAGGACGCTAAAATGGGGAATGCAGGTCTGCCCTCTATGTCCTCTATTGATATCGAATTGGAAAATATACAACACTTATTTTTTTGAGTGTTCTGTAGCTTCCTATGTGTGGAGAAGAGTATTGCATTGGCAAGGAATCCATCGACAAGATATGAAGTGGGATGGAGAAATACAGTGGTATGAAACTATGTATAAAGGCAAGGGCAATGCTGCTACTATTTTCAGAATGACACTTGATGCCTCTGTCTATGAGTTGTGGTTGGAAAGGAATCATAGAGTTTTTCAAAATACACGTTGCTGACGGGATATATATCATTGTGAGAAAGATCATTCAAGAGGTTTATGTTTGAGCAAGCATGCATGGAAAGCTAGCTAGGTGCTTGAATCAGCTGAATTACTATCTAGTTTAGCAAAATGTGGTTAGGAGATAAGGAGATTATGCATAGTGATTTACTAGGCCTGTCCGCGGAGTTGGAGTAATTAAGGCCTGGTGTTATTTTTCTTTTTTGAGTTGTACGTTGCCACTTTGGTAATAAAATGTGTTTAGTTACAAAAAAAAAGTGTCTACTTATGAACATCCAAAGTTGAAGGATATAAATGTGAAATGAGACCAAGATAAATAACACTTTTATGTATTATGCATATTGATAAACTATAATTTTAGTCCTCGTAATATCTGATCGATCTATCGACTAAGCACATCAAACTTCTAATTACTGGAAACGTGAACTTTAATTTGATCCCTTTGCTTGTACATATATACAAAAAGTAATTCAAACCAATTTTGTACCTCTATATATGTCTAGTCTAGCATACATATATATAAATAGCACACATCAAAGATAAAATGAAAGAGATCACTCAAGTTTGGCCATATCTTACGTAGACATTTAAATTTCAAATGTATCGATCGATAGGTGTAAAATCTTGATTATTGAAAGAGTTAAAAGAAGATGAGATGTCAACATAAAATTGCATGGAACTAAGTATATATTTACATCGTCTTGAAAACCTACAATCTCTTCCGAACTAAGATTATTTAGCGTGAAATCGAACATTATGAAAGAAAAGATTCATATATATAGATAATTCTAACTAGTTGGCATTAAGACTTGGTCACGTTGATATAATTTTTTTCATTAGGTCCAGTATTTGCTAGATGTCCTTTAAACCGAGTTAAAGATTACATATTAACATAAAATATAGAAAATTTTAGTATTATTGGAGAACTTAAAATACTAAATATATATTGGAACGAAACAGTTCTAAACAGAGGGAATTATATAGTGGAGAGTCATAGAGTCGATGTTAATTACCATCATTTTATTTTGTTTAAGTATTAAAGAAGCATTAAAAAAATTATATTACATAGAACAATAAACATCCAATTTCTCACAAGAAAACAAAATAACTCTATCAAAATGTTCAAAAAACATTGAAAAAAATATTAACTCTTAATTTATCGAAATGGGCATCTAATAATACATTATGTACATTTGGAATTATTATATGTATAATATTGAGATTATTACTAAGATTATATATATATATAACAAACTTAATTCAAGCTATGGCTAAAATTATCCTACTTTCTATAGTTGCACTTTACATCATATTTATGCTTTTAAGCTCGTCGATTCATGTGAATGCAGTGACTCGTAAATTAGGATTACACTATAACGTAGTTACACGCTTGTCAAATACAAAAGAAGCAAATTATGATGGATCAGAACACAAGTATGCTAAAGTGCCAACTAGGACAACTAAAATGACTTCTCACAACATCTAGAGGCTGCTCAATTAAGCCCAATATGTACATAAGTATACAAATATGCTAAAGTGCTATGTTATGCACTATATGTTGTACTATAGTATTATCTAATAACGTACTTTTGTGCTCTTATAATATCTAAAATTGAGTAACTTTCCCTTTTATTAAATTTTATTAAGGGGTTTTTGGTTTAAAATAGAATTATCTTGAAATTTTTATCAGGATAATAATTATGAAATTATAATTAAAATTATCTATATTCCGTCTTTTAGGCTTGTTTGATTCAAAGATAAAATACATTTAATTCAAATATCATAACGATATAACTCGATTCATCTATATTTCAAAAAATCAATCTTTTAGAAGTAAAAACATCTCTTAACTCCTAACGGAGAAAATAGAGGGGTAAATTTAGATATATTTTCCCAACACAAAGGAGTCATTAATGTAAGAGCTTTGTAAATGCCAAATCAAATATGAGATGATTTTGCTATTTGTAAAGGTATGAATAGAATAAATAGAGTTAATGATAAAAAATATATATATAAAATATCTCAATTTTTCGAGTTTTATATTTGAACTATCATCAATTATTTATCAAAACACACTTGACACTTCAGCTACTATTTGTGCCTTTTTCCTACCTAATACATCACCATCGTTCATGTATTTGATAATAGGTAGAAAACTCACACTTGATAGTTTATGTAAAAACTCGAAAAACTAAAATGCCTTAGGTGTGTTTCTGACCCACACTAAAAAATATATAATAGAGTTTAAAATTGTGCAATTTAGGTTTTGGTCAATTTGGAAAGAACATAACTAGTGTAATCTCATAGTCGAGTTTGAGTCCATTTTTTTTTTTTAAGAAGTGGATGGCACGACGTCGTTAAGGTACTTGTGTGAAAACTGAAACACAGTATAAACAACAAGGCAGATTTGCAGAATAAACTTTTTAAGAAAAAATGTCGACTTCAAATTTGGAATTGGAAGTGAGCTCTTCACTTGCAGCTCCTTCTCTGCAAGTTCCAACCTTTCATCATACCCCTTATTATTGGTACATTCTCTCTCTCTCTCTCTCTCTCTGTGCTTTTTTGGGGGTGGAGAGGTATGTCTGTGTATATATTCTTGAAAGATAGACATAGCTGATGATGATTACTGTTTATATGAATTCTGATGCATAATTGAGGATACCCCTTTTAATTTGAAGGCCTAATTGAGTGAATTGGTACTCTGTGTGTGTGTGTTTGCCTTTTTTTGGGGGTGGGGCGTGTAAAAATGCATTCTTGAAATACAGACACAGCTGGTGATTACTGTTGTTTGGGGGAGGTGGGTGGTGCTGTTTAAAAATGCATTCTTGAAATACGGACATTGCTGGTGATTGGGCGGTGGGGGTGGGGGTGTGAAAATGCATTCTTGAAATACAGACACAACTGGTGATTACTGTTGTTTGGGAGGGAGGTGGGTGGTGCTGTTTAAAAATGCATTCTTGAAATACAGACATAGCTGGTGATTACTGATGTAACTCCAGTTCCTTTGGAATTGGTAGTCAATCCTATTTCCGGTAGGGGCAGTTGCCAATTGAATTAGATTTTGACCATTATTTTCATATCCGTAATAGTGCGAAAAGAAGGCCCAGCTCCAAGTTGTTCAAGAATAGTGTCGTTGAGTTTCTCGACCCTTTGACTTAGGATTAGTCAGTTCTATTTCTCGATGGGGCGGGGAAGGGATATTTGTTTGGGGGTGGGGGTGTGTAAATGCATTCTTGAAATACAGACATAGCTGGTGACTACTGCTGTTTGGAGAGAGGTGTGGGGGAGGAGGTGGTGGTGTATAAAAATGCATTCTTGAAATACAGATATAGCTGGCGATTAGTGTTGTTTGGGGGGGGGGGAGGGTGGTGTATAACAATACATTCTTGAAATACAGACATAGCTAGTGATTACTGTTGTTTGGGGGAGGTGTGGGTGGGTGAGGTGGTGCATAAAAATGCGCATTCCTGAAATACAGACATAGCTGGTGATTACTGTTTGTTTATGAAATCTGATGTACAAATGCTGAACCCTTTTTCGTTTAAAGACATAATTTAAGCGAATTCTACAGCTGACCAGTTCTAGATCCTCAACCACAACAACATACCGTATGGGGAGGATAGAGTGTACCAGTCCTTACTCCTACCTCGTGGAGGTAGAGATGTTGCTTTCGAAAGACCCTAGGCTCAAGTGTAGCAATTCAAATTATTTATGGAAAGAAAAAAAAAACTATAGGGAAGAAAACATGGCAACTAAAAAGGAAAGGAGTGCGGAGCATACAAGAAAAGAACACTAACAAAGGATAGTGCGATAACCAAAACACAATAAACAACCGTTGATGATAGGAATCAAAAGCAAGCAACTACAAGCTTACAAATAATACTACAACAGACACTGCCAAGCCTAAAGCCGTCTAAAAGCAAGACAATGTTCCACTACCTACTCTTTTGTTATGCAGTATGAAAATATACATGAAATTTGGTGCAAGAAAGATTGTATGGGCACCATTTTTATAGAAAAAATGTTTGTGGAGTTTGTAGTTGTGCCAAAAAATTCTTGGTAAATGTGAATTAATTAAAGGATTTAGCCTTAGTTTGCTTCAGTATGGTGTTACTTTAGTAGGCTGAACTGATTTAGCTGATGGCTTTTGTTTGGGGAAAGGGAGAGCTTCATTAAGTAATTTCATGATTTTTATAAATATCTGGTAATTTTGAACTTAAGTTATCTAATGAAACTTCAAGATATGAATTTGGAACTTGTCAATCTTTTATTTGGTAAAAGCAATACTAAATGAGTAAAAAGGAAAAGAACTTGGCAATCTTTTATTTCATTATAGTTCTATGATTCATAGTGTTTTATTCCTTATTGATCCCTTTGAATTCCATATTCGAAGTTGCGATCGGATCTATATTAAAAAGAATCGGTTCAATATATTTCTTATGTACCCATAGGTACTATATTGGATTTGTATCAAATTTCGGATCAATCTATGTTGAGTGATTGCCTTCATTATGTAGTTGCTACCAAGTACCACTATTTTTGGTTTTGGATCTTCCAAATCCTTCTTGTAGGAGATCCAGACCCAGTTTTTCTAATCCTTTGAGAAAAATATTCATTCTCTTCCTAAAAATAGGAGGTAGAACCAACAAAGATTTCTTTTTCTATTCATCCTTGACCTCACTCAAGAATTGTTTTTTATCCAATCCGCAGGAATTAATAGAAAAGGCAAATCATGTATAATACACCAGATCGGCTCGGTTATTAATAGAGTGAATAGATCTTGAAAACTTTCTTCTGATTCAAAATCATAGTGTAACGTGTATCCTCCCCTGTAACAAAAAATTGTTTTTTTGTTCAAGAATGAATGGAACTGTCCATATCTAGTTCATCCTTTGGAACCATATCACATCCCAGATAATGAATTAGGATGAATTGAGACGGTATTTTGTTAATATGTAATTATCTTGAATATATTAACCATTTCTTTATTTTGGGATCGCCCGGAAGGGACAAAAGAAAGATCTTGTTGTTTCTATAACTTGGGAGTATCTCTCTGAGCATATTCCTGCAGAAATTCTTCGCCTGTCCTAAAGATAAATGTTCATAAAAGAAAGGGAACTTTTAAAATCCCTGGAATTTATTTATGTAGAATTATTCAACCTAAGTACTTTCCTTTTCAAATTTGACATGTCTGTTTTTACTTTCCATTCACATTAAGCTTACTTACTGAATATATAGAGGGTTCATATAATTGACTTGGATTGATCTGGATTTGAGGCATAGTTGATTGATTGAGAAAAATTACTAGCACTAACAATAAGTATTCTTCTGTTTGCTCTCTGTATTTACTTTCTATTACAGTGAGGAAAACATCTACTTGCTATGCAAAAAGCTATGTGATGATGGGCTGGCAGATCCTGATGGTTCTGATCTGTTTGTTATTTTCATTTCCAATGAGAAGAAGCAGGCAACTACTCTTTGCTCTTCCTTTGGTTACTCGCTACTGTCTTAAGAAGTTCATTCACTTCATTGATACTTCATCTCAGTGAAAATGATAGTTGTATAAGATCTGTTCCGCTACTAGTAATGGTAATTTATTGCGTTAAACTAGCAAATAGTTAGGTGGATAACAAAATAATGTGAACTGCAAGCCTTTGTTTGCAAACGGGATGTACTAACGTTTAGAACTTGATCTTTCACATTTTGTTTACCATTTGATAATTCTTTGTAATGCTTTAATCAGTTCAGTTTTTTCTCTCCATCCCCAATACAGCAAAGTAAAAGGATGAAAGGAAGTTCATGTTTGAATGGACCTGAAAATGTTCCAGGACACTTAAATGAGTTAAAAGATAAATTGGACGTGAACATTCTTCGAAACTAAATCGATACAATACTATGAGTTCGTTTCTAGTGTACTGTGGCTTTCCAACTTAGTTGTTTGAATAAGGAGAGCGACAGAATGGCTGACAGTTCAGTTGTACCTAGCATAATGTTTTTGGGGATGTTAATTAATAATTATATGCTTTCAGATTCCTCTGTGGCATCAGAAGGCTAGCCAGCGAGCAGAGGGAGTTATTCTGTGGGACTATCATGCTATCTGTGTACAGGTTAGATTAATCTACTTTTTTCTAGTATAAGCTGAAAATGGTTAACTATATGGTTTTCATTTTTCTCTACTATAGCTATTGACATTTCATGTCCTTGAGAAAATCTGTTTGGATGCTGGCAGAAAAAGAGAAATGAGAACTCTTCGTCACTAGTGTGGGATTTAGATTCAAGCCTTCCGTTTCCATCACCTCTTGGCACTTATGTCGCTGACAGCATTCGTCCATCAATTCAGATATTTTCAGAATTCAAAAGGTAATAACTGTTCTAGTCCCAAAAAGAAACATGATTTCATTGATAAAGCTACGTATCTCTTGAATTTTTTGCTCTTAAACGATGAAGAACTGTTATTTCATTTTCTTTTGTAGGAGCTAGATATTTCATATTTGCTCAAATTAAGATTCTTGAAATAGTGATCTATTGCCCTTCTGTGTATTGTTTTTCTCCATTCCCTCCTGAAGTCAACCCAACCTTAAAATGTTTCTAACTTTTCGCAAAATTTACGCTCTATTTAGTGAATCTCATTTTTGTTTATCTTTAAAAATTGATTTCACAAGTCCACCCTATAGGGGGTGTTCTCATTAAAGAAATGCTCTTTCACTGACCTTTTTCTGAAGAAGAAACTAGAGTATGTTTTTCTTCTGGTGCTAAGCAATGTTGCCGACCTTTTGCTTGGAATAATAAGCTTACTGCAACCACATGAAGAACCAACTTTGGCCATTTCAGGTTTTTTCGAGTTGTGCATGCCCCTATATTCCTCCGACACTTCGCATCAGATAGAAGACATATGAAGGATTCTGCTGGAAACTGGATTGCTGAGCCGCCATCACATGAAGCTATTGTTGCTGAAGGTAAATGCAGGAAATAAAAGTTTGCAAGATTATGCTTTAGTCATTTGTTGGTACATTTGGGAGATAAAGATAACTTTGTTCCTTCGATTAATATTTTTATCCCATAACTACTCAAATGCCGACTCTAATTTGATTATTCTTTTGTTTTTTTTGCCTAAATTCATCAACTTCATGATAAATACCTCAATAAGGACTGACCTTTTTGCTTGATAGTCAATTAGTTTGTTCTATATAACCTTTTGACTTTCACACTTAAAACAAATTTGGAGGTGGATATCGTGCATCAAAAGTTGAAATACGCCATTGTATGCCATACCAAACTGACTAGAAGTTTGAATCTCCCCTGCTGGTTTTATTTCCAATTATCTGATCTCACCTAACTTTTCTATCTACAATGGCGCATGACTTATATCAGAACTTGCAAGTACAAGATTTGAGAGCACAGTTCAGCTTTCTGAATGGAATTATATTTTATCTCATTTTATGTAGCATCACTTTTCATAGTTAACTTATGGAATAGAACATATAAGAACCAGTAGAACTAAGCCTTTTGAATATTTTTTCATTCGTTAAAATTGAATCGAGGAGCACATTTGCATTACCTAAAGATATCTGATAGGTACTTCGTATGATTTAGGGTCATCTGGTACAATTAGTGAGAAAATATGAAACCCTCTCGTTTGCTTGAGTTACAATTTTTATTTTCTGCCTTTTGCTTGCACAGATGGAGCTGTACACAACCTGAACGAGTACATTACAGTCTCTCCCGATGATGTAGTGAAGAATGTGGAAGCTGATACCGTCAATATTGTTTTCTCCGAGAAACTTGGTGTCGTAATTGGTGAAGATGATTTGTTGGGATTTTTCTCTTTGATCTCCTGAGAGTTGAGAAAAATTTACTAGCTTGAAAGATGAAATGATGGTCTTGGATTTTTACATGTAAAAAGAAAAAAAGTGTCTTGTGAGAGTTTTGCAAATAGACTGGAAAATATTCTTGTTTTGACAAGTTTTTTTTTGGAGTAATTTTATTTTATAGAACTTGTATAGACATTTTGATGCCCGACCCTTCCTCAATCCCGCGCATAGTAGGAGCTTGGTGCACCGGCCTTTTTTTTTTATAGACATTTTCTTTTGTTGGTGAACATGGTTGAAGGAGGCATATTATTTAGTACAGTGATTTCTTCAAAATTATACACTCACATGAGCAGTTTCATAGCTACATTCTTCTTCTTTTAAATAAAAATAAGTGGCCGGGTTAGTTTTTGTGTATCTCGACTATTCCATCGGTTATTTGATATCTCCAGCTAGCATAGGTAGCATAGAACTCTGTACGTCAAGGCTTAGACATATGATACAAAATCTCATCTAAAGACTTTTTGTTACTACTTGGTTGAATTCTGATCTTAAATGTTTTTTTATGCCCATGATGGAGGGCGGGCCAAAGAAGGCTAGTCAAAGAAAAGACTTACGGATTTCTAGGTTGACAAGTTGTTGAAGAAGAGGTGTACATGACACTTTAGGCGAATAACATATTGAAACGAAAGAGAAAAGTGAAGAGTTTTATAAGACAGCTAAAGTAGAAAATACATGTTATGGGCTTGAACAATGACATGTTTACACAATACAACACATATAAAACACTATTGATACTCTTAGCTTCATTTTATGTGGATTATTTATTTTTAATATGTTTCGAAAAAATATATATTTCTATATTTGAAAACTCCTTTTTTAACTTTAAACTTCCAGTGTTAGACTTAATGGCATGCTCAGATAGTCATATAAATATAAAACTTTAAACTTTGAAAGATTTTCTCCAACATAATCTACAAAAATGCAACGAATTTTTTGGTGGATAAGTCTGACAATATATGTATTTTAAACCATAAGTTCTAAAGATATTTTCCACTATATGATACACGTTTTATTACCTTCTTAAATTATATGCACATTCAAATACCATCTTATCAAAATAAACGGTGCTATTATTTCCACCAGTCATAAGTAGTTGATTTCCTTGAATTTTATGGGCCAAATTAATTCCATCAGATGTTGTGTAGGGGTGGTAAGTATTACTCCACTTAATGAAAAAGAATTTTACCTTGTTCTGGAATATAATATAGATATTAATGCAACAAAAGACTCGAGAGACCTCAAGCATAATATACGTTACCATCAGAGAGTTCATTCAATCTTAATCAGAGGTTAACATTTTAGATTAGAGTTTTTAGAATGAAATTGATACCGTTAAAAATTGTTTTATTTGGACTGTTCAATATAAATCTAAACTAATCAAACATCAATATAAATATCGAACGACGAGTAGAACCACTTTATCTAACTATAGGCCAAAATAATGCTCGTATGAATTGTGAGATAAGTGGTAATAATTGATTGAAAGGTCTCTATTGCACGTTAGTGTCACAATGACTCAATGAATGCTGTATTTTGTTTCTTTTTTTCATCATTGGGTTGGGCACTTGAACTAATAATTTATTTTTTTATAATCATGGAAACTTTATTTACTAATTGTATTTTATTATTAAAATATAAATTACAAGTCTTTTTTGGCTAAATAAAAACTATATATTAAGTATTATAATTATTATCTGTTACATATTTTGACTCTTCTCCTCCTTATTGCCCAAGTGTTGCATTATTACAACAGCTATCTTCATTTTTGGTAAAATAATAATTAACCAATCTCCATAGAAATAGAATTTCTATGATTACCAATAACAAGTTTAAAGATTTTGACCAAATATTTTGAACTATTATGACAAAAAAAAATTACATAAATATATATTTTTTTCATTAAAAGAATTTCCTACTTTGTACGAAATGTGGTTAAGCTTAGAATTTGACATCTTTTTATCCTTAACAATCAAATTTTATTTAAATATTATTCATTATTATAAATGTATAATAATTAGTCACTATTAACAACTACAAAAATCTCGAACCCAACATACTTGTTACAAACAAGTTCAATCTAATAAAAGTTTGCCCATAATCACCTTATAATATCTAAATAATTATGTAAATATTCTTTACACCGTCAATGCATGATCCTTAAACTCGTAAAAATAAAAATCCTCTGCTCTCACCCCCCCCCCCCACCCCCCACCCAATTTTTTTAACTTGTTTGATAGTTTACCTGGCAGAAGAGTAAGATACCTGGACCCATTAAACAACACACATAAAATATCATTTCATTTTCATTGAGAGTCACAAACTCAAAAAAATAAATAAATATCAGAATCTTTACAAACATAAAAAACTAAATGAACTCATAAATAAATAAATAAAAATAATTTTTTTTAAAAATAGAAAATCATTCCTATCCAGACTCCACACTCCCTCTTCTCTTTTTGCCCATAACTTTATTCTATGAAATCTAAACTAGCCAATAGGAACCCAAGAATCATCATCAAACATGACCCCAAATCAGATAGAGAAGAGAACAAAAAAATGTACAAACTTTTTCATTTTCTTGTAAATGCACACCCTTGTTGCCACGTGTCCTTATGTTTCACCACTAAAAAAACTCAAAAAACACCTTATATTTTTCACTCAAATTCTCCAACTTCCATAACAGCCACTTATAAACTCAAGAAACCTTTCACTTCCTTAAGAAACTTTGGAGTTTCACTCAAAAATCAAGTCTTTTTTTAGTAGGAAGTGTTAAAATTCAAAACTTCCCACAACCCAAGATTTTGTGTTTTTTTTTCTTTCAAAGTTTTGATTTTTTGTTTTCTTGGTTTTTGTGTACATTTTGTGCGTAATCAAGAAGCCAAAGAGGTTAAAGTTTGAATCTTTTTCAAGTTTTTGAACTATGGCTTCTTTGGTTTCTTCACCATTTACATTACCAAACTCAAAAGTAGAACACCTTTCATCAATTTCTCAAAAGCATTACTTTCTTCACTCTTTTCTTCCAAAGAAAACAAACCCCACTTTCTCAAAATCACCCAAAAAGTTCCAATGTAATGCTATTGGAAATGGATTGTTTACACAAACAACTCAAGAAGTTAGGAGGATTGTACCAGAAAACCTTAAAGGTCTTACTACTGTGAAAATAGTGTATGTGGTGTTGGAAGCTCAGTACCAATCAGCTCTCACCGCTGCTGTTCAGACACTGAACAAGAATGGTGAGTTTGCTTCTTTTGAGGTTGTGGGGTATTTGGTTGAGGAGCTTAGAGATGAGAATGCGTATAAAACTTTCTGTAAAGATCTTGAGGATGCAAATATCTTTATTGGGTCATTGATTTTTGTGGAAGAATTGGCTTTGAAGATTAAGTCTGCTGTGGAGAAAGAAAGGGATAGGCTTGATGCTGTTCTTGTGTTTCCATCAATGCCTGAGGTGATGAGGCTGAACAAGTTGGGATCTTTTAGTATGTCGCAGTTGGGGCAATCAAAAAGTCCATTTTTTCAGCTTTTCAAGAAGAAGAAATCTTCTGCTGGTTTTTCTGATCAGATGTTGAAGCTTGTGAGGACATTGCCTAAGGTCTTGAAGTACTTGCCAAGTGACAAGGCTCAAGATGCTAGGTTGTATATACTAAGTTTGCAGTTTTGGCTTGGAGGTTCACCTGATAATTTGGTGAATTTCTTGAAAATGGTGTCTGGTTCTTATGTTCCTGCATTAAAAGGGGTGAAAATGGACTATTCGGATCCAGTTTTGTACTTGGATAGTGGAATTTGGCACCCTTTGGCTCCTTGTATGTATGATGATGTGAAGGAGTATTTGAATTGGTATGCAACAAGGAGGGATGCTAATGAGAAACTCAAGAGTTCTAATGCTCCTGTTATTGGGCTTGTTTTGCAAAGGAGTCATATTGTTACTGGTGATGAAAGTCACTATGTGGCTGTGATCATGGAATTAGAGGCAAGAGGGGCTAAAGTTATCCCAATTTTCGCCGGGGGGCTAGACTTTTCCGGGCCAGTTGAGAGATACTTCATTGATCCCATCACAAAGAAGCCCTTTGTGAATTCAGTAGTATCACTTACTGGTTTTGCTCTTGTTGGAGGGCCAGCAAGACAGGATCATCCAAGGGCTATCGAGGCGTTGACGAAGCTTGATGTGCCTTACATTGTGGCATTGCCTTTGGTCTTCCAGACAACAGAAGAATGGTTGAACAGCACTTTGGGGTTGCACCCAATTCAGGTGGCTCTACAAGTTGCTCTACCTGAGCTCGATGGAGGCATGGAGCCTATCGTATTCTCTGGACGGGATCCAAGAACAGGCAAGTGTCCTTTTGTCATGTTGATTACAATTTCTATTTGACATGAAATGCAAATTCTATGTTTAGTTTGATTAGTTTTTGCTCAACGTTACTAACTTTTACAGCTTTTTTTCCTTTCATTACTTGAAATATGCAGGGAAATCACATGCTCTTCACAAAAGAGTGGAGCAGCTATGCACCAGGGCAATCAAATGGGGAGATTTAAAGAGAAAATCAAAGGTATTTGTTCTTTTCGTGTTAATTTAGATTAAATGATAAGATTTGTTTTGTAGCTTTAAGGTAATGTTCTGGCTAATTAGAACTATTTCACAAATGTGACTAGGTCAATTACTTGCAAATACTGATTAACATGGATCCATTTCTTTGAGTTAGTGGGAATAAATTGTTGACCATTAGTAGAACTCACTTATCTGGTACTAGTACTTAGAAATACTAATTGACGTAGACAAGTTTTAGAGTTCCCTTCTATTATTTAAACTTTAATCACTTCCATTAGGACTTCAGCAAGTCAAATGAACTCTATTTGATGTAAACAAGTTTAAGAGTTCCTCTTTTCTACTATTTAAAGGCATAATACATAAATAGACACTCAAACTTGGCCTCAGCTCCAAGTAAGCACTCCAACTTTGAGAGTGCATATCTAGACACCTCAACTTGATCTCAACTAGCAACTAAACACTCCAACTTGTCCCCACTGTTCTCATGGACACCCGAAATTGACGTGACACATAAATTTTGAAGATGTCTAGATGATCATTTGTAAGTTAGTGGTCAACTGACACAGTGGAGATGAATTGAGGTGTCTAGATGTGTATACTCAAAGTTGGAGTGTTTACTTGTCAGTTGAGGGCCTGACGCCAAGTTTGAGTGTCTTTTTACGTATCATCTTTCTTTAAACTTTGATCACTTTCGTTAGGACTTCAGCAAGTACAATGAACTCTATTTGATGTAGACACCTTCAAGAGTTCCCTTCTTCTATTATTTAAACTTTTGATCACTTTCATTAGGACTTCAGCAAGTGCCATGAACTCCGAAATACATGTTTTCATGCCATTATCATGATCACAAATTGCAAATTAGGATGAAATTCTCATACGAAACTAAAACTTTTTAGGGTCAGAACTGTTACAATTTCCTATGTTGCTCGGACTCTCCAAAAATGTTGTCACACTCGTGTTGGATCTTCAAAAATGCACTACTTTTGAAGGATACGACATGCATTTGGCTGCATTTTTGAAGAGTCTGAGCAACATAGACGATTTCTGCATACAATGTTCATAGACCAAAGGAACAATAATATTGAAACTTTGATCAGTAATTCTCCTTAAATGTGTATTATGATCTTTGTCAGCAAGAATTGTTCAGTGGATTCATAAATCTGATTATGTTGTTTATAGCGATTGTCTAATTGTTTTCTGCTACTGATGCTCAATGTATAACTGAACATTGTGTAGGCTGAGAAGAAGTTGGCAATCACTGTTTTCAGCTTTCCCCCGGACAAAGGCAACGTCGGAACTGCTGCATACTTGAATGTCTTTGCCTCCATATACTCTGTGCTCAAAGATCTCAAGAAAGACGGGTACAATGTTGAGGGGCTGCCTGAGACTTCTGCTGAACTGATTGAAGAAGTAATTCATGACAAAGAAGCTCAGTTCAGCAGTCCAAATCTCAACGTAGCTTACAAGATGAACGTCCGAGAATACCAGAAGCTAACCCCCTATGCCACTGCTCTTGAAGAGAACTGGGGGAAAGCACCTGGTAATCTGAACTCTGATGGAGAGAACCTCTTGGTATATGGAAAACAGTACGGAAATGTATTTATTGGTGTTCAGCCTACATTTGGATACGAAGGTGACCCGATGAGACTTCTGTTCTCCAAATCAGCTAGCCCTCACCATGGTTTTGCTGCATACTATTCCTTTGTGGAGAAAATTTTCAAAGCTGATGCAGTTCTCCACTTTGGTACTCATGGTTCTCTTGAGTTCATGCCAGGAAAACAGGTGGGAATGAGCGATGCTTGTTTCCCAGATAGTCTCATTGGAAACATTCCAAATATCTATTACTATGCAGCAAACAATCCATCCGAAGCAACCATTGCCAAACGAAGGAGTTATGCGAATACCATTAGCTACTTGACTCCCCCAGCTGAGAATGCTGGACTCTACAAGGGACTCAAGCAGCTTAGTGAGCTCATTGCGTCGTACCAATCACTGAAAGACTCAGGCCGTGGCCCTCAGATTGTGAGCTCTATCATTAGTACTGCTAGACAGTGTAATCTTGACAAGGACGTTGATCTTCCAGATGAAGGGCAGGAAATAGATGCCAAAGAACGTGACCTCGTGGTAGGAAAAGTATATTCTAAGATTATGGAGATTGAGTCTCGTCTTCTGCCCTGTGGACTTCACATCATTGGTGAACCTCCAACCGCCATGGAGGCAGTTGCTACTCTTGTCAACATTGCTGCATTGGACCGTGCTGAAGATGATATTTCTTCCCTTCCTTCTATACTGGCTGCCACAGTTGGAAGAAACATTGAGGAGATCTATCGAGGAAATGACAATGGAGTCTTGCGAGATGTGGAGCTGCTTCGTCAAATTACTGAGGCATCACGTGGAGCAATATCAGCATTCGTTGAACGTTCAACTAACAGCAAGGGTCAGGTTGTTGACAATTCTGACAAGCTGACCTCACTCCTTGGTTTTGGTATTAATGAACCATGGATCCAGTATTTATCAAACACCCAATTCTACAGAGCTGATAGGGAAAAGCTCAGAGTCCTATTTCAGTTCTTGGGAGAGTGTCTGAAGCTAATTGTGGCTAATAACGAGGTGGGAAGCTTGAAACAGGCTCTTGAAGGGAAATATGTTGAACCAGGTCCTGGAGGGGATCCAATCAGAAACCCGAAAGTTTTGCCTACTGGGAAAAACATCCATGCTTTGGACCCACAGGCTATTCCCACAACAGCAGCACTGCAGAGCGCCAAAATAGTGGTTGAAAGATTGTTGGAGAGGCAAAAGGTTGACAACGGGGGCAAGTACCCGGAGACTGTTGCTCTGGTGCTTTGGGGAACAGATAACATCAAGACTTATGGAGAGTCGTTGGCACAGGTTATGTGGATGATTGGTGTTAGGCCAGTTGCAGACACACTTGGACGCGTTAACCGAGTGGAACCAGTTAGTCTTGAAGAGCTTGGAAGGCCTAGAGTTGATGTTGTTGTCAACTGCTCCGGGGTGTTCAGGGATCTCTTCATCAATCAGGTATTGGTCTATCCTCCTTTTCTACTGATTCTGCATTGGATTGGTACATTAGTGCAACGTCAGATCATTACTTATCATTTGTTTTGTTTTGTATACAGATGAATCTCCTTGACCGAGGAATCAAGATGGTTGCTGAGCTTGATGAACCGGAAGACCAAAACTTTGTCAGGAAACATGCACTAGAACAGGCAAAAACACTCGGAATTGATGTTCGTGAAGCAGCTACTAGGGTCTTCTCAAATGCTTCGGGTTCTTACTCTTCCAACATCAACCTTGCTGTTGAGAACTCATCATGGAACGACGAGAAGCAACTTCAAGACATGTACTTGAGCCGAAAGTCATTTGCATTTGACTGTGATGCTCCTGGTGCTGGCATGATGGAGAAGAGGAAAGTTTTTGAGATGGCTCTAAGCACAGCTGATGCCACGTTCCAGAACCTCGACTCATCAGAAATTTCACTCACAGATGTTAGTCACTATTTCGATTCAGACCCAACCAACCTCGTTCAGAACCTCAGGAAGGATGGAAAGAAGCCTAGTGCATACATTGCTGACACCACTACTGCTAATGCGCAGGTGAGTGGTATCACTTGATGGATAACTTGAAAGCTGTTAACTTGTTAAGTTGATAGAAGTCGTTTTACTTTATGTCTAATGCCTCTATCTGTGATGATTCAGGTACGTACCCTGTCTGAGACTGTGAGGTTAGATGCAAGGACAAAGTTGTTGAACCCCAAGTGGTATGAAGGCATGCTGTCCACTGGCTACGAGGGAGTTCGTGAGATTGAGAAACGATTGACCAACACAGTGGGATGGAGTGCAACTTCAGGCCAAGTTGACAATTGGGTGTATGAAGAAGCCAATACAACATTCATCAAAGATGAAGAGATGTTGAACAGGCTTATGAACACAAATCCAAATTCTTTCAGGAAGTTGCTTCAGACATTCTTGGAGGCCAATGGGCGTGGATACTGGGACACTTCTGAAGAGAACATTGAGAAACTCAAGCAGTTGTACTCAGAAGTCGAAGACAAGATTGAAGGAATCGATCGATAAATGTATAGCTAAATATATGATCTCTGATTATTGCCTGTTTCGGTTACAGGATAATAAGATCCTTTCCGCTTCCTAACAATTTCTGATGTGAATTCCTTTGGTAGTCCCCAGTGTAATTTTTGTTCATTTTTTGGGGATGTCTTTCTACTTTTATGAGAAAAATACTGCTTCCATATATTCAAATTTGATCTTGAAAGTTGCAATTGCCTTCATACTCTTATTTTTTTCTTTGTTTTCCCCACCCGATATGCAGTACATGTGCTCGGAGACCTAACTAATCTGGAATCACGTCAGGAAGTCCCACTTTGAAACAAGAGAGTATTTCAGCAAAACGAACGCTGAAATTCCCATATACATGATGTATACCAAAAAAAACGAAAACCTACAAAAGACATGTATATGATTTTCTACCAAAGATACTCAATCGTCTATGGAGATATATTTCAAAAATGCACTTTGAAGATCGTCTAATCAAGTGTGTATTGAGGGATGTCAAGGGCGTGTTCTCTCTAACAACTTAAGTTTTTCGATGAGATGGTCACACGCTTCCATAAGGCGTGACATAACTGCAGTTTTGGGACATTTGTAGTCAGCTGTTGGACACATCAAGATGAAAAATGTTCAAGCAATCTTGATTTCTCACATGTAAAAAGACTGAAGATATACAAAAGATTTCTCTGTAGAAACTTATCATATTCAAAAGCAAAATGAAAATCAGAAGAAAGCTTGCACTGTTTTCTCCTTCAATTCTCTTTGCCACAAAATTTTTAAGAGTTAAAACAGTATTACAACAAAAATCTACAAGAGCACAAAACCTTTTCTTTCACCCCATTCCCCCCTACTAATGAATGGTACAAAAGAATAGTAGAATTCAGCTGCACATAAACTTTACATGTTTTACATTTTCCCTGTGAGACTCTTACGAGTATCTATCATTACACTATACCAACTCCATTAAAAGGGGGTCACCTGCTGCCATAACTCTGATCAGCTTTATGAACTCTTGCTCACTTGACACTTTCCATGGGTGGATTGCAGGCGCCTCAGCTGAATAGAATGTCGTTAAATTGCCAGGAGGCTTCTTCTTGTAAATCATTGAATTCAATACAGAATCGAAATTCTGTGGAGAATCCATAGCCGTAAAAAACATTGGCATTGCAACCTTATGATGCATGTCTAGATTCCCTACTAGATTAACGAGGTCGACAAAGTCGGATACGAAACGACGGGGGATGTAGAATATCTCCGAACTGCATATCGTCAAGGCCTCGTCACTTTTCATTGACTCTTTGTAATTGACTTGCAAATGTACCGGCATTGTTGCTACCACTTTCTTAACAACGTCAGCTTGCTTCACAAACCAGTCCGATTTGTTAGCTACTGGAACAGCATGCCATGACTTGGATACCTATGCGCATAAGAAAGAAATGAGATACCTATTGCTTGTGTATTTGGACAGGACAGGTTTGAGAGCTAATCATTGGCAATGATAAATTAAGAACTTCAAAAAATTTCCCTTTTCCCCCTCTTCCCTGGAGGGAGTTGGATGATCAGGCAAGCGCGCTTTAGCCACAAGTAAAAAACTCAAGCTATGTCTAAACACATCATAGGATGGAACTCTTCCCTCATGACGATGGACTTGGATGTCTTATACATTATCTCCTCTCCAAGACGAATAAAGAAATAAAGAGCCTTACATATATTATTTTACATATATACTGGATGTCGTTAATTAGAGTAGATGGTTAGTAAGTAGCCGAGTGTTACCGCACTCTATGTGGGAGAGGCAGGTGGATTTCGCCTCATCTACTACCCTACTATTAGTAGTAGTAGTTAGTAATCGGTTAGTTTCTTATTCTCCAATGTGTGGTACTATCTGCTACTTCATTTGCTTTGTATCTTGCTATCATATTTCCCTGCTTCAAAAACTTCTCTTTTGAGATGAAGGTATATCGGAAACATCCTCCCTAGGCATAAGGTCTGCTTACATCCTACCCTATCCTGCCCTACCCTACCCTACCCAGACCCCACTTGGAGTGTTGTTATGTATACTTCCCTCTAAATTCCCTTTGAATAACAGCAAGAAGTACAAGTAACAGAAGAAACCAGTGAACAGTAAATTTCTTTAATTGAGCCATAAAAAGTATGAATTGGCTGAATCCGTAACAAGTAATAATTAGTAGAAACCTTCCCTAAATACCAAAAATAAGGACTTCATCTTTGTACTTACCTTGTTTGCTATCCAGAGCTTTGACTTGTCTGCTTGAAGTAAGTTCCAGTAATTAAGGATAGTATCGTCCTGGAGAAATAGAAAGCCTTCTGCACTAGTGTATCTATCAAATATCTTTGGTGCATACCTGAAACAGAATTTGCCAACAGTGTATTTAATCAAGAATGTTTCCAGGATATAAATTGAACTAACTTGATTGACTGCAGGCTATTCAACAACATGAAAACCACAAATGCCCTTAAAAAGATGACATTAGCATGGAGCTCTAAATGATACGTAATATATAACATGTGCAAGCATGGATAGAGGGTACTGGAAAAATACTCATTTCAGTTGTCAAGAGGTCCTTATATATTAATAGAAGTAGGGAGTATAGAGATGCATTAAATTGATAAACATGGTCAATGAGGATTTATATAGCTTCTCTCAAATTATTTGAGACTGAGGAATTGTTGATGTTGTATACAAAAGAAATGCTTGCAAACACACAATTTCTTTTTTGCTTTTTTAAGTCACACATTTTTTCCATGGTTGATGGGGATATAATTCAGTAAATAAATTCTCTAGCAGCTTAGACTTTTAGGGCATCTCCAACCCAGAACACCAAATTTTACTCTAAAAAGGAATATTATCTTTATATTCTTCTCTCTTCAATATTATATAATTATTTTTATTTCATTTACATTTTCAAAAATGTTATATAATACAAATATAATAAAATAATGAAAAAGTGATTTAGTGTTGATGAATAGTGTCACACTAAATTTGGTGCGACACTATTCACACACTAAAATAGTGTTGGGTTGGAGCCCCAAAACTAACTTTTACACCAAAATAGGATTTGGTGTAAAAAAATAGTGTTGGGTTGAAATGGTCTTAGATGAGATAGTCACACACTTTAATCCGGTATCATCCAATGTTCAACTCTCACTGTCACCCATTAAAAAGCAATCCGGTGCACTAAGCTCCCACCGCTACCCATTACCAAAAAGAGTTTCCACATGCTTGGTAAACGAATCAAACATGCACGTGAAGGAGCTTGTTGAAGAGTAATCAAGTAAATAGAAGTGTGATCTCTCTAGCAGCATAGGCTTTTAGATGAGATGATCACACACATCAATAATAGTATTTTTGCATATGTTACCATTCATGGTTGGAGCATCTTCCTTTACTGCTAGCACTGGTTTACTGGTTGGTACAAACAAGAGTCGCAGATTGCAACAAGTATATACCAAAGTTTTATTCGAAACTGAATTAGATTATGAAGCAAAGGAATAAGATGTTCTAAGAAAAGTGTCCATTACATTTAATGAGCTTTCAACAATCAAAGAGAGAAGTTATAAGTTTTCACTCTTGCATGACAACTCTCAGTGAGTTCACTGATTTATCTTATGATCACCTCTGCCAAAAGAAATGAAAGAAATGTATATCAAACAAAAAAGATACGAAAAAAAGGTTATAATTCAATTGATGATATGCTTTATACAGTAACAAGGCAGACCAAGTTCATACTGACTATCCCCTCTGTACAGAACAACAACAACATACCCAAGTGAGCTCTAAGGAGGGTAAAGTGCAGGCAAACCTTACCCCTACCTTGGAGGTAGAGAGGCTGTTTCCGATAGCCCCTCAGCTCAAAGGATACATGTAACAAAACTGTGAGCCAATCAGTCCAAAGAACCATATACCCCCTTCTATACAAAAACCATAACTTATTACCAAAAAAACTAAAACGTGAAGAAAAAAGATGCAGAAGACTAACCTGTACATATAATCCAAATTTCCTTTCTCAACGGCAAGATCTACATTCTTCTGGTCAGACAATATGATAACTGTCTTAAATATCCTGCCATATAGCAATCTCCACTCCAAGGCAGTACGTTCAACAGGTCCACTACAAAAGATTATGAGCACAACATTGCCAAAATTCTTCCTCCACTTAATCAAATTGGCGATTTCATAATTCACTGTACCAATCTCTTCTACCCCAAGATGCACAGATGGCAACTTCTGAGGTACAAATTCCTTCCTGTCACCATGGCCTATGCTTGCCCTTGGCCGATCCAACTCTAAAGACATTAGCCGAGGCTGCATGTACCCAACAGCAAGCAGATCTTGAAGCCATGCAGCAGTGAACTTGACATCTTGCACTGTCCAAAAGCCTTCTTCAGCCATTGCATAGCTTAACTCCAAAATCTTTTCAAACAACCTGTGTTTACTGGATCTCCACGCTACCAAAAACTTTGTTAAACGGCCAACATTCACGTGTAGATCTTTCTCTTCTGAAAAAGGGTATCCCTCGATTCTATCATACCGATGAATAGTGGGAGGATACACCACAACATACCCACCAATCTCCCATAACAGCCTCTGTGTCCAATATCCTCTTAAAACATCAGAAGCCATTGTACTAACAGAAACCGGGAGCATCAAACCCCAAAATGCAGATGAATGAAAAAGCGTATTAAATGAATTAACCGGAACCATCATACCCTGGGGCAATGCCACTTTCGGGGCATGCTCATCAAATCTAATATCAAATGCTTCAAACCCTGCCTTCCTAGTAAAATAGAACACCGAATCCACATCCGGTAAACCATTCGAGATCCCTTGCTGGATAAGCTGCTTTCCACCAAAAATCTCAGTATAAAACTCCTCATGTCCAATTTCACCCACATTTTCCAATGGCAAACCTCTCGGCCAAACAGACCGTTGCCCAAAATGGATATACGGGTTCACCACAGTCCTATTAGGATTATCATGACTATATTGCAAAATCACTTCTTGCCTAGCATCCTCACCAATCAATTCAACATCAAAATGTTTACCAATATCATCATCAATCACATCACCGCGATCATCCACATCCAAAATCTTTTTAGCACCATGTTGTATAGCAAACAAATAACCAACAGTTTTTCTAACATAAGAATCATAAGGCAAGTAATCTACAACCCTGAATCCTAACTTAGCTTGCATTTCCAAAGACAAGAAAATTGTACCTTTCAAGTTCCAATCTTTAGGGGTTTTCGAGTTCCCAACTGCAAGAACCTGCCACCCTTTGATCCTCCCAAGCTTTCTAAGCGAATCCGACGGGTAATCTGAAACAGAAACCACAACCCATTTCTCAGATCGAAAATTTGCATAAGGAGTAGACTTATCTAAGATAGCTGGTATGTTATTCCAGTTGATTTTGGGGAATTCGGGTCTGATGGAGTGAGTTTGAGTTGACTGTAAGCAGAGGAGAGTAGTGGTGTCACCAGCAGCACTACGAAGGTAGAAAAAAATAGCAATGGTGGAGATTAAGAGCAAAATGGTGAGGATTTTGTAAAGATTTTCAGAAACCCATGTGGAAAAATCAAGATTCTTGGCTCCATTGAAACGATTTGGGGTTCTTGATAGAGGAATTGATGATCTTTCTCTAATGGGTTTTGGTCCTTTTGGTGATTTAGAAACACCATCTTCACGATCTTGGACTAACATTGAAATCCCACCACCTCAATTTTACACACACACAAGAGTAAAATGAGAGCTTTATTTTTTTTGAGTTCTTGAAACTCAAGTGTTAGATTCTTCAATCTAGCATTTGACTTGAGACTGAAAATGCTAAAAAAGTTTGTGTTTTTGGGTATTTGCCGACAAGGGATGGGAGGGGTGGGGTGACGGGGGTGGGTTCCTTTAGCTTGAAGGTTAACTTCAGTTGGGGTAGTTTGGTGAGAGGTGCACTTTTGGACTCTACCATTTCTACTTTTTTTTAATTATGTTTGTTGATCTGGAGATTGGGTGGCCAATAACACAAGAATAGACAAATCAACTAACTTAAAGAGATGACATTGAACGATCTGGTGCAACGGATGAAGTTATTCTCTCTTAATCAGAAGTTTTGATTTTAAATGCTGGAGATTCAATAATAGTACTTGACACGAAGAGTTTTTTCCTTAAATGAACCCTCCACGATAAGAATCTTAATTAATCGAACTTCACTAAAACACTGAATAACAATGATTTGGTGCAACATATAAGATTGCTTCTTTCTTAATCAGAAAATTTGATTTCGAGCGTTGAAGATGAAATAATACTTTACAGGAAGAGTTTCTCTTGAATGAACCCTACGCGACAAGAATCTTAATTAGTCGAACTTCACTCAAACACTAAATGAAAATGATTTGGTGCAGCTGATAGAATTGCTTCCTTCTTAATCAGAAATTTTGATTTCGAGTGTTGGAGATGAAATAATACTTGGCAAGAAGAATTGCTCCTGAATAAACCCTACACGACAAGAATCTTAATTAGTGGAACTTCACTCGAACACTAAATGAAAATTATCGGGTGCATCAGATGAAATTGCTTCTCTCTTAATCGGAAGTTTTGATTTCGAGTGTTGGAGATAAAATAATACTTGATAGGAAAAATTTCTCCTGAATGAACCATACGTAACAAAAATCTTATTTAATCGAACTTCACTTAAACACTAAATGAAAAATAAACTAACTCAAAAGATATTTAGTAAAAGAAAGAAGAAATCAACTCAATGGATGAAAACATAAAAGTCAAGAAAAAGAAAGGCAAAAGAGAACTTAACTTTATGTGTAAGTTATTTATTAGGAAAATTAAGGTTAATATTGGAAGGTTTTCACATAAGTTTACAAAGAAGTTTAAATTACATAAAAGAAATTGAACTATCTATAATAAGAAAATATATGACTTATTTTGTATGACAATCTAAAATAGTTCAGGTCGTAACGACAAGTTAATTAGGAATTTTACAAGTGATAGTGTAGAATTAAAGAAGAGACTGAACTAGCTTTTTAAAAAAATATGACCAAGATTTAAACACTTCTGATTAAAATTGATACATTACTCTCGTAAACTAATTACTTTTACGTATAATATAAATAGTATTTATGTGAGATGTAAATTGCTCGAATTAGTAGAGTAAAAAAAAAGGTAAAAATGATCAATGGATCCTAGTGTTATCAGAGAGCTTTCATTTGGTTCTACCTCGTTCTATATACATGCAACTGCAAATTTAACTTGAAGTGCTTTCACTTAAATTTGAGGAATAAACTATATGCCAACTTTATACCCAAAATGTCTCAATTTGAACTATCATCCATACTCCATGCCTTAGTTAGACTTTAGTCATTCCTACTTTAAACCTATGATTTTGAATAACTTCAATTCTGAATAAAATTTTGAGGCAGCTAAACTTTAAAAAAATTGTAACCTTGGCAATTTTTTAAAATAAAATAAATAGTGCTATTTGTGCAATTCGCCCCAAAATCAGGGCCAAAAATTGGGTTCTATTATAGGTCCAATGTGATGCAAGCAAAATTTGGGTCATTTGCATTTTTGTCCCATGTTTTGTGATGGTCTTTAATTTTTGTTTACAAATAACTTTTTTGTGAGATACAAGTATATATCTTCCCATCATAATATCCATAAGACATATCTAAACATACTTTAGTTTTTAAAGAATTGAAAAAAGACTCAAATACGTCATCGAACTTTGAGAAAAAGCTCATCTATGTCATCCGTTAAAAGTTTAGCTTATCTGTGCATTTTCGTTTGAGAAAAGGTTCATCCATGCCATTATCTATTAACTAAAAAAAGTTTTGGTTTTGCAATTTTTTTTACACGTGGTCAACTATGATTCGGGTACATAATTAATTAAATCATTTAAAAAAAAAGAAAAGGCTCAAATATGTCATCGAACTTTTGAGAAAAGGCTGATCTACGTCATCCGTTAACAGTTTGGTTCATCTACGCCATTTGAGTTGACAAATAATGAAATGGATGAGCCTTTTCTCAAACGAAAATGGCATAGATGTGCCAAACTTTTAATGAATGACATAAATGAGCCTTTTCTCAAAGTTCGATGGTATATCTGAGCCTTTTCCCAAATGAATTTATACCCCACCAGGTATAAGTTCGATTGCTAAATAAGAGTAACAAAAATCAAAGACCGATCCATTTGAAGGACAAAAATTAAAAGACCATCACATTTTAAGGGCAAAATGTTAATACATCCATCTCCTTCGTACTTCGACCACCCTATCCATTCCTGCACTAACAAGTAGGAGCTTGTTTATGTGATTCGTTGCACTTGCCTGCACCTATCGACTAATTTTATTGCCTATCAATTAGTGAAACTTTTTTGATTGCACAAATCACTATGCTTCGCGTTTTTCTATATATAACAATACACATCTTGATTGTTGCGGTCTCTACGAGTAATAGCAAGAGAGTGGGCCGAATATTGGGCCGAACCCAAAGAAGCATACTGGATCTTATATAAAGCCCATTTCGTAGTCCGTAATCAGCAAGTAACCCAAAAAAAATTAACTTTAACGCGCCATTTTTCAAATTTTGCATAGAGAAACAAAAATAACGTTGAAGAAGTTTAACAATGGAAGATGAAGAAGAAGCATTTCCTAATGAAGATGAACTTCATGTTGCTTCTGCTCTTCTCCTTTTATCAAATACACATTCTCCATCACCCAAGTATAACGAATTTATAATTTCTATCGAATTCGAGTTACTGAAATTGTTGCTATTATGAGTTTTTTTTTTGCATGTTTTTAATGAATCGAAGTTTCTATCGAATTTGAGTAACTGGAATTGTTCCTATTATGAGTTTTTTGCATGTTTTTTTTTACAAAATTTGAAATTTCTATCGAATTCGAGTAACTGAAATTGTTGCCATTATGAGTTTTTTGGGGTAATTTTGCAGAGTGAAGAGCATATCAGCGGCATTGAGTTATACGTCTTCGGTATCGGATTCGAAGTCGAAATCGACTGATTCTTCAATTGTAACAGCTGATGATGATGATACACATTCTCCATCTCCTAAGTATAATGAAATTTGAAATTTCTCTTGAATTTGAGTTCCTGAAATTGTTGCTATTGTGAGTTTTTTTTTTGGGAATATTTTGTAGAATGAAGATCATATCTGAGATTTCACAGATAGCTGCATTGAGTTACACGACGTCGGTATCGGATTCGAAATCCAAATCGACTGATTCTTCAACTGTAACAGTTGATGATTTTGATACACATTCTGCATCTCCAATGTATAACGAAATTCAAAATTTCTCTCGAATTTAAGTTACTGAAATTGTTGCTATTATGGACTTGCTTTGCGTGTTTTTTGTTGGTAATTTTGCAGAATGAAGAGCATATCTGAGACTTCGCAAATAGCTGCAATGAGTTATGCGACGTCCGTATCAGATTCGAAGTCCAAATCGACTGATTCTTCAACTATAACAGCTGATGATTACGACGATGAGGATGCTGATTATGATGATGATGCCTCGTTTGCTGAGGCTAAAGCAAATGCTCGTCGGATTAAGATGATTCGGATGATTCGTGTCATTAATAAGCTCAAGGTGATCAGTTTTACTGTTAAAGTTGAAAAAAATGAAGTATTGCATGAAAATGAACGCGATCTAGATTTTTTTATTGTTATTCTAGTTTGCTTTTATTGAATTATCAGTTTATTATATTCTTCGATCTGTTATGAAGCTGCTTCTTCAGTGCTTCGTATTGGATTGTTTTTTGAATTTTCATAGTTACACTGCTCTGTTTTCTCAGTGTTATGAATTGCGGAATCGACGATTTAGAACGAATCAGTTTTTTTCTAGCTTTGATTGATGTTTAGATGTTTTGAGTTTTTGAATTTTCGTTCCTTCAAATCTACAAAGTTCCGCTACTCTGTTTTCTCTGTTCTTCGATTAGAAAATTGACGCTTGATAATCGATTCGACATTCTCTGTTTTGTAGGTGGTGCGAAGGAGACGATCTAAGAGCTTATGCATTTCCGATTGCCTGAAAATCAGCTCCGGCAAGCCGAAATCGGCGTTTTCTCTGGCTACCTCTTGCACATCAGCTTCGTCGTGCGTGTCCATTGGCTCTACTGCCGCCGGCGACATCTCAAGCGGCGGAAGCTGTGAGGCTAATAGAGTAGTACCAAAGGAAAGAGAGTGTGTTCCGAGGAAGATGAAGGTGATTTTCTCAGCTAATATGCGGCGTCGAGCTGAAGCCATATTGAAGGTGTTGTCATCTCATGGTTGTGCTTCTGAAGTTAGGATTCGTCAGCTACTTGGTGATAGCCCTGATACCAGCAAAGCCTTGAGAATGTCAGTCTCTCTCTCTCCCAGTAGTAGATCTCGGGCCTATGAATGGGGATATTTTTCGAGGGCCCAAATAATCATCAAATCTATTCCTATCTAACGAAATAGTGCGTACAAATCATCAATGCATAGTGTACAACTGCATGATGTTTGTGATAGTCTAACATTGTGACTTTTTTCTTGTGTATGTTTGGTTATTTCAGATTGTTGAGACTAGAAGAAGTGAAGAGGACAGGGGCAGGAGGTCGCACTGATCCCTATGTTTATGTGGTAAGTTAATCAATTACTACTATTTAATCTAGGAATATCAAAATGTTTATTTAAAATATAAAAAATTGTCATTAAATCTTTTTACACTTTCTAACTTTCAGTATCATTTTGTCTAATGTTTTTCAACCTTTTATTTTAAATCTTTTTGCTGCAGATAAGTTGACAAGTTAGACAACACCAAAAAAGTAGTGGATCAAGTTTGTAGATTCCACTTGGAAAATAAATTACCCAAGAGAGGCTGGATATATTTTTTATATAAATAAATTAGACAAAATTATAATTCCAAAGTTTATTTTACTAGACTAGAGAATCCAAGCCAACCAAAATGGTGATTTACTTTACTTTGTATTGAGACGACTCACTTGAAAATTTACTATACTACAGTATTTACGATTCTTCTTGGTTATTATGGTTCAAAAAGAAGGAGAATATAATGTTACAAATTCGACATTTGTATGAATTTTATCATTTTATGGTAGAATTTTGAACTTGAACCAATAATGTTTTAATTTTTTTTACCTGCCTATACATTTGGCTTTCTTCAAAATTACAGCTTACAATATTATTTAGAGATTGTTGGCCAATAGTTTTCATATAACAACAAACACAAGTAGGTATTTAAAGTGCTCAATTAAGCCGTCAAGAGTGTGCTTCAGTGGTCAATAAAGACAATGAGATCTAAGGTTCAAATGCAAGTATTAGTAATGTCGAGATTGGTTAGAATTATGAAATTATTAGTAATGTAGAGATTAATTATAAGAGAATTTATGTAGTATTATTTTATGTCTGCCTAACTCACTTCCAAATCAGTTACCAAAGGTTTCCCTAGATAATTTCTTTCTATTTATTTTGCAATCAAATCCTTGAAACTGTCACGACCCGATTTCTCAAGTCATGATGGCACCTACTATAACCCACCAACAGGTAAGCCAACCCGTAACCCGGAACAACAAGTAATGGGTCTGAGGGTAGAAACTAAACAAGAGTAGACAAATAACAATATAAACAGGCAAAAGCAAACCAAAACATATATACAAATAAAGATCCCTCCCATAACCTCGAAGTCACTAGTACACGCTTTTATTATAGTTAAATTTTAATCAAGACGCAGATGATATATGGATTTCAGAATTTTGCTCTGATTGTCTCTCAAGTAGCCAAACAAATTGTTTTAATCTTTTCCATGTTTTATTGCATTGATCAAGTAGGAAACACTATTCTAGTAATGTTCTTTTTGTTGGATTGTTTTCCAAGTTGCATACAAAAGTGTTATGTGGAAGGTATGAAATTATTTCAATGATCTTTTTCCAG
This sequence comes from Solanum stenotomum, assembly GCF_019186545.1. Classification (NCBI taxonomy): domain Eukaryota; kingdom Viridiplantae; phylum Streptophyta; class Magnoliopsida; order Solanales; family Solanaceae; genus Solanum; species Solanum stenotomum. Next base: position 57,970,006 of record NC_064283.1, read on the forward strand.
AACATAATTTGCATGACGCAGTTTAAAGGCCTTCCTTTGGGTTCTTTTCCATGAGATGTCAGATAAAAAGTTCAATTATCTTTGCCTCTGGATGTCCCTATTGGACCGCTCATATGCAAGCATATTAATACATAACTTCGTCTTAGTTTAAAAGTGCTTTAATGGAACTAGAGTACTGTATTATTTTGTTTTGTGTGATATTTCGTTGCACTTCGTTAAATAGGAGACCAGATGGAAGAGTTTTCCACTCCTGCGAAGAGGTGTGATACTACTACTTTAGTGACGGTGGATGGCATCACCATTTTTCTTAGTGGTTTCATTAATAGGTGTCGAACTCTTCAAATGGATTCTCATCAGAGGTATTGAAGTTATTTTTGTTCTTAACTCATATGACTGCTTTATTTGCAGCTGTTTTGATGGGACATATAATTGAGGTTTACGTTAGCTAAGAAGTTTTAGAGGTTCTATTTGGTCCCATCTGTAGCATTAACTGTTGAAATCATAGTACCATCTATAGTTTGTCAATCTTGATGGAAGACAATGTATGACTTGCACACACATCGCGTACAAATTTTTTTAACATTATTTGGTGCTTATTAATGAAACTTTTTGACTTAAATATTCATATTATCCAATGGGCCCTCTCTTGTTTATTAATTTTTGCTTACCTCTTTTGAGTAATCTCTGCTCAATAATTACTTCTGACAGTCTTTCTTCAGCTATCACTCATTTTTTACAGATAAACTTCAGTCTTTTTGTGCTTTTGCGGTTTTAACTAACTCCTTGAGGAACCTAAAGAAGGAAAGCCTGCTAAAGCATAAAATGGACTCTCCAAAATGACCATACACATGCTTGTTACAAATTAGAATAAAATCATGTTTTGTGAAGATGAAATAATAAACAATCTCTACCTCCAAGGTAGGGGTAAGGTCTATGTACACTCTTCCCTCGTTCCTCCCCAGACCCCACTTTGTTGTTGATGAAGATAATAAACAGAAATTTTAAACTAACAGGTTTGCAAGCAGTTCCTTCTTGGATTTCCATACAACTGGGAAGAGTCTGCTGCTGTGTCATTTGGAGAATCACCCAATGAAAATGCAGCCTCTGGAATTTCTGATTTCTCAGAGTCAGCAAACGCATCAGCTGATTGCACAAGTAGTTCCTTTACAATGTCTGTTGATCATCTTCCCACCAATGTTTTACGAGATCTCTTAATATCAGGTCCTGGTGATCCAGAATGCAGCATGCTAAGAAAGAGTATTCTTAATGAAATAGTGCAGAAATATGGTAACAATGCTTTCCACGTTGATGAAGCTTCTTGTTTGAACCAAAAAAGTGGTAATGAGGTCACACCCCAAAGTCCTTCACTGAATGGAAGTCCTAGTCAAAAGAAGAAAGCTAAAGCAAACCGGAAGCAAGAAGATAGCTGTATCCCAGATGCAGAATCTGGTAAAGAAGACTTGCCGGAAGCTACTCCAAAGGATATGCAAGAAAAGAGAGTTTTGGATAGACTAGTGCATAGAAGTGGTGACGATGTTCTTACCGTTAGTGAAAATTCTTGTTTGAACCAAAAAAGTGGAAATCAAGTCACAAGCAGGGGTCCTTCACTGGATGAACCTCCTTTTAAAAAGAAGAAAACTGCAGCTAATTTGAGGAAAGAAGATGATAACCATGTGCCCGATGCACAATGTAGAAAAGAAGTGCTTCAGAAATGTAATGATGAGAGTGGAACAGATATTGATAAGAATAGCTCAAGTAGCATCTCTTTAACAAGAGATAAAGCTAGCTTATATAAGAAAACCAAAGTTTACCGACACAAGAAGAAAAGAGAGATGTGCACAAAGTATCTGGACAGGGAGATTTTGGGATAGTAAACACCACTAACTCAAGTAATGGTCCATTGACAAGAAGCAGAGCTAAAAAGAAATGGTTAAAAGAACAATGTCAAGAAGGAAATTGATATCTGTGAAGGTATTATAGGAGTTTTGCTGTGCAGATTAGCTACCCGTGGATATTAATCTGGTGTGTGGTTTGGAGAGAAAGGACCTTCTTGTGTTTTGAAGAGAAGCATATTACAGTTCATATAGTCCCTCTAAGTTTAGGAGAGGTCTGCTCACATGTACAAAAAATTAACTTTAAAGCGCCATTTTTAAATTACTAATATGCATAAGTTTTTTTATTCTTTTTGAAATATGAAAGGATATTATCTTTTTAAGTACTTCCATAGTTTCATTTTGTTTGACAAAAAATTGATTACAATTGGAGTTCAAAAGAAATATTTCCTCCATTTCAATTTATGTGACATTTTTCATTTTTTGAGAGTTAAATCATTTAAGTTTGAACGGAAATTTGCGTGTGACATCTTCAGTTTTTTTGAAATGAAATTTATATATTTGTAAATTAAGTAAAAACTATTATAAGTCACAATAATTGACAACTCAAAATAATTAAAAGATATATGAAAAATTTACGATTAAAAATAGATTTGTTTGAATCTCAAAATTCGAAAAGTGTCACATGACGACGAAGGAAGTACTTAATAGTCAATTATATTTTGAACTAATATGTATTAGCCTGATTTACTAGTTTACACTTTCTAACTTTCGACATCATTTTGTCTAATGTTTTTCAACCTTTTATTTTAATCTTTTTGCAGCAGATAAGTTGACAAGTTAGACAGCACCAAAACAGAAGTGGATCAACTTTGACTTGGAAAATAAATTACCCAAGAGAGCCTGGATATATATTTTTTTATATAAATAAATGAAACAAAATTATAATCCCAAAGTTTATTTTACTAGACTAGTTGAAAAATTATATACTTTATGCTTCTTGATTATTATGGTTCAAAAAGAAGAATAATAAAATATTTCAACATTTGTATGAATTTGTGGTAGAATTTTTGAGCTTGAACTAACAACGTTTTAATTTTAAGCCTGCCTATACATTGGGCTTTCTTCAAAATTACAGCTTACAATGTTATTTAGAGATATTGACCAATATTTTTCATATAACAACGAATACACGTAGTCATTTAAAGTGCTCGATCAAGCAATGAGTTAGAATTATATATGCATAACTCACCTCCAAACAGAGGCGTATCCATGATAAGTGCATTATTATGAAAAAATGGATCTAATCAGTTTGACATTTAGATTCTTATCATTGAAAACAATTAAAATTTTAAAATTATAGATACAAAATTGAAATGCTGAATTAATTAAAACATAAAAAATGCTATCAATAACCACTTTTAGAGCTGTTACCCATCTTAAAAAGAGAAATAAAACAAGATATATATAAAAGTCAAATTTCTAACCTCACTGGAAAGTGCACCCAATCATTGTCACATTATATGATACTTCTTATGTGGGTTCACACATCTATATTTAACAAAAAATTAAAAAATATAACACTACTAGATATGATTTCGAAAGGGGAGCATGAGTTCACGTGAACCCGATGACCCCCTCCTACATACACCTCTACCTCCAAATCAGCTACCAAACGATCCCCTAGGTGGTTTCTTCCTATATATTCCAACCTTGGTAGACACCCACAATAATGTAGAAATTAATTATTAAAAAAAATCTTATTTTATGTATGCGTAACTCACTTCTAAACCAATTATCAGAGGATCCTAGGTGATTCCTTCCAAGAGTCCTAACTTCAGGACACCCAATCAACTACCAAATAATCCCTTAAGTAATTATCCTTTTGGCTAGAAAATTTGATCAGAATGGTATTTTACATATATTATTTTACCTTTAAAAACATTTTTACCCTTTTAACTAAAAAATGGGAAAATAATCAATTTATTTTAAAATAAAAAATATATTATAATTTTTTAAAATTTCTAGCCAAATTTTCTGGCCATTTAACATTACCGTTTCTTTCCACGATTCTATCTATTCTAGCTTTGACGGAGTTTGTTCATTGATATACATTTTAAGAGATCAAAATACCCCTACTCTTATACTTAAAACTTAAAAGGACTATTTTCGCGCTTAAACCAGAAAACAAGCTGAATTTTCTCATTTCGATTTAGGGTTCATTCACATGGCGGAAGCAAATAGTTTCACTCTCTCTTCTTCCTTCCTCAAACAAGTACAATCTTTTTTTTAAGGAATTATTGTTCACCTTAATTACATTCAATTATATACTCCGTAGAAATTCATGGATATGTTTTTTTTTTTACATTTTGCAGGTTTACTTGTATGATTGGTGGTTGATTAAAGTTGAAATTGGTGATGGAAGCAAGCGATTGGGTATTGGAGGTTTCACTGCAAAAGAGTAATTTTTTTTACCCTTTACTTTAGAATGTTGCTGATTTTTTATTTTTTCTGTTTTGGGAAAGTCTGTTAAATAGGGATTATAAGATTTTGAGGTAGTGCAGGGAGTTGAATATACGTATTCTTGAATGAAAGTTGGAATTTTTGTTGATAAGTTTGTTAGTTATTAGGGAGTATAAGATTCTTGAGGTAGTAGTTCATCTAATTCAGGGAGTTGAAATCAGAGTAGTTGTTCGGACTCTCCAAAAATGTTGCTGCATGAGAATCCGACACACGCCCATCAATATTTTCGAAGAGTCTGAGCAATGTAGGATGTCCTTTTTTTTGTGATAATGATGTTCGAGTCAGCTTGCGTCTCGACTGTTCCAGCAGGTACCTGCTACCTTCCATGTGATAACTCTGCCAGCCAAGGCTTAGGCCTCTGGAAAGAAATCATCTAGCGTTTTTTTGTCTCTGTTGGGATATGAACCTAAGAACTCATGATTCTCCTCCCACTTCATTGACCACAAAGAAGAAGGTAATGGATCACATTAGAGAAAAAATATATGAATTTATTAAAGTTGGATTTGAATTTACATGCTCAGATAGTTTTTTGGATCTTTTACAGGGTGCTGGAAAGTTAGCGAGTAGTTTTAAGAGCAATGTTTTGTCCTATCAATCAATATATCAATCCATTAATCAACAATGGTCAATCCCAAATTTGTGTGGTCGGACTATGAAGCCTCTTTATTGATCCCATTCTATGCTAATTCAATTCAAATATCAAATAACTTAGTGCATTTGGAGGTCTATGTAGGACGTGATTGAACCATATCAACGACCTCTCATATTTTTTTTCCTTTTCATGTGCTACTTGTACCAGCTTTTGGGTCATTTCTAATATTTTCTACTTCTATATGACCAATTTTATTTTATTTTTGATGAAAAAAGTAATAGATTTCATTAAAGAGTACCAAAGAAGGTACAAAAAAGAGTACAACAATTACAACATACCCAATGTAGTCTCACAAGTGGGGTATGGGGAGGGTAGGATGTACGCAAACCTTATCTTTACCTTTATGGGGTAGAGAGGCTGTTTCCAATAGACCTTTGGCTCAAAATAAAAGTACTCGATGTGGGGTTGTAAGAAAATAAGGCAGTAAAATAGCAATATAAGGTATAGTACAAACTAAAATATTTCCTTCTATATGTTGAAGGAATGTAAAAGATCTAACATAGAGTTCATGCCCGATAAAATGTTTTTCCTTTACACCATAAGTATAGACTTTTCAAACATCTAGATTTAACATGAAGTATGTTTTCCCTTCTATCATTAAAATACCTGTTATTTCTCTCCTTCCAAACATTCCAGAAAATGCAAGTATGGGCTGCCTTCCAATATAATCTGTTCTTAGAATAATACTGGTCATCCCAGCTACTTAGAGCAAGTTTTATCAACTTGGCATAACCCTTTTAACTCCAAAAATCGCTAGAAACATGTCCCAGAGTTACCTGGTGAAAGTACAGTGGAGCATTAAGTGATTTACTGATTCATTAGCTTTTTCACATAGAACGCATCTGCTTCATATAGTGAAACCTCTTTTCTGCAGATTGTCAAGTGTTAAACAAGCCTCATGAGTTCCAATCCAAGTGAAGCAATCAGCTCTAAGGGGTGTGATGGTCTTCCAGATTGTTCTCCACGGCCAACGACCACAGTTTCTTATTGTCGACAAAAGATTGTTATTGCATGTCTTTGCCTTAAACCTTCTATCCTTCCAATTTCTACAACACTTATTTTGTGGATATGTTGGATTTTAGAAGCACCTTATTCATTTCTATATAACACTGTTAATCTCACAAGAGGTTAATACATGCTATTATTTTAGTTAAAATTTAATCAAGACACAGATGATATGTGGATTTTAGAATTTTGGTCTGATTGTCTCTCAAGTTGCCAAACAAATTGTACTAATCTTTTCCATGTTTTATTGCATTGATCAAGTAAGAAACACGGTTCTAGTAATGTTCTTTTTGTTGGATTGTTTTCCAAGTTCCATACGAAAGTGTTATTTGGAAGGTGTGGAATTTTGTCAATGATCCCATTTCCAGGACATAATTAGCATAGCACAGTTAAAAGGCCTTTGGGTTCTTTTCCATGAGATGACAGATAAAAAGTTTATTTATCTTTGCCTCTGGATGTCCCTATTGGACCACTCATATGCAAGCATATTAATTCATAACTTTGTCTTAGTTTAAAAGTGCTTTAATGGAACTAGAGTACTGTATTATTTATTTCGTGTGACAAGGCATTTCTTGGAATCAAATAATGTGATATTTTGTTTCCCTTCGTTAGGAAACCAGATGGAAGAGTTTTCCACTCCACAACAATTGCGAAGAGGCAAGATACTGCCACTTTAGTGACAGTGGATGGCACCACCATTCTTCTTAGCGGTTTCATTAATAGGTGTCGAACTCTTCAAAATGGCTTCTCATCAGAGGTATTGAAGTTATTTTAGTTCTTAACTCATATGACAGCTTTATTTGCAGCTGTTTTGATGGAACATATAATTGAGGTTTACGTTAGCTAAGAAGTTTTAGAGGTTCTATTTGGTCCCATCTGTAGCATTAACTGTCGTAATCATAGTACTATCTATAGTTTGTCAATCTTGGTGGAAGACAATGTATGACTTGCACACACATCTTGTACAATTTTTTTAACATTATTTGGTGTTTATTAATGAAACTTTTTGACTTAAAAATTCATATTACTATCCAATGGGTCCTGTCTTGTTAATTAATTTTTGCTTACCTCTTTCCAGTAATCTCTGCTCAATAATTACTTCTGACAGTCTTTCTCCAGCTATCACTCATTTTTTACAGATAAACTTCAATCTTTTTCTGCTTTTGTGGTTTTAACTAATTCCTTGAGGAACCTAAAGAAGGAAAGCCTGCTAAAGCATAAAATGGACTCTCCAAAATGAGCATACACATGTTAGTTACAAATTAGAATAAAATCATGTTTTGTGAAGATGAAATAATAAACAATCTCTACCTCTCCAAGGTAGGGGTAAGGTCTATGTACATTCTACCCTCGTCCCTTCCCAGACCCCACTTTGTGGAAATACACTAGGTATGTTGTTGTTGATGAAGATAATAAACAGAAATTTCAAACTAACAGGTTTGCCAGCAGTTCCTTCTTGGATTTCCATACAACTGGGAAGAGTCTGCTGCTGTGTCATTTGGAGAATCAACCAATGAAAATGCAGCCTCTGTAATTTCTGATTTCTCAGAGTCAGCAAACACATCAACTGATTGCACAAGTAGTTCCTCTACAATGTCTGTTGATCATCTTCCCGCCAATGTTTTACGAGATCTCTTAATATCGGGTGCTGGTGATCCAGAAGGCGGCATGCTAAGAAAGAGTATTTTTAATGAAATAGTGCAGAAATATGGTAACAATGCTTTTAACATTGATAAAGCTTCTTCTTTGAACCAAAAAAGTGGTAATCAGGTCACACCCCAAAGTCCTTCTCTGAATGGAAGTCCTAGTCAAAAGAAGAAAGCTAAAACAATCCGGAAGCAAGAGGATAGCTATATTCCAGATGCAAAATCTGGTAAAGAAGACTTGCCGGAAGCTACTCCAAAGGATATGCCAGAAAAGAGATTTTTGGATAGACTACTGCATAGAAGTGGTGACGATGTTCCTACCGCTGGTGAAAATTCTTGTTTGAACCAAAAAAGTGGAAATCAAGTCACAAGCAGGGGTCCTTCACTGGATGAACCTCCTTCTAAAAAGAAGAAAACTGCAGCTAATTTGAGGAAAGAAGATGATAACCATGTGCCCGATGCACAATGTAGAAAAGAAGTGCTTCAGAAATGTAATGATGAGAGTGGAACAGATATTGATAAGAATAGCTCAAGTAGCAGCCCTTTAATAAGAGATAAAGCTAGCTTATATAAGAAAACCAAAGTTCACCAGACACAAGAAGAAAAGAGAGCTGTGCACAAAGTATCTGGACAGGGAGATTTTGGGATAGTAAACACCACTAACTCGAGTAATGGTCCATTGACAAGAAGCAGAGCTAAAAAGAAATGGTTAAAAGAACAAGGTCAAGAAGGAAATAGATATCTGTGAAGGTGTTATGGGAGTTTTGTTGTGCAGATAAGCTACCTGTGGATATTAATCTGGAAATTCCTCAAATCATAACGTTTATGGATTTGTCATTATGTTATTGTAGTCCACAAGGGAGGTAAATTTTGAAGGTTATGTATTTCTTGTTTTTATTATGGATTACATCACACCTCCTGAATTTTGTGGGTATCAAATGGTTCATGCCTGGGAGTACACATGATCTTTACCGATGTTGAAGCAAGTATGGACAAGACAAAGTAAGGAATAGCTGGTGGAAAACTGTTCCTTGTTTCTGGTGTGTGGTTTGGTGAGAAAGGAACTCCATGTGTTTTGAAGAGAAGCATTACAGACGATTAAGTTAGATTGTCTTTTGTTGTTTCATTTTTGGTGTAAACTGAAATCTGCTAACGAGACAGAAACTCTATTAGAGTTCATATAGTCCTTCTAAGTTTAGGAGAGGTCTTACTTTTCTTTTCTTTTTCTGCTCACATGTACAAAATTTACAGCACTCAATTTGTGTTGTTTTGTGAATACAATTACAATAATCACCTTTCGAAAAAAGCATTTCAGTTTTTTCCTTTTTGTGTTCCTCATAAGTAGATCATGGTCGTGCTAAGCCAAGTGATGTGAGGAAGATTAGTCAGTTTCTTCATGTGACAAGGTACTTCAACATAGCTGATGCTGTATTTTGGACTTTGTCAAAGTTATTGCATTATGTTTGTATATCCAGCACAGATTTTTCTCAATTTCTTTCAGCATCATTTCATCTAATGATTTTATCAACCTTCTCCCTTTTTGCTGCAGATAAGTTGACAAGGTAGACAACACTAAAACGGAGGTAAATCAAGTTGGTAAGTTCTACATGAAGTTAAATTTTGGCGTAAGAGAGGCTACATGTATGTATTATAACAAGAAATATATGTATACGGCCAAGTTGGCCTTGTTATTATTGATGAAGTTATTTACTTGATAAAAAAACGAGAACATGAAATATTATATAATTGACACCAAAAGTACAGTTGCAAAGCTTATTTTTTCAGTTTTCAGTTTTCAAAATTGCATCTTACGGTATTGACTTCCATCAAAATTGCAGCTTACAATATTATTTGTCTAAATTAGATATTATTGACCAAAATTTTGTTGACCAAATCTATGATATTCTGACCCACCATATTTGGAACAGACACAATTAACAAGTCAAAAAGACTCAAAACTACATGGAAAGGACAAGAAAGTATACTATATGTCAAAGCCATCTTGAAGAAGCAAAAGTTTCAAAGTCTCCTCTACAAATCTATATACTTGGTATATTCCTCTTCCTCATTTCTTCTTCAACCATCTGCATTTATATTAATTTTGTTCAAATTTTCTTATACATCGAACCATTGTGAAGAAAGACATAATCCATGGGTAAATACATGGAGATGGTGGATGTAGGTGTGAGAATAGTAGCTAGGTTTCATTCTCATTGCCCTCAGACTGCTCGAATGTATTACCATCCACCCTCCAACATCCATGGCAATGCTTCAGATTTTCCTCGTCGTTGTCAAAAAGAGAAACTTGGGTTTATTGCTCATAATCAAGAGCCAAACTCTATGGAGAGTTATGGTGTCAAAACTTCCATGCATGTTGACACTGCAGATTTCATCGTTCACACGTTGGACTAAGTCCATGTATGTATGGAACTGTGAATACTTACTTTTGTGAAGGATTGAAAGTGAAAATTTAATGGATTGGGATGTCAAGTTTGTGTGTTTATACGTGATGTCAGTGTATATAAGTTAAATTCTTATTTTATTGTGATTATTATTGTATGTATTGTTTATGACATTCTGGATTGATTGGTTTGAAGGAATAGGAAAGAAAGAAAAAGAGAGATTAAATGAGTGATTTAAGTAAGTCATGTTTAGTAGTATATATAAAGTCGGGGGTGTGATTGTTTGTTGATCAAGTTTATGTATATATATATGGGTTTGTATGAAATGAAAATATTTAATACTTTCTTTGATTTTTGATGTTTTTGCGCCAAGAAAAATTTAGTAATTATTTATGGAATACGATTGATCGATTCCCTGGACCCAAAGAAGAATCTTAGCTTTTCGTGTGTATTTGATCATAAATTTTTCAGTATACAATTAATCGATTTTGTTTGAAACCAAATTGTGTTGTGCCATTTAATCTGACCTATTGAACTATACTAATTGCTTCTCTAGAGCTAAAATCACAATTTTTAAGTTTTGGGGTGATAATAGGAATTTAGAATTATCACATCTTTTAATGTGTAATATTGATGAATTTTTGGAATATGATTGATAGACTTTGTTTGACTTCAAATTTTGTGGGTTCATTTGTAAAATGACCTAGTGAAATACTCTTAAAGCCTTTGTAAGACAGATGACACTTTTTTGGAGTTTAGGGTTGAGAAAACAAGAACTCATGATTTTTCCAGATTTTCGTGTGTATTAGTTCACAATATTTTAAAAAATATGATTGACCAAAGACCAATTCAATTTGATTCTAAATTTTGCGGTTTCATCCTTGGTTTCATACCCATAATCTCTAATAGGATGCACACTATTTTTTTGGAGTTTAGGTGTCACGAAACATGAATTCAGATTTTTTTTTTAGCTTTTTGTGTAAATTAGTCTATGAATGTTTTGGAAAATGGCTGATTGACTCTGTTTGACCTCAAATTTTATAAGTCAATCTGTTATGACATAGTGAATGACATTCACAACATCTACAAGATGAATGCCACTTTTCTAGAATTTGTGGTTTTGTAAACAAAAAATCAAGATTTTTTCAAGATGAATACCATTGTTCTAAAATTTAGGATATTCACAAATTTTTCGTGTGTATTAATTCACAATTTTTTGGGAATATGATTAATCAACTTTGTTTAACCCAAATTTTGTGGGTCCTTCCATGACGACCTAGTGAACAATAATTATAGCATATACAAAATGAATGCCATTTTCTTAGTATTTTGGGGGTCACAAAATATGATATAAGAATTTTCTCAGTTTTTTGTGTTACTAGTCCATTGATATTTGGAAATATGTCTGACATACTCTGTTAGGTTTCAAATTTTGTGGGTCAATCTGTAATGATCTAATGAACAATAATCATAGCATATACAAGATGGATGCCACTTTCTTTAGAGATTGGAGGTCAAGAAATAGAAATTCTAGATTTTTTTAGTTTTTTTGTGTGTGTTAGTCCATGTATTTTGGAAAATAATTAACTGACTCTACTTGACCCATAATTTTTTAGGATCATTCTTAATGACCTAGTGAACCATACTCATAGCCTTCACATGATCCACACCATTATTATTTTTTAGCATTTAGAGGTGTGATAAAACATAAATTTATAATTTTCTCACTTTTTGATGTGTATTAATTCATGAATTTTTGGAAATATAACTAACATTCACTATTTGAACCAATATTTCTTAGGACCATCTGTAATGACCTAGTGAACCATACCCATAACCACTACATGATCCACACCAATTTTATTAACATTCAGAAGTCACGAAATAGGAATTCATGATATTCTCCATTTTTCGTGTGTGGTAGTCCATAAATCTTTGAAATTATGAGTGAGCGATTCTGGTTAGCTCAATATATTTTAGGACCGTCCGTAATGACATAGTAAACAATATTCATAGCCTTTACGTGATCCACAACATTTTTTTAGCATTTAGGGGTCGTAAAACTCGAATTCAATATTTTCTCAATTTTTTGTGTATTAGTCCATGATTTTTTTTGAAATATGACTGACCTGCTCCTTTTGGCCTAAGATTTTTCTGGATCATCCATAATAACCTAGTAAACCATATATGTAGCCTCTACTTGATTCACATATGTTTTAGTATTTAGGTGTCATAAAATAAAAATTCAGGATATTTTTCATTTTTCGTGTGTAACGTCCATGAATTTTTGAAAATAACTGGCGGTCTGTTAAGCCCGATATTTTTTAGGATAATTCGTAATGACCTGTGAACCATAGCCATAGCCTCCAGAAGAATCACATCAGTTTTTTTGCTTTTAGGGATCACGATATGAGAATTTTGGATTTTCTCAATTTCGTTTGTATTAGTCTATAAATTTTTAGAAATATGACAAACCAATTTCGTTTGGCTCCAAAATTTTAAGAACCATTCGTAATATCTTAGTGAGCATACTTTATTGCCTATACGTGATCCACATTATTGTTTTTCACATTTAAGGGTCACCAAACAAAAAAAAAAATTCAACTTTTTTGTGTATTAGTCCATTGATTTTTTAGAATATGACTGATCAGGTCGGTTTGACTCAAAAAATTTAAGAACCACCAACAATGACTTAGTGAACCATACTCAGGCCATAGCCCTCTACATAATCCACATCATTTTTTTTAGCATTTATAGAAGTCATAAAATAGAAATTTAGAATTTTCTCTATTTTTCGCGTGTATTAATTCATGATTTTTTTTGAAATATTACTGACCAACTCTGTTCGAACATAATCTATTTATGTGGTTGATATCTTGATCACTGGCATAATCACTCAGCCCTTGAGGATGCAGCTTCTACGGATTGAGGTTATTCCCCGCTAGAATGGGCCAGGTGGGATGGATGAGTGATGTGAGGCCAAAATACATATTTTTAATCATTATTTGCCTTATATTTAGTATTTATACCTGTCCTTTTTTAGCCTAGATTTTATGAATTATGCCAAAAAATATATTTTATTTGTAAAATTAAATTGGTGAAAAAATAAAAAAATTTAAAGCTAAAAATAATTAAAGATAAAAGATTATAAAAGTAAATCAAACAGACAACTTAGGATTAAATTTAATATAATAATATATAAACATATAAACTGCCAAAGGAAGAAGGAGAATTGCAATTAAACTGATGGCCACGTGTCAGAATCTGAAGGCAGCACTAAAGTTTGAGGCGGCGAACCAGCGTTCGGACGTGGAATCCAATTCCGTCAAGGTTTTGGGTTCCCAATTTATTTTGGACTCAATTATTTTAGTCAGAGTTTCCTACATCTATAAATAGTCCATAAGAAGAATTATTGGGAGGAGGATGAATGTAGAAATTAACTTTTGATGTAGGATTTCTTTTTTTCTTCTCTTTTATTTATTTTACATCTTTTCTTTGAATGATGGGTTGTAATTACTATATGACTATGTGGAGTTAAACTTCTCGTTCTTGGATTATATTTACTTACAATATGATTGTTTAGTGATTTTGATTCGACATGATTTGTTTATCATATTAGTTGTTCTTATATTCTTGTGATTACTATTTGATGCTTGATAGCATTGAAATAAACATATTGTCCAAATTGAACTCGGGAGAGGAATAAGAGGATAGAACGTGGAATATAAGGAGCATGATTTTCTCTTAATAATTAGGGTTAATTTGTATCTAGGATAAGGATATACCTAGAAACCATGTTTGGTCACCATACAGGAAGAAATCGTAATGCTCGGTACTTGGTCCAACCTATCCCCGCTCAACGATGTAGTTAGGTTGTCATTTATCGTAGGCGATTAGAGGTCGGGAGACCATGATCATACATTTAACCCTGTGAATCAATAACTAGATAATCAAATAAGTTGATGAAATTGATGCTAAACATGATTGTTAGTTAAATTATAATCCTAGATCGATTCATTCATTGATCGTGTCAACATCTATCTTTTTTTTTGTTAATTGTTTCTTTTTAGTTATTTTATATTTATTTTTAGTTTAGTTAATATATTCATCTTTTGAAATCCTCCCTTTAAATAAATAATTAGAATGAATATAATTTAGTAAGAATAATTAATTGACAAGTCCTTTGAGTTTAATAATCTGGTTCTTTTAAGAGCCACTATATTACTTGCGCGGCCACATACACTTGCGTGTGCAATTGGGAGCAACATGGAGCGGTCGAGCGTGCAAAGGCGCAAATCGAGCAACGTATCTGAATTGATATTATTTGAATCTATTAGTGACGACCTAGTGAATGATATCCATAGTCTCAATTTACATTTTTAGAGTTTAGGTGTTACAAAGTGACAATAGGATTTTTTCAACTTTTTGTGTGTATTAATCAATAATTTTTGAATATGATTGAACGACTTTTTTTGTCCCCAAATTTTGTGGGTCCATATGTAATGACCCAGTAATCGATACTAATAACATCTATAGGATGAATGCCATTTTTTTGGGAGTTTAGGGATCATGAAATAGAAAACCAAGAATATGTTTGTTTTTTGGTGTGTGTTATTCCATAATTCTTTTGCGAATGACAGTTCAACTTTGTTATGGGTCTACCCGTAACGACTTTGTAAACGATATTCATAGTCTATACAAGATCCTCACCATTATTTTTAGAGTTCAAGAGTCACGAAACATGAATTTAGGATTTTTTTCCTAATTTTTGTATGTATTAGTCTATAATTATTTTTGAAATATGTGTGATCGACTCTATTTGAGCTCAAATTTTATGGGTTCAATGGTGACAACCTATTAAATAATACTTATAATTTTAGAAAAGCAGGCGTTGCTTTTTGGAGTTTCTATCACAAAACAAGAATTCATAATTATTTTGTTTTTTTTTGTGTGTATTACTCTATAATTTTTTTTTGAAATATGTGATCAACTTTGTTCAAACATACTTATCCAACTTGTTGTTTTCCTACCCAATAGAGCATTTCCTTCTCTTCTAACTCTTACATAAAGAGTTGGTGATAGTTATGACTTCCCAGCTGGTGAAATCAAATGATTGAAAATAAACACTTCAGGTTAGATAAGAATGTGTATTTTATTTGTAGAAGTGGACTTTAGGCCTAACCTAATCACAAATGTTAGTTCATAGTGTGAGAATTGTCAAGACAATATAAAAAGACCAATTTCTCATACCCACATCATTGTGAAAACTCAACACCTCCTCAATAGGGGCCCTACACGATTAAAACTGGGATGAACCTGATTCTGATACCATGTAAAAAAAAATAGACCTTGTGTCTGACTCAACCTTAAAAGCTAGTTTATTGAACAATGATTGTCCAAGACGATCTAAAGAAACCAATTTCTCATCCTCACATCGATGTAGAAACTCAACAATGTTCCTGCATTGACACATAAATGAAACTCACTTTCAGATTAGGCTTTATAGCAGATTACTAAACCAACAAGAATTTGAAAAAAAACAAAGACAGAATGATACTCTTATGATCCAAATATCTCCAATCTGCTATAATAAGAAGGGTTCATTTCATTTCCTTTTTAACAACGGAAAAAATCACCTAGTGTTTTTTCTTTGTCGGGGATTTGAACCCCGGTCTCTGAAGCAAAAGAGTTTGTTTCATTTCCTTTTTAACAGTTTATATTTGCACTGTACAAGGAGTAATAGCTATGTCTATATTGAACAAGTCACTTCAGAATAGTGTTCAACTAAATATCTCCATCTCTTGGTTTGTATTTTCCTGTACTGTAAACTTCACTGATGATCAACATCATGAGCTTTCAAATGGACCAAGTCTCCCTTCAATGAATGGTGAAGAGGGCGAGATCTCCTGAAACAGAATATATCTTCAATCTGGACGACGTTTGGTTCAACTGGATCGACTTTCTCCGACTTGAATTCAGAAGAATGTGAGTTTCCAAAGACTTGTAAGCTTAATGACTTCCGTTTAGGAGCGCCAACGTTCACATATTCGTTAAAGAAATTGATCAGGTCCGTTTTCGTTATCTGCTTCAGTGCTGCAACCTGATTCATGAATGTTAATTAGCACTATCCCATCATATCTGGTAGTATATAAGTCAAAGTTGAAATGCTTGTTTCAGAGAGAAAGCACGTCAATGAAGTAATTATCCTATCTTACGAACTCTCAACAACAACAACAACAACATACCCAGTGTAATCTCACAAGTGTGGTCTTGGAAGGATAGAGTGTACGCAAACCTTACCACTACCTCATAGAGATAGAGAGGTTGTTTCCTATAGACCCTCAGCTTAAATAAAGCCTGCCAAATAGTACCTTAAGAACTCCCAGAAACTAAAAAGGAAGATCATCAACTTTCAGGGAACAATGAGCCATAGTACCTTTTACTGGTTTATTCAGCATTTCAGAAAGCAAGCACATTTTTTATAATAGAGGCGTTCATGCCTACTTTCATGCACCTTGACTATCCACCAGCACCTTTGCCTACCCAAGGCTTAGGTCGATGGGAAGAAATCAAGAATTATATTCCATCAAGGAGTCAACATCTCGTAAGAAAGACTTGGAAGAGTTCTTTCTTCTTTATATCCCTTTAGTTTGACCCAAAGGTGCCAAACACCCACCACCCATGCCAATTATCCTCCCCCTCCCGGAAAGGGAGAAGGAAAGACGTACAATAATCTCCTTTTACCTGTCAATTCAATTCACGGAAATAAAAACTGGCTTGATATGAATAAAAGAAAGACCATACCTCATTTTCAATTCTATCAAATCTGAGGGTGCCACTAGAAATTTCCCACCAGAAAAAATTAGTTTCCTCCGGTAAGTTTTTAAACTTCTCAAGCTTAATATCAATAAGTGCATTGACTTTTTTCTGCATTGTATATGATAAAATCAAAATCTTAGTAGATGAGGCAAATTATTTAAGATTGCAGACAAGTGGAAATAATTAATAAGCTTCACATCAACCTAACATTTTATTCAGCACCATTATTTGATTTGACTTTATTGCTTTGTTACTGACCGGGTTTATTATTTCAGTGATGCTAATAGAAGAAAGGCATTTAAAGAAGCTGATGTATGAAGCCACATAGACTTGTCAATTTTCTGAGTACCAGAAGATCAGGATAGCAGATACATCACATTATTTCTATCCTCAGAAAAAGCAACAAATGATTGTTAAGTACAAGAACAGTCAGCCAAATAAATTTCAATTGCAGGGTTACTAAGTGCATCGTGATGAAGATGTTATGACAATATCAAACAGTATCTAAACTAAGCACACCTCTAATTTTTACTGATTGAAGTGTCACAATTTATGCTCCCTCGTATAAACCGCGTTCCTTATGATAAGTAGTTCTTTCCAATGCTCTCATAGCAAATATTTTTCATGTTGACTTTGCCTACCCTCTCAAACTTTTTACCTTTATTCTGGGTATTTTATGATGTTCATCTTAAGATGTTTCCGTATAGATACTTCTCGTAATATTACTTTCCTGAGAGTGGTCACAATGATCCCATTGTGTTATTGTTGTTGTTCTGGTATAGTTCTTTTTATAATTGCAGTGTCCAATTCAACTTGTGTGCAACTAGATTAGTACTGGACTCTGCCTACCAAGGCTCAAGCAGATGAGAAGAAATTATCCAGTTTTTGTTTTTGCCTTCTGGAGATTCGAAACAATTCTGAATGAAAATCTCAAAAGGAGGTTCAATAATTGACCTTAAACTCATCATCTGACATGTCATGAAGCTGAGTTTCCAACGTCTTGAGAAATGCCTGGAATCGCGACTCGATATATCTAGGATCCTGCATTGTGGCTAACCATTAGTCTCTCATACTGAAGTAAAAGGATTTTTATAATATTTCTTCATTGGCTTACATAATGAAGATATGATGTATTTACCTTGACTGATGATTGAACTATAAGCTGCAGTCCACGAACACCAGCATCGCTCCTACAGTTTAACGACATTACATTGGTTTCAGCAGTGAAATAAAATTTAGTAGATGTACCACATGTCTCCCAAGAGTTGAGACATTCATAGAGTATTAAAATGAGAAGTGTTGGCATACGTCCGTGAAAGTGATGTAATGTAACCAAGCTGCTCAACAGATCTAAGCTGGTCAAAAGCTGGTTGTTTGGCTATCAGAGCAAATAGCTGCAGTTTTACATTCTTGATGTATTCATCTGAATGCACCTGCATAATTTAGTTTGCTTTTGTATCAGATCCTTCCAAAGAGCCAACTTAAGAAAGATGGCCGAACTCAGTAAGAGCCAACTTATAAAGATAAGATATCAAGCAGATTAAAGTTGTTCAATAGGAAAGGTTTCACATTTTGTTCATTATAAACTTTTGACAGCTTCTTCTTAAGTACAAACAAATTATTTGTCTAGCCACAAGTCAGTAGAATGACCAAATTTTTTTTAAAAAAAATTGGTTCTGTGATTATAAACATTTCAGGTTTTAAATTCTTTAAAAGCTCCTACCAGTTTTGATCATTCAATTCTTGCTATTTCTATTTGACTGTTCTAACAATACTTGTTCTGTACAAGTAGGAGTTAATTGCTAAACAAAAGGGAAACCCCATATATAAGGGGTATAATGGGTAAAGGTAGGGATAAGGTCAGCATACACCCTAACCTCCCCAAACTGCACTTGTGGGATTACACTGGGTATGTTGTTGTTGTTAGAGGTATAAAAATAAGCCTTTGCAGAAGAATATGACTTTTCCCATAGGGCATCCAGTCATATATATGATAACTACTACAAAAATGACATTGAAAAAAAGAACAAAAGTTGTAACTTCACATGTACCTGAATGTAATGGACAAGGGCAGAATTTTCATCAGATGTATTTAGGCCCTCTGCAGCATAGAAGTAATTCTTGCTCTCTTCAAGATTTATAATTCTACTTGACGAATGCTCAGACGCAAATAGGGCCCGAGATAGAGGCTGGGAACCCTTGTACAAAGCATCTTCAACGTGCTGGATCATTGAAACCGCTTCCTTTGAGTCGATGTTTCCTGAAAAGGGATAATCAAAAGAGTGAATATGCTACACAGCTGACAAAAATCCTAGAGAAGTCTAGTAGGGAAGAAAAGAGAACCTGCTATGTAGCACTCCAGAAATGTCCTTGATAGAAGCAGAGGATAAAATTTAACAAGGTCTTCAATTTCAAGATTAGTAAGAACTTCAAATTCATCATTCCATGACCATGAGTGTTCCCTAAGTATTAATGAGCAGTAGTACAAAGCTTGCTCGTATGGCTGTTGAAACTTGACGTTTTGATATTGCTTTAGGAACAACTCCTATAAGATAAAAAGGAGTCCGTGAGAAGGAATTATCAGTCCATGGCTTTGGATTCAAAATGTTAGCAAACTGCAATCACAATTGTTCCATTTTCCTTTCCTTATCTAATTTACTCTATGTTTAATATTCCTGGACTTACAATAAGGTATACGGGGTAACTAAAATCCGCCTCCTAAGTGTTATTACTCCCTCACGTTATCCTTCTTTCTCAACCTACGTCTTTTACCATTCAAGGATTACTACATTATTATTAACTAAATCATGTCAAGTTAAGCAGCCGTAACTATTAGAATAAAAAAGATTCAGCACTATATGCTATATCTAACCCAAAAAGTATGCTTTGCCCAAAATCATAAAGAAGTTATCATGCATTTCATTTAGTTTTTAGTGTTTCTGAATACCTAAATGTAGAATTTATTATAGTACTGAAGAGACCCCAAATGTTGTAATAGTCATAAGTTTAAGACCACATCAATACGAGAGTTTTTCAAACAGTAGAAGTCCTTTTTTTTTGGAGGGGTAACACAACTCAACTAATGCAAGTCTTGTCATGACAATATACTAAAATTATTGTAAGCAAAGCTGACTGGGAATTGCAGTGGCTCAATCATTCAGTTGCAGTTACAAAGATCAGAATTAGAGTAAATATTGCTCCATGTTGATGTTTCTTTAATATACAAACACACAACAAACTAATTAAACAGGAAATAATTTTTGGCAAACCAGCCAAAAATGGAAACAGTATTGTCTGAGACATATTTGTGCCAAGCAAGCCAAGAATGCACTCTTTGATGTAAGTGTTGACAATACAAGCTGAATGTCCATAACAAGAAAAGAATACAAAGAAAATATCTCTAACCCTATGATATGAATATAAAATGTCTTGACAGAGTTCAAGTTCCTCAAATCAAAAGTGAAAATGTCGTACATATCTTAAGCAGGCCTAGATCCTTAGAATCTTATGTAAAAATGTGGCCCACTATTTGAAGCAGGCCGAGATATAGCACGCTTGTGAACCCCCGACAGGAGCAATTCATTTCAGATACAATTAGATGCAGCAATTACCATCAAACAATCTGGTCTTCAATCAGTGTATCCACTTGAACGACAAGACTTGAAAGAAATTGTAAGGGATGACAATAGACCCTTACCTTGATAACAAAGAATCTGTCAGGCTCAACTTTGAAATTGGTAATCCTATCAATAACTTTTTCTAGTAAGATCCTCATTTTATGATTATATCCAGACACAGTAACCTGAAAGGGAAGAAGATCAAAGTGGGAGGGTACAATGTCTAAAAAATGATGCACATGGGATAGGAAAAAATGACAATAATCTTAAGCCGAATGAGCATAATGCTTTCCCAAAGTGCAACCAAGAAAAAAACCCTACACGATATTCCAACCAAATAATCATGTTTTTCTTTAAATTGAAAACACGGAAGTTAGGAGAGAGTTTTGTGAAGATTAACTTTGATAAGTTGTATTATTGCTTAGAGAATTCCATTCATGATGATGATGCATGTGCAAGATAAATACCTCGAAACCACTACAGTGACCACTTATCCAATAACCGAGACCAGCAATCTCGGCATCATAGGCTGAAAGATGCAAAGTAGATTAGTTGAGTAAAGCGGATTTTCCAGTGAATTAATTGATCAGTATTTCAACTGTCAAAAAGTCCTTGGAATTTTTTTTAGATTGTTAGGTCCTTGCACATTTTCACAAAGGTAACATACAAAGAAACATGATATCTTAGTCTTTGATACTTGCCATAATCATTTAGATAGTCCTTCAGCAACCGTACGAAAATGCAGGTAAGAACAGCTGATTCAGGGGAACTTCTAGATTGGGGACAGATGAAGTCTATTATACAGTATCCCTTTGGCATGGAGAATAATGTATCCGGCTTGTACCATAACCTTGAGTAAGGAGATTTCCTTAACAACACCGGAAAATTCATCTGTATTGAAGGGAAAAACATTTCAGGAATTTTATAAAGTGAAAGCATGTGAAATGAGGTTTTGTTGTTAGTAATACCTTGTTCGAGACAGTTTTAATGGACAAATCGGTAGGAATAAACATATTAGGAACAGGTAGATGTAAATTTCCATCAGGAGCCTTCTCCATCCATTGCTGTAACATTCAAAGAAGTGCCATCGTACCGATCAATATTGACTTAAGCAATATTTCAATGCCAAATCTCCACCAAATAAAAAGCATCAGTATTTACAGATAACTGACTGCGCACCTCAATCACGGAGCTTGTTATTTTCTCTAGTGAATATGCAGTTTCATACCAAGGCTCCATTGAGTCTGTATTACCGTCAAATTTTGTTGAAACCCAAAAGATTCTGTTGGAAATACTTTTTTGTGAGAGGTACTCCCAAAAGATTTAGCTACAGTGTAATGATATATGACACCATCATAATTCAGTACTATTT
This sequence comes from Solanum stenotomum, assembly GCF_019186545.1. Classification (NCBI taxonomy): domain Eukaryota; kingdom Viridiplantae; phylum Streptophyta; class Magnoliopsida; order Solanales; family Solanaceae; genus Solanum; species Solanum stenotomum. The sequence goes on from NC_064283.1 coordinate 57,991,874, forward strand.
ATGCAAATGATACATGTGGAACACACTATCTGATGCCGGAAATTCTAACACACAATTTCTGTATTTTTATTTATCCGTATTATCCGGATAGCTGCCATGGATTCAGAGGAATGACTAGGAAATATTTTTCCATGATTTTATGATATTTAATGATGTAATAGTTTGGCAGCCTAAAACGATCTCACTTTTCATTAAGAAAAGCGATTCATAAGTATAAAGTCCCAATGATTGTATAATTGATCTTTGGTGTTAAATGAGCCTTTTTTCGTGTTAAATGAGCCCAACAGCAGTAAGAGAACACACAGATGCCCATAAGAGTCTGAGCCACTGACAACAGACACCATCAGTCCCTTTCTCTTCACCCAATCAACATTTTCCATCCTGCCCTGCTCTACCGAAAGAAAAAGAGGAAACGCAATTGCATAACCAGACTTTTTTGCTTGTCATTCAGAGTCATTTCTGTTTCTTCACTCTCTATGTTCCCTGAAGGAGTACCCAACAAACTATGACCCTGTCCAAAATGAATCCCTCAACTGTACCGGGTTCTTGTCATGTCAAAGACATGAATCCAACCAAAGCCAAGTCCATGATGCAAAACAATTGTCTTCATTAGAGGTCACGAGAACCTGACTTCTATGCAGCAATAGTTAAAATTGAGCCCACCACTATCAGGACTAGAGTCATTAGACTTCCAATGTCATCCAATGGACATAGTAAAAAGCTTGACTAGAAAAAGAATAACATAGTCAAAAAGATATTGTAAGGGTTGGATTTTGAAATCATCGAGAAGCTAGTAATGCAAGTACCTATTTGCATAAACAATAGTTCAAAAATATATAATTGTCTACATGGAGGCCAACTCACCTGACATTTTGTGGTGTGAGATCATTTAGAACTGCTTCAATTATGTCTGGACTGAACCTTGAAGGTAAAGATGACCCAACCAACCAATCTATCGGCGGGTAAAACTGGAAATTGATACAAATATACACAGTTCTTATTCTTTTGTTAAGTCCATAAAAAAATTATTATTAGAATGGCAAACTGGTGTATAAAATGAATTTATAGAGTGTATACCTGACCACAACCATATCAAGTTATCTCAACTATCTATACTATGAGAATAAGAGAGACTGAGAGAATCTGTGAAGACAAATGCCTTAAGCCTGAAAGCTGTTGTGATGAAGACAAGAATCAACTTCCCAATCAAGGGGTTTTGCATAAAAATTGTATCTTTATCCCGGGGCCTCGAAGGAAAGAAACATAGTTCTTTGGTTTGACTTTGATGAAAAAATTTCAATTAAGATGGATTGGTAGTACCTATCCAATAATGGAATATGGATTATGATTGACTCGCTATTCAATCGGAGGTAGAAGGCCCACGAGTCGTGAACTTCTTTCTCCAGAGAAGAAGCAATGATGGTATCTAGGAATTAAGCATTGGCTAACTCTATGCTAGTGTAAATGAGAGCCTTGCCATTCGTTTTCTACTGAGGTCGGGGTTTTTTGAAGACATATCCATCAATGAAAGGCTAGGCCAGATCACTCACTCAACAATTTCTCTCTTGAGTGAAGTAGTTTATTCTTGCCCTGTGCGCTAGGGAGTTAGACTATGCTTAGTTCTCATTTATGATGTTTGCACTGTGTGAGTTCTAGCTAGGAAGCAAGTGCCACAAAAGGTTGACAGGGCAGCTCGGCTGGTAAAAAAGAAGATGGTACCGAAGCGGGAGGCTCCTAGATGCTACTAGTGCAATGACTAATCTAATCTCTTTTTTGTACATGAACTTTTTCTTATGTAAACCCGGTGTGCTATCTAAGTCTTTTAACTAGTCCAATGGAAATTTCCTCTATTGTAGAAAAAGCAAAAAAAAGGGGACTTGCTAGCTTACCCTTTAGACTTTTTTGAAGAAGGTTCCATTACCAATATGTTTACTTCGTTGTTATTATGGTTTCAGGCAATCTCTGGTTTGACAATTAATGTTTGCAAGGGTGAACTCTTTCCTCTGGAAGAGATTCAGGAAGCGGAGGACATGACAAGGGTGGTAGCAGGCAAAGCCATTGATCTTCTGGCTACGTTCCTGAGACTACCAATGGGGTCCACTCATGAAGATTAAACAATAAACCTTGTTGTCGATAAGGTTCACTAGGAAACTCTGTCAGAAGAAGGAAAGATAACCTTAATCGAGTGTACTCTCTAATTTATTAACCTACCTTATGCCTTTCTTCACTAAGCTAACAACAATAATAGACGAGAACACCCTCAACCCCCTTCTTTTCATATGATTTTGCTTACTATACTCTTTATCTGACCCCTTTTCATTAGGAGTTCTGAATTCTTGAATTTTCTGTGGAATGGAAAGGAAGAGATTTATCCACATTGTCATAATTAGAGAAGGTTACTTTCTATTTGAAGATGAAGGAATTGGGAGTTAAAGACTTCTAGGTGTACTGGCATATTAACTTCATATGAATCTGCTTTATGGAAGCAAATCATGGGAGGATGGAGAAAATTCTCAAAGCACAAAAAATTTAAGGTAGAAGGGGGAGAGGAGTACATTTGGAGATAACACTGGTAGGGAGATAGCTATGCCGACCACTTTCCAGAAGCTCTTCGTCATTTCCACCACCACCACCACCAACAACAACAACAACATACCCAGTATAATCACACAAGTGGAGTCTGGGACTCTGGGGAGGGTAGGATGTATGCAGACCTTCCCTACCTCTGTGGGGTAGAGAGATTATTTCCGACAGATAAAATACTTGTATGTAGACAGTGGGATTCGAACCGTTGACCTGTCATTTCTACCATGAGGGAAAAAAGAATGGTTGGGGAAGCGTTCCAGAGTCAACAAAAACTTTTGGGATTAGCGATCATAAGGAGTACACTCAACTGTATGTAGCTCCATGATGTAAATTTGGGATCCCAGCCTTTAGTGCTGAAGATTAATACACAAAACTGTTACCTTTGTCAAAAATAAAATAAAATTGATATCACTTGTTATTTCCTATGTATAGCAATGGAAGTATGCCCATCATTTGATTGCTCGCCATTGAACATCTACCATTTTAGGAGTTGGATATGTGATGGAATTGTAAAAAATCTATACTTCTAGAGCTATTTTTGGTTCTAGCATTCTAGGACCATTTTATTCATAAAATATCAGTTGCATGAAGAAAAAAACAAGATAAAAAGAATCAATGAATCGTCAAAAGCAACCATAAAAATGAATCAACACCAAATGCAGGAATACGATTGTGAATGTACCTGCATGTTCGATGCAACATATACCACATAACCGATGGGAGAACTCTTGTCTTGATAATGGAAATTAGTTTCAGATATAGCAGAAAGCTGCATGTTTAAAATATATGTGAGCTAGAAACTTTGACTAAAGAACGAACATTTGTACATATAACTTTTAATGAAGTCAATTCATCAAACAAAATATGCAAATAAATAAAGTGATGAACAATACCTTTATAAAAAGTTGAAAACTTCCTATTCAATCATTGAACAATATCCATTTAGGAATATGGAAAAACAATAGAGTTTTTATGTAATCTATTATGTGACTAGATTAATTGATCTCTCGACTTGAATTTTGAGAAGGTTTGGTCATGTCCTATGTTGAATCCTAAATGCAACAGTTTGAAGATGTGAAACCATGGTAATTGAAGATGTTGAAAGGAGATAATGTTAACTTAAAATCACATGGAAGAAAATTATCTCGAAATACCAACAATCACTTGGAATCTATACAACAACATACCTAGCATGATTCCACAATGTGGGGTCTGGGAGGGTAGAGTGTATGCAAATCTTACCTCTACCTCAGAGGTAGAGGGGTTGTTTCCGATAGACCCCTCCTCAAGGGAAAATAGTCCAAAGCAGTCCAGAAAAATAAATAATAGCAGTACAAGAAATAACAGATAGTAACAAAAACAACATCTAGTAACAAGACAGTAACTACAACAAAATAATATGATTGTAGAAGTTCAAGAAACAACAAATTATAAGAGAAATCGAAGCACAAGAAACTAAGGAACTAGTTAGACCCAGTCAACTAGTTAGACCTAGTATGTAGGAGTTGATTTCTATTTGAATTTTGAATAAATAGTATTTTCGAGACTTTAGGAGTTTGTTATTTTCAGCAGAATTTTTTTGCTTATCTCTAGGTTTTTTATTTATTAAAGTAACAGTTAGTCTATCTACCTCAAAAGCGTAGTTCCCCTCCAAAAGTGTTGTAATTTACATAGGATCCTATAACTACCAAGTTACAGCTAGTCTAAAGTCATGCTGATTACTTCTGAGCTATCTAAGACTACTTGTTTACACCAAAAATAATACAAAGCTAAACAATTAAGCTTAAATCTTTATATGTTTTTCTGCTTTCCTTCAAAACATCTCTGGTTCCTCTCTAGCGATACTGTCCACCATATACATGATGGAACAATCTTCCATCTCTCCTCCTTTCTTACTGCATTTACATCCCTATTCCAGCACTTCAAAACCTGTTTGATCCTTCCTGGTTTCACCCATTTGATCTCTCTCATATTGGTGAACATTTGCCATAGCTGGTTTGTACACTTGCAGTGTATGAAGAGATGGTTGACTGTCTCTCCTTGCTGTTCACACAAAAAGCACCTGGAACACAAGTGAAAACCTCTTTTGTTCAAGTTCTCATGAGTCAAAACTGCCTCCTTAGCTAACAACCAAGTAAAACAATTTACTTTATAGGGTATCTTAGTTTTCCGTATCATCTTCCAAGGCCATTCTATTTCCTCAATGCCAACTATGTTCAAATCTTCATATGTTAATAGTGAAACACCCTTTGCTCCCCACATTCCATACCAGTCAATCCTCTTCCTCAGACAGGTTACTGAATTGTGCTAGGGTGACAAAAAACTCTGCTATTCTACACATCTCCCAAGCATTTGAGTTTCTCCTGAAGTGCAAATTCCATCCCTGATCATTCCATAATTTTGCTACAGTTGCTTGTTGCATTTGACATAGGTTGTAGAGGTCAGGAAACCTTTGTCTTAGTGGAACTTATCCACACCATTTGTCCATCCAGAAAGCCACCTTTCTGCCATTTCCCACCTTACAGTATGATCTTTCTAGCACCAGATCCCATAGATCACTGATAGATCTCCATACACTAGACCCATATAGAAAGACTACCTCTGTTGTCATCCACTTATCCCTCATTCCATATTTTGCAGCAATCACTTCCTTCCACAATGAGTTCTCAGCAGATGCAAACTTCCATAACCACTTCATCATAAGGCTTTGGTTCTGAAACTTCATGTTTCTGACGCTCACACCCCCAATCTTCTTGCTTATGTTCATTTCTTCCCATATGACAAGATGATAGTTCCTCTTCTCTTCATTTCCTTGCCAAAAGAAGGTTCGGAGTACCTCTATTCTATTGATTACACTAGCTAGGNTCCATATTTTGCAGCAATCACATCCTTCCACAATAGAGTTCTCAGCAGATGCAAACTTCCATAACCACTTCATCATAAGGCTTTGGTTCTGAAACTTCATGTTTCTGACGCTCACACCCCCAATCTTCTTGCTTATGTTCATTTCTTCCCATTTGACAAGATGATAGTTCCTCTTCTCTTCATTTCCTTGCCAAAAGAAGGTTCTGAGTACCTCTATTCTATTGATTACACTAGCTAGGGATGGGAAAACAGACATCATGTATGTTGGTAAGGCATCCAACACACTGTTGATCAAATCAACAATTTACAAAAAAATACCTTGCACATTTACAGCCTGAAACTATCATGAGTAAGCATAGTTATCAGGTTTATCCGTTTATGAATATGCTCACATATTCATTAGGTGTACACCCCGCCCCCCCTTCAAGAAGCCGTTTAGTGCTTATGACAACCATCATCCATTCTCTAGGCTGGAGATTGGCTATGAGAAACTTACATAGGTGAATTCACTCTACACCAGAACCAGAAGTACAAATTTTGACAATATCTAGGCTTTACATATGATATGGGTTCACCTTTTCCCTCAAAATATCTGTGAGTTTTTTCTATTTGAACGGCCCAAAATATACTAAGGTATTTTCTCCAATTCTGTCTCTAAATTTCTTTGGTCTCTGTCCCTGCTAGCTGATCAAGCTTGCTGCAGATTGCCAGGTATCACCCACTGAGCTGCATATATATTCAGATAACATGCCCATATAAACTTCAAACAAGTGAGGTCTTACAGATTCAGTATAATCTTACAGAACTAACACCGACTACATAAAGTAAATCCTCTCCTTCTGTAGATTCTATGTTTTATCATGCTCTCTTTAGATTTATAAATTGGGAACATAAGCTAATTGTGACATGACAAGTAAACTCTGTGATTTTTCTCCCCAACGTATTTACTTCTAGATGCACTTTAAAGTGAAGCCAATTTTGAGGAACATATGCGGATTTAATTGGAGGAAGAGGCAGAGATCACTGAGGAAATTTAATTTGCTATGTATGTTTTCGATGTTTCATCAATAAATCTTCCTCTAACCTTGAAGGTATATTGTTCTGCTGTAAACAACAATAAACACTTTTGTGTTTGATACAAAAAAAATTTCAACAACCTCATCAAATATCCATTTGCGGGCACCAGCTTGTCGCAGAAGGTGAATATATTTGAACACCAGTGCCACAACATCCTCAAAATGGTCTGAAATATTATTGTGACATGAAGGTCAGTGTAGTAGACTTCCCGATAGAAGATAAATTCCAGAAAAAATGGAGGGTTACGACAAACACATTTCCATTAAATTACTGTCCACATAAGGGCGTGCACGGGTTGGGGGGGNGGGGGGGGGGGGGGGGGGGGGGGGGGGACATGAGGGAACTAACCATGCCCAGCATCAGTCAGACTAATATAAACTTCAAAAAAGGAGAAGTGATGACCGCCGCCTGACTCTCCAGCCGATAAGCTTGTTGCCCAACCTGCAATAATTTGCAGAGATAAACAGCATTAAGTACTTAGAAACAGTCTGGAGAGTTGAGTCCTAACAACTAACAAGGAATTCTAACTTCAACGTGTGCCCCACTTCCAGAGTAATAGAGAGAGAGAGAGGTTGGATTATCAGATGTAATTAACATTACATCAATCCTCTAGCTACTTATCATGGTAGATAAAAAACATTTCCGTTCTTTAGAGCAACAGTTATTGCTGATGGCATACTATACACAGCCTCCTGCAAGGTTACTTTGGCTAGAATTGATGAAAATATCTCAACCACTCAATTACTTGTAAACAACATACTTATGTGTTTTCACTATTTTTGCATATTGTTGCAATTGAACTCAAGGGCTCCATAAGTGCCTCATAACAAATGTCTGGTGGAATAGAATCAGAATTTCTAACGATTATGTTGAGAACTCACCTAACTTCTTTAAGATATAAAACAAGGATCCTTCTCCTTCATGTCCAATCAAGTGACTCAAATAGAGTGAAGGCCCTTCCTTGTAATGGGTTAAGTCTGGAATAATTGGCCACTCGAGCCTCAAACTATGACCTTGTTTTATTGGAACAGCTCTGACTAGAATCTGTGTAACAAAGAGTACAGAATCATAGGCATAGGACAACAATGCCTTTGTAATAATGAAGAGAATGCAATAGAAGAGAGAAGAACATAGATTATTAGCGCATTTCTGACACCCCTACCCAAAATGAAAAATGAAAACTGAAAATGGGAAGATTCAACCCACTCCTAGAAAATTTGGCATAATTCATGCTTCATCAATAAGACTTCTCTTTGAGATTAAGGAGTAGCAGGTCTTGGAATAATCCAGCAGGAGCTTCTATTAAAAAACGTACAGAATATATCTGATATGTCAACTCAGTGCCGAGTATATAATATATGACAATTGAGTGCTTTGTTAAGCTTAGGTGACATCTTATTGCATCACAAGTACATGGACACAAGGAAAGGGTTCACAGTTTCTTTCATGCGTTGTCCACCAAAGCCAATTAAGCTTGATCTCGAAGGATCATAAGTGGTGGTAGGAAAAATTCAGAAGTTTAGCTCTCTTCTCTGAAAGTATGGTTCAGATAAAATCAAATGCATGTATAGGAAAAACCATTCATTTCTCACAAATTCCAAAATCTATCTGATAAATCATAAGCACAGTAAAAATTATCAATCGTAAGACCCCATATCATAAACACATTCTCCCTTCCTTGTCTTGCCGCTAATCTTTGTACCACAAAAAAAACACCTTTCAATCCAGCCAACACAAAAGGGGCAAGAGAAAAGAGATTCGCTAGAACATAGCCCTTATTTTTGAACTTTTGTGTCAAATTTATGATCTCTACACTTATTTGAGCACCTGAAGATGTTCTGATTTGCATGGCTGATCAGTAACAGGGGAGTAACTTCTATTGGTATTTGGAACTTCTTGGAATATGCTCTGTACCAGTGTCTGAGCTTTATCAAGGCAATCTGAGTGTTTTAGAAGAGAAAATTAGTATAGATGATATTCCACAATAATAATTTATAGGGAAGAAAAGAGAAATCAACCGGCTACCTTTTGAATAAACAACCAAATGCATTAAGTTGGCTGAATAATTTTCTTTATAAAATTTGAGAAGCTTCTCCCTTGTATTCAACCCTCTTGCTTTTGGCCGCACCTCCAGGGTATCCCAATTACCTGTGCAAGAATCAAATGTTTACAAGTGTCAAAAGAAACAATGTGCAACAGAGATAGAGTAACCTCCTGTTCTCTCCAATACAGAAAAGTAATATCACGAAAGCAATGACAAAGTCACTAAAGCCCAAAAGATGTTACTGGATAATATGACCTACAGATAAGTGGCAAAATTGTCAATGTTACTGAGAGTATGCAGCAAAGAAGAAGGAAATGTAGAGGTGCTCTCAGTTCCAGAAGAGAAACTGAGAATATAGGGAGTTCTTAATACTTGTTTGATTGGCCAGGCAAGTAGTTTCAATATCGATGATAGCAAAATAGGCTATGAAGTAGTGAATTATTGTTTTTTGATAACCAAAATAATGAATTGATTGAAACAAAGGAGTGAAATATTTCAACCGAACTTTTCTTTTTATCAATAAGATAGAAAATTTATTCACAATAGATTGCACTAAAATGGATCTGTAAACTTTACGACCTAACCCAAAAGTATAGTTCCTTTTAGTTATGTGGGGAAATAATGAAATCACACAATCCTCATAATGTTGTATCTTATAGTATAGTAAAGCAGGGAATAAGAGGTAGAGGGTCTACTAGTGTTGAAAGAGTAAGACTTCTTTTTGTCTATAAAATTATTTATCCAAAAGAAGTGTTTAAGTAAAATTAGTTCAAGACTCAGGCTTATTCGAAACCCAAAGATACTGCATTTACAGCATTGATGTTCTGAAAAGGACAAATCAGAGAAAGGTGCAGCAGTAGACACTAGACAAGTTAGCTAAACAGGGATTTAAGGTAAGCCAAAATTAGATTGCAAGCCATGTAGTCAAGTCAAATGGAAGACATTACACACAGAATAACAAACCTGTGCCAAATTTGTGGTATGGATGATCTGTTGAGCTCAGATGTTTCTGAAGCTGCACAGAAAGTAACGCAAAATGAAGAAGGGTGTTCTTTACTCCAAAAGATATAAAAACAAAATTTGGAAGTGTAAACAACACGGCTCTAACAGGTATGTAACAAACGTACAATCTCAAGATACACAAGCTAAGAGAGAGAAACAGTCATAGCAAGGAACAAGTTCAGAAATCAAAAATTCAGCATATCCTTATTGAGGATAAAGGACCAGGTAATCCTATACATTGTTGCAGACCTAAAGTAAATAAATAAAAAGGTCCCTCACCAATAACTTAAGTTGTTAGACATGTGATCACACAATTCAATATGGTATCTGAGTAGGCAAGAGGTCCTGCACTCAAGCCAAACCGCCATCCACTAGAAGAATATTTCTTGTCCCTAATGATAGAATCATGCTCGTACACAAAAGGGTGTGTGAAGACCTAAAAAAATAAATGACAATATCCCCTCTCTAATAGTTTAATCTTTGAACTGATGAGATCACACAGTTCAACTTCATCTATCTCTGTCATCAAGGAATCATCACAAGTACCAAAGGAAGCCTAAAGCAGGCTTATGAGTCCATATAAATACCTGGTACACTCTGTGACCATCGGATAATAGGTTGTTTTGGTTCTCTGAGATGACTCAGCAAGTTGCCACGGGAACACAACAAGAAAGAGCAATCAGCAGTTGTTAATGTTTATGGGACTGAATGCATCAACATGCATAAATTATGAAGCCTAACCAGAATCAACAGCTTTTATTTCCCTTGTTGTAGCATCAGGTGACATCAACGGTTTGACGAAAAACTGCGCAAATCTATATAATGAAACACCATAAGACATTTCATAGATACTCTTTCAAAGATAATAAGGAGAAATTAAATCCATACCTGTCCAATGCTTCTTCAAAACAATCTGCATTGATATCGAAGTAAAAGTTGGTGCGCTCAGAAGATGTAAAGGCATTGGTGGAACCTCCGTGCTGAATTAATAATCAAGAATGAGAAGGAAATTAAACTCTATAAGACAGTTACCTCAAGGGAAAGTCATGCAAAACTTCATTAAGATGTAAAAGCACTAGTAGGTATTCTTTCTTCTTTTTTTAAGAATTGTTTGTTGATTGTTTCCACTGACAATGACAGCAAAAACACCTGCTTAACACCAAGCTCCACACATTTTCCTACACCCTCCCCCATTGTCATTAATACAAAGAAACCAGTAACATCCAATTGGCCATGGTGGTTCTCTTGGGTGGTGGTAGATCGAATCGGGGAGGGGGGGAATCAGGATTGTGTGAAAATACATTTCTTTTTGCTCAAGATTCATTCTTTATATAATTATTTGGGCCCAAGTGCCACATGTCTCGTTTCATTTGTCACTTTGCCACATCATTCACATGTGAGATACATGCACTCCAAAATTTTGACTGATTGTCTGTTTTTTTTTTTTTTTTAGAATGGTAAAGTTGTATTCATCAGCAATGAGGGTATGCTGGCAACCAAACAAAAATATTCCTAGGCAAAGTAGTCATGATTACAAAGAGCCTAGGAAATCTACTAACTGATCTACATCATCTATACCCTCTTCTTTACACCAAAAATATAGAGTATTAATGCAATTTTGACTGATTGTCTGTTTAAGGTCTAAAAGGTACATTTTTCACGTACGGTAGGTATTTAATAGGAAACAACCTCAATTGAGGGGTCTATATGGAAGGTGGTGGAAACTTTAGCAGTCGCCAATTTATTTGGCCTATTGAATTATGACAAAGAATGTCTTCATATCTAAGAGACAACTCATATGTTTAGACCCTATGTTCATCTTCTTTAAATGTCCAAACAATTATTTTACATCACAACCACTATTTTACCTCATTGCTAGGCATTCGTAGACTTACAATTGTCAAATAACATTTAAATATAAACAAGGACTAATGCGAGGAGAGTGAAGCTAAAAAAGATAAGAAAAAGTAATTTTCCAGAAGCAATTTGTTAATCTTTTCCAAGAAAACCTAAAACAGAGAATGTCATATAAAATGTAAAATGGGACAAAGGGAGTTCATCAATATATAACCTCCTCTTCACACTGGTTTAAAATCCAAATTAAGCTAGGACATCGTAGTGAAGATTATATATAACAGACATTTTATTGAATACAGGAGAAATAACTAGACACTTACAGTCCAAATGAAACACATTCAGGACCAAGTTGGTACTGCCGCAAATACACTCCAACAATTATTTAATAATTTCTTCTTCTACCACCATAATTATAATAAATTTTCCATGCTCAACAAACTGTGTGCATCTATTAACAAAAGAGAAGAAGTAAAACACAGTTGCATACAACATGCATTTGATGTCAATTGGTACCCCATTGCTGATATTCTATATGATCTTCATCCAGTATCATAATACTTTTTTTATAGGTAACCTAGTATATAACCAATAAAATACCCAGTGTAGTCCCACAAAGTGGGGCCTGGGGATGGTATAACAAACTTTATCTCTACCTCGGAGGTGAGGTAGAGAGGTTGTTTCCGATAGACCCCCGGCCCAAGGCAAGAACAGTCTAGGAAATGAATTAATGAAAACACAATTGACAATAGATAGTAACAAAAACAACAGAAAGGACCAGAATAGTACTACAGCAAAATAATCTTACAAACAAACTACACGAAATAATAGGTAGTCATAGAAATTGAAGAACAAGAAACTACAAGAATAGTCCTACGACTACTAGTAAGGGCAACAAGACAAAGTGCTCCTACCTACTAGTATGGACGCACTCCTACCTATTAATCTTTTACCCTAATTTGTGTCCTCCACACCTTTCTATCTAAGGTCATGTCTTCAGTAAGCTACAACTGCGTCATATCCTATCTAATTACCTTTTCCCAGTACTTCTTTGATCTACCTCTACCTCTCCCAAATTCATCCATAATAAACCTCTTACACCTCTGCACGGGGACATCCATGCATCTCCTCATCACATACCCGAACCATCTCAATCTCACTTCCCACAAGTAAACCCCAACTTGTCTCGGATATCCTTATTTCTAATTTTATCTCTCCTAGTATATCAACACATTCATCACAACATCATCATCTCCACCACTTTCATCTTCTGAATGTGAGAGTTCTTGACTGACCAACACTCTCCACCAATACAACATAGATGGTCTAACTATCACTTTGTACAACTTGCCTTTAAGTCTATGTGACACCTTCTTATCGCACAAGACTCCAAATGCGAGCCTCCATTTCATCCACCCTGCACCAATATGGTGAGTGACATCCTTGTCAATCTCTCCATTTCCCTGGATAATTGACCCAAGATGCTTGAAATTACCTCTCTTTTGGATGACCTGTGTATTAAGTCTCACTTCCACATCAGCCTCATGCGTCACATCACTGAACTTGCACTCCAAGGATTTAGTCTTGATCATGCTCAACCGCAAGCGTTTAAACTCAAGGGTCTATCTCCAAACGTCTAACTTAGAGTTAACTCTGTTGCAAGTCTCATTAATCAAAACTACATCATTTGCAAATAACATAATTTATCATAAAACTTAATCAAGAAACAAGCTAATATTGATTTGATTGGATCTTTGCTAAGATCTTAGAGATTCTAATTCAATCCCTTATAGTAGAGCTTTGAATTGCCAATTCACCAATAAGAAGTGTGCTTTGTTCATTGATTACCTAGCTAGTGATATGATTGTGTCATTGCTACTAGGAATATGAAGTACATAGTGTTCTGAATTCTGAATTTAGGTTGGGGTAATGGTATATTATGTACATGCAAAGATTACATGCCTTATAATTTGTTAGAATAAGGAAAACTATTTAGTATTGGCACAATGTTGTGAAAGGCGCTCGACTTAGCGCTTAAGCGTGAGGAGAGGTGAAGCATACAAACATCACCTTTTTCCTATGACGCAAGAAGTGATCTGAAAAGCATATATGGCGAGGCAAGGCGAAGCTTCACTTTTAATTACAATTTGAGAGCTAGGTTTTTTTGGTCAGAGTCGGACTACCCTGCGCAATTTCTCTCTCCTTCGTTCTCTGTTTTCCAGCAACAATCTCTATTTTCCGTTTAGATGAGGCAACTTGAAGTGAGAGTTCATTTACTTCTTTCTTTCTTCTTTCTCTTCTGCTTTCCAGCAACTTCTTTCTTCTTTCGTCCTCTGTTTTATAATTTTATCCTCTTTTTCTACATTTTTTCTCAGTTTTTTTTCTTTTAGCATTTATTTGGATTTAGTTGCATAATAACTTAATTAGTTTTGCCTAATATGTTATTGCTATTGAGTTTTTGGTTATTTATATATGCAAATTTAATATTTAATTTTTTTTGTATTAATTGACGTTTCACTTCAAAAAGGCAAGCACGTCACTTCTCACCTCAGTGAACGGGCCCTCATCGCTTTTTGCCTCCTCTCGCCTTCCAAAACACTGTATAGGAATGTAGTAGATCTGAATAGAGAGGAATAATGTAGAGGATTCATAAGGCCGATCATAACTGATTTGGTACTAGGGTGTAGTTGCTTGCTTGATGTTGGAATGTCAGATTAGATATATTGTCCCACATCTTAAGAATCTATTATGTGTATTTGCATAAATCATCTATAACCTCCTAGCCCGCATAGTTGTCTATGCATTCCCAATCTCTTCACTTATTGGGGCTCAGCTTCTACATGAAAAATAAGAGAAGAGATTGCAGCAATGCATTAGACCAGTGACTTTTGCCACAATTTATTTGCAGCCATGCATAAGACCAGTGACTTTCGCCACAATTTATTTATTTTTGACAAGGCAAGGTGAAGTGACTTACACCACAAATTCCTGTAAATAGTTTAGTGAATACACACAATACTTTCTTCAGATGCGAGACAACATTTCATATTAACATTCTGTTGAGAATTATTTTGCACCATTGTTCACAACTTGAATTTTATTATTGCAAGGTAAAGACCCGCTTCGATCTTATAATTCTTACACTCAATTTTTCTTGCCCTCACACTCTAGCAACTCTCTTTGTTCTCTTATAGTTCTCTCAATCACTCTCTTCTTGCTTGAGCACTCAATCTTTACTTGAGCGGACACACATCTCAAATGAACCACCTCTATTTATAGGTGGTGACCTGGTGATGCAAGAATCTAACTAAAGGTATTTCTTCTCTACTCTAAAATGTTCCTTTAACTACTCACTTCTAGAACTTCCCTTTCTGGAATATTTCTAGTCTTCTCTCTCTAGAACACTCATTCAAGAGATCTTCCTTCATTTCTTTACAACTCCTGCATATTTTAGATTCTTCTTCGACATGTCTTGGATATTAAGTTGGTGATGACTTTTCAACACATTCTAACCTTCCCCTCAAATTTCGGGGTGGAGAAGTCACCTTGAATTAACAAATTAACGACTGAAGAATATGCAAATAGTTAAACTACCACCATGTATCACCATCGAGGCTCAATAAAAGAACTCCTAAAAAGGATCAAAGTTGTATCCCAACATAAAAAATAAGAACACAAACAATAATCAGCTCTCAACAGTCCTGAAGAGAAGATAGATTGCAAGGGTAAGCGGTGGGAAGAAGGGGCAAACTATTTTACATGAGTAGGAAAAAAGTAAATTATAATTGCTAATAAGATAAAAGAAGATACCTGGGTGATGTACTTTGAGTAACTATTCTCCACAGGATACTTCTCACTTGCATAAAACAGCATATGTTCTGCAGTTTAACACATTATGAATCAGTGTGCACTTTTGCCTCGTGGAAGAAAGTGAAACTGAAGTAGCATACAGTAAAATGGAATACATTGCAAAGGGTGCAATGAACTCACAAAAACTAAAGAAATAAGATCATGAAATTAACCAAAAACACATCAGCTGCACATTAAGAGAAGTTAAAATTCCCACCCCTCCAAGAAACCACCACCTTCCAGGTTGGCAGAATACTGGTGCATAGAACCAAAGCTACAAGAAACAACATACCCATTGTAGTCACTCAGGTGGGGTCTAGAGAGGGTGGTGTGCATGCAACCTTACGTCCTTACCCCTACCTTGTGAAGGTAGAGAGGTTGTTACTGATAGACCTCAGCTCAAATAAAGCATATCAAAATCAGTAGGAAAGGAAATACAGTAGAGACAATAGTGAAAATATTGGAGAAAAGAAACAGTAGAAATTTTAAAAAATCGATCCGGGTGCACTAGGACCACAAGGGTCTATTCTACGCAACATTACCCTGCATCTCAGCTTGAACTCATGACCTTTTGGCCACATGAGAACAACTTTACCAATTACGCCAAGATAAACACCAATAGTTGAGCTGATCTGGTGGGAGGTAACAGGTATACGGTTACTCGCAAGCCGGTCCGGACACCACAATCATTAATAACAAAATAAGGGAAAAAGGACAAATATACCCCCGAACTATCGTAAATGGTATGCAATTACTCTTCGTCATACTTTTGGGACATTGATGCCTCTGCCGTCCAAAAACTAGAGCATATGTACCCTTTATACTAACGGACATACACGTATCATAATCTTATCAATCAATCCGACATTTATCGACGGATAAGATTGCGTCATGTGTCCATATTTAGTCTTCCGTTAGAGTGAAGGGCATATATGCTCTAGTTTTTAGACAACACGGGCACTAATGTCCCAAAAATATGACGGAAGGCATTTGCATACCATTTATATTTGTCCTTTTTCCCAAAAAATAAAAAGCAGCTTTGTCCTTGCTTCAAGACCTACAGTCAATGCACTAGCTTACTTACCAAGAAAATGAGCAAGGCCTTCAAGACCCTTAGGATCACTGTAATACCCCACTGACACCTCCATAGAAGCAGCACACTGATCCAACAACATACAAAAACATTTATAAAACAACCCTACTCAATAAATTCATAAAATTTCTCAAATTAAAAAAAAAAAAAGTTCACACAAACAACTCACCTTGTCTGTTTCAGGATCACTGATTAGTAGAACTTCAAGAGAGTTCTGCAGAACTATTCTTCTATACTCCCTCTTATCTGAACGAGCCTTAAAGATCTCTACAGGTTCATCTGCTTTGCCCAAAGCCATTTTCTCGCAAAATTAAACAACCCCAAATCCCAATAGCTCAAAAAACACGATTTAAGTCTAAAATCCCAAATGGGTATTTCAAGAATCACTGAAATACAGCAAAAGAGAGTAAAGGGTATGTTCAAAATTTAAACTTGGATTAATAAAATCTACAATTATAGAGAAATTTTCGTAATATTGATAGAGTGAGACTTGTTTAGTCTTGCGTGTTATAAAGTGTGCAAACTTAGCCTGCAAATGTTGAATAATGTCCTCAAGGAGGGAAATTGACAAGGGTCCAAGTCTATGCCTAGTCATCTTGTTTTTTTATTTTATTTTATTTTTCTCATCTAATTCCACGGGTCACCTTCCATCGACAACAACTAATTGCATCTAAAATAAATAAAAAGAATCGTGTAATATTTTTGTGTCTGCAAAATTTAAACCTAAAATTTTACGATATTTCAACTCACTTTATTAACAACTAAATGCTTGACTTTTTAATCAAGTAATAGAAGACTTGCCATTTGGTTTAGGAATGTGATAGATAGGTAGCAAAATTGGACAAAAAAGGTTACTATAGTGTGTGGTCCATGAGGGTGAAAAGTCATCCCTCAATTTTCAATTCCTTAGGCAAGTCATCCACTCAATAAAGACAAAGAAAAAAGAATGGATAGAGTTACTTAGTAATATGTTGGTGAGAGAGATAGAGATAGATGACGTCAAATAAGATTAAAGGGATTTTATTGATAGAAAATTATATTATCTATAAAATAAAATTAAATAAAGTTATTTGATATGTATGTTGGTAGGAGGTAGAGGCAAGGGTGAAGCTAAGTAGGGTTGAAAGGAATTTGTCGAAACTATACTATATATAAAAGATTGGACATTTACTTAATATGTATGTTGGTGGGAGGTAAAGGCAGGGGTGGAGCAAGGTAGGGTCGAAGGTGTGGTTTTTCAATAAAATTATATTATATATGCGCAGTTTAAATTATTTTTTATGTATACTAGTGGGTATTAAACTTCGTTAATTTTTTCGTATATTTACTTCTTCATTTTTTTAACTCTCTCAGTGATAATTCTGATTTTGCCACTAAATGGAGGACTTCGTGAAATGCACGTAAACTAATCTAAATACTACCATTATGAAAAAAGAGAAAATACTCAATTACATGATAAAACACTATCTTTATGATCTCATAAAGCTAACATCACATATGAACATCTATCAAACAACTTTTTTTAATAACTGTAGTGCTCGAACCAGCATGTACACTTCCGACTAATTCTATGAGGCACCTACTACCTCCCATCAACACAAATACCAAATAATTCTATCCATTAAAATTTGGACATATAGAAAAAGATCACCTGATAAGTTTGCCTAATACACTAGTAACATCAAGAAGATTTAAGTAACAAAAAAACACTGAAGTATATTGTAGTTTATTCATCCCATCAAATCAATGAATGAATAATTTCCCTTTCAGGTTTCATTCATGTCACTTCTTGTCTTCTGATCAATTATATTCAGCAATCAAAACAGAAATTAATGTCAGTCTACATTTACTTCTCCAAATCTCTAAGCAGTCCATCATCAAATCAGTTGAGCAATTCAACTCACATGCCTACCACAAGCCCTCGTACAACTGACAAATTGACACAACTGAATACGAGAGAGGTAATTTGCAGATCAACTGCTTCAGTAATGGACTCGCCAACATATCAACTGTATCGGGGAGCTTCTTGAGCAGCTATGCTTACCTCTTACAATCTCACATGACCAAAGCCTCCTTTGAATGAACTATAAAGAGGCCGAGATCGTCTAAAGCTAAATATTTCTTCTATCTGAACTGCATTTGGTTCCATCTGCTCATTCTTATGTGCTTGGAATTGAGAAGAATGTGAGCTTCCATAGACTCTGACACTCAAGGCCTTCTTCTGAGGAACACCAACTTTAATATATTCATCGAAGAAATCAGTCAGCTCCTTTTGAGTCAGTTGCTTTAGCGCGTCAATCTGTTTCATCAATATCATTGACAACTGATTAGATACATTGTTCCCCTACGATTGTGGAAACATTTTGAATTTCTTTCAGCAGTCATGAAATACCAGACTGACAATGAAAAGGACAGTAAGATAGGCTGCTGAACGGACACAAGCCACAGACTGATCCATACTTAAATTACTGTAAGTGAGACATCAATTAACGTAATGAATTATAGGTTTTCTACGTGAGCCACTAACTACAGTAAAAAATGAGGACTCAAAATGCATACATTTCTAGAATAAAAAAACAAAGATTATTCCGAAATAACAATTGCACTAATACATTTTGATCTACTTTGATATGCTTTTCCTTGAGCCGAGAGTCTATCGGAAACAACCTCGATACCTCCCAAGGTAGGGGTAAGGTTTGTATACACTGTACCCTCCCCAAACCCCACTTGTGGAATTACACTGGAAATGTTATTATGTGGTCAAAAAGGTTAAAACCTACATAAGAATTCTACATAGAAGGGTGATATCATATATTTGACCTATTCCTTTTACAGCAGTTCAGTTTCACTTTGTGCAAAAATAAAACATAAAGAAGTAGAGTCATTAACTCTGACAAATGCTCATGAAATGAAAGTGATTCTTTACATGAGTGTAACAATTTTCATACCTCACGGTCTCGTCTATCAAACTTGAGGGTCCCATCTGAGATCTCCCTCCAGTAAAATCGAGATTCCTCGCGTAAATTCTTGTGTTTCTCAAGCTTCATATCAATAAGTGCATTGACATTATTCTGTGTCATAAACGGACAAAAGTTAAGAGACAAGAAAGCTATACTGGAAAGTTATCAAAGTATAAAGACAGATAACAGTAACCCACCATGTATTGCAAACACAAAAACTTTGACAAAACCTACATCCTATTGATTAATAAACAACAGTAGCTAGCTAGGTATACAATCCGGAGTGCTTTATTAAAGAGTGGGTGGGGGACCATCAACGATGAAGTTTTTGACGAAATAAAATTATGATAGTGTATGCAATTATGCTGAGTCAAAACATGGAACCACGTGGAAGTCAAAGGCTCCTAAAAAGGTGGCGCCCTCTGATTATGTGAACTAGGAGTGCTATACTCATGCCCACAATCTGAGGAGGAGCTAGTTGATGTTTTTGTACGGCAAATAGAGAGGACATGGACTATTTACTGCACAGCAGCTGTCTGAGAAATCGTCCATGAGGAAGCACAGGCTAATTTTTGGTAAAGAGGAAGCACAGGCAAGTTTGAGATTGCGAAGGTTCCAACGGAAAAAAGAGCCATTGGAAGTCTCGCCTGGATGCATCTTTTGGCTGATTTGTAGGGAACAAACAGAAACTCTTTGAAGGGATTTAAAACTCCGTTCTGAAGATTTCCTTCTCAAACAAGAAAAAAGTGCAAAACATAATACTCCATTTTGGAGAGCAAGAGCTCCTTTTAGTTCTATTCCATATTATATACAGTTGAATGTATTTTTTAAGGGTTGATAAAAATCCACATAGTACGTTATACCATCTTTGTGCTATGTCAATGGTTATTTTTCCCTTCCGCCAGTGATAATAATTTGAGTTATCAAAAGTACATAATAATAATCCATTACGGGCTGATAAGAAATGAAGATGTCAACTTACTGGACCTTCTTGACAATACTGAGACTAATTCAGTTGCTACAGGTTACCTTCATCGCTAGAAAAAGAAGCAGAAGTGTTACTAAGCGCACCTTGAATTCATCACTAGTCATCTCATAAAGCTTGCTTTCGAACATCTTCATAAATAACTCCACTCTTGAGTCAATGTATTTGGGATCCTGCCAAACTCAACCAGTAGATTTGTCATAATCTATAAATGCCCAATCTTATTTCCTTCCAAAGTACCTATAATAAAAAATCCTTACCTTTGCAGTTGACTGAACGATAAACTGCACCCCGTGAACACCAGAGTCGCTCCTAGAAAGAGAATATTAGTCCACTTGAGGTGAAAACAAAAACTTTTTAAGGATGAATAGCCAACAACTTGCCGAACAGTGTTCAGTAAAAGACACACTACATACCTCTGCATGAGCACAGTGATATAACCAAGTTGCTCGACTGATCTAAGCTGGTGGAAGGCTGGTTGCTTTGCTATGAGAGCAAAAAGCTGAAGTTTGACATTCAGCATAAAATCATCCTGATGCACCTGGAAACTCAAGCAAATATGTTAGAGAAGCAAAGAACCAGGAAAAGATTGATGACACAATTCATTACAAAAGCATTAGACAGGTTTCTTTTCCATTTAGAAAAGAATAATCATATGTCAAAAGATCTTGAAGATGATTGGTAAAATCTTTACTGGCATATCTGTAGTCAAGGTTCTCGTTCCAATAAATGAGAAAAACAAAATCATCCATGACCAGTAATAAAGCTCTGAAAGACATCCAATATTTAAAGAAATATCTTCTCGAGATTAAAGCAGTAATTTGTTACAGATAACTATGATCATTAAAAAGTTGAGTAAAGTTATAGAACTAGAAGATCTAGGACTCTCACTACTCATGACAGCAGCACAAACGGAATTTACAGGTCATGGAAAAGAAATTGATTATTCAAATTACGCTAAGCCTTAAAACAAGCACTTCAATCCATTCACAGGATCAGGCACTATTTGATTAGAAGTTCATGATCAAATTCAAAAAGGCTCTCAGGAAAACTGCCATCGCGATAGGCATATTATTCTCACAAGATTGACTTATAAGGTAGCCTTAGTTAGAATGATTCTCCATAAAGGAATTTTTCCAGAAGGAAGAAAGAATTAAGAAACATGAGATGATAGCAAGGCAGCAGATTTCAAAATCAAGGAGACCTACATGTTGAAAAATGGAAAGACCCCTCAATGGAGATCAATATTCAAGAATGTGGGAAAATTACATGACTCTAGAAGAACCATCTAATTCAGAAATAAAAGGTAATATGGGTACTCTATGGGATACCCGCTACAAAGAAGAGTCAACACCAAAGTTGAGGAGTTGCCAATTCCAACTTGATATGTCATTACTACAAAGTACAAACGAATAAATACTACTCCCTTTATCCTAGAAAGAAATACGCCTTTCCATATTTAGAAATAATTTAGCTTTAAACTTTCCATTTTACCCTTAATGAGATGATTTATGGCCACATAAATTTTTATTGCTTGTTCTAAACGATAAGTTTCAAAATTCTTAAATTAATCTGGAGAACTAAGCTGCCACCTAAAGTTATTCTAAAAGATTCTTGCTTGACACAGGATAACCTCATAAGGAGGAAATTCCAAATAGTTAAACAGATGCTACATGAGCTTATGCAACTCAAAATCTATCAATCACCTGTTTCCTCATTGCACAGTTGCAACAGACCTATGGAACATGCTCTTCTCACTTTTTGGACTCACTTGGGCCATGCCAAGCTCATTGAGAGAGGCTTTTGTGTGTTGGAGTTCTTGGAAAGTTGGGAAGTTCATCAAGCAGATCTGGTCTTTAAACCCAACCAAAAAGAGTAATCAATAAACTTGCTTTAAGGGTAGGGATGAGAATTGGGGTGCCATGAAAACATCTTTTGTTCCTCTCTCTCCACATGGACATTGTGCATATGAGGAACAACCTCTTGTTTCTGCCCTCCTTTTGGTTCATTCATCCATGAGGTTCCCATCTGTATAGAACTTTATGTGTGAAATTAATGTCGCGTAGCTTTTCACGTGGAGAGAGAAACACTCTCAAGCACGATTCCCAAGCTATGCACTAGATCCAAAACCAACATCCATTTTCCAGTGGTCCTTCTGATCACCGGGAACCTCCACCCTCAACTTCCCTCCTTTTCTTTCCTTAAACCCTCCTCCGATCAATGGAGGACTGTATTTACTTTGCAGTAGGTTTTAAATCCTTCGATCTCGAGAGAATCAAGGGAACGACGGGCGACTAGTACGAATGGACTAAGAGGAGTAAAAGAAACGTTACTAGAACTTCTTTCAACAAGGAATCAATGATCTGGATCACTCAGGTCATGCGGGAAGCTTCAAGGACGAAAGGAAATGTGGTGAAGAGATGGAGGAGACTAGAACCTCTATCAGAAATATATTGTGCTAGGAATTTCAACAAATATGGCAGATATCTGAGTCTGATAAACATAAGGGGAAGAAGGAAGTCTGTTATCATAATCCCGAAGTTGACTTTGAACTCAGGATGGGAAAACATAGCAGACAAAATGGGGAGATTCCTTTCTAGTCATAGAAAGGAGGTGGAAAGTACAAAGCAGAGGTTGGTAGACAATAATTTCTCCTTTGCAGAGGCAGTGAGGAGCATTAAATGGACTAATAGAAAAGGAGACGGAGTTAATGCCCAAGCAACATTAATGAAGGAAGAGGGAATCATTTGCATTAATGAATCTTCAAACACCCACAATGAAGTTCTGCAGAGAAGACTAGTTGGAGATTTTGAAGGAAAGAATAATGTACTGCCAAACCTAGCAGAAGTGAGAAGCTGGGCAAACAAGTTTTGGAGACAAAGCCATGGACTAAACATTTATGAGATGGGAGCTGGAAAATTCTTATTTGAGTTTGCGATGAAAACCACGGCAGAACAAGTGATTGCAGGTGAGTGGATTTGGAACAACTCGAGGGTCCGGTTAGAGTGGTGGTCCCCAACTTTAGCGGCCACAAATATGGAGAATAAATCAACATCGACCTGGACCAAGATTGTAGGCCTTACCCTACATCTCTGGTCAGAGACTGTTTTCAAGGCCATCGGAGATCTCTGTGGAGGTTGAATTGAAACTGAAGAAGAGACACAACTACGGAATCATCTCAAATGGGCTCGAATCAAAGTGAAAGGCGATGGGTCAAGGATCCCGAAGGAGGTGACCATTATCAATGCTGGAATCTCCTTTTCCATGCAACTGTGGACAGAAATTCTGGCGAAGTTCACCATCGTAGAAGAGGGAAAGGGGAAACCCATTACCCAGCAGTTATCGAGGATTTATCCAGAGGATAAAAGAGGGGAAAGTTGTGGTGTCAGCAGGAGACCACGTGGGGAGCTGTTAAAAAAGAATTCTGGTGGACCCACTTTGAATTCAAAAAAATTGGGCCAGGAGCCCTCAAACGCAGGCCCAATAGGTCAAAAGCATCCAGACATTACAAATCCTCTTGTGAGTTCAAAAAGGCCCATGAACTTTAATGAACCCTCGCGTGACAATCACATGGCAGAAAAAAAAGACCTGGCAACTAAATTTCTGGAAGCCTTCAGGAACTGGGAAACAAACACAGCGAAAGAATCAAGCATGGTGAAGCAAGTCGATGGGGGAGAGAATTTTATCTTGCATCCAAACAGAATTGGTGATGATGAGTACACAACAAACTTCTTATGAAAAAGGAGGAGGGGAGACAAACGATACACAATCAACAGAACAAGACATGCAACTTCAACATATTCACGATGCAGAACCAGTCAACATTCAGCTTCCAAATTCCCAAGAAGATTGCGAAACAGAAGCTTCAAATTGGGTAAATTCTCATATCCTAGATTTGAGCAACACATATGGGGTGGCTTTCGAAGGATTCGAAAGAGAAACCATAGCTTTGTTGATGAAGATTAATGAGAGGAAAGCACAGCTTGATAAGAAGGGGAAGGGCAAGGCAGTCATTACTCCAAAAAGAAGAGGTATTGGAAAGAATGAACTGAAAAACTTAAAATCCAACCTAAATGAAGAGGTGGAAGGAAGCAGAAGTAGAGGGAGGAATCTAAGTCTAACTTATAATTGAAAGTAAACTTGATTACCTGGAGCGTCAGGGGGCTGAACAATCAGAGTAAGAGAACTATGGTGAAGAGTCTAATGAAAAAGTGGAAGGCAGATGTTTATTGTTTACAGGAAACAAAGATTAGCAAGGATTTAGAAGTAATGGCCAAACAACTATGGTCATGCAGGTGGATGAAATGCGGATACTTGGAAGCTGAAGGCAGTTGTGGGGGGATCCTGTTGCTGTGGGATAGTAGAATCTGGAGTGGGATTCTTGTACTCGATGGAATGGGAAGAAAAATTCAAAAACATCAGGCAAAAGTTACTACCTAGAGTGCTATCTGAACACTGTCCTATCTTGTTAGAAAGTGGTAACTGGGAGCAGAAAAGGTCAAATTTTAAGTTTGAGAATTGGTGGCTTAAGGTGGAGGGTTTCACCAACTTGATTCAGAGCTGGTGGAATGAATTTCTAGTGGAAGGTTTCCCTGATTACAAATTGAATATAAAACTAAGAATGCTAAAGCAGAAACTTAAGGAGTGGGCAAGTCAAATTTTGGGGAGCTTACTAGTAAGAAAAATAGCTTACTGTAGGAACTGGCAGAAATTGATTTGATACAAGAAACCAGGGAATTGACTGAAGATGAAGTGATAATAAGAGCCACCATAGTAGTGGAGCTGGAAGAATTGGCAAAAAATGAAGAACTGAAATGGAGACAAAAATCAAGGGTTTTATGGCTGAAACAAGGAGATAATAACACAAGGTTCTTTCAGAGAATGGCAACAGCACACAGAAGGATCAACACTATTGATAGATTGATAGACAGAGGAGAGGTTGTAGAAGACCATGTAGAGATCAGGAACACCGTGATTAACTTCTACAAAGAACTCTACACTGAATCTGAGAAGTGGAGACCCAGTTTTGATTTTATGGAATGTCCAACTATTTCTCAGGAAGAAATTGATTGGATGCAAAGACCATTTACTGAATCTGAGGTCTTGCAATGCCTACAACTTTGTGATGGAGATAAAACTCTAGGTCCAGATGGCTACACAATGAGTTTATTTAAATCTTGTTGGGGAATTGTAAAAGAGGATCTGATGCTGACAATTCAAAATTTCCATCAAAATAAATTTTTGAAAAGTCTTTCAATGCCACCTTCCTAGCACTGATTCCTAAAAAACCTGGAGCATAAGAATTGAAAGATTTCAAGCCTATTAGCTTGATAGCACTGAGAGGTTGAAGACAGTAATGGGGAAGCTGGTTGATGTACACCAAATGGCCTTTCTGAAAGGAAGGCAAATCATGGATGCTGCACTAATTGCTAAAGAGTTGGTAGACTCCAGAGTTAAAAAATTCCTGGAATTTTATGTAAGTTGGACATAGAGAAGGCCTATGATCATGTTAATTGGTCTTTTCTGCTGAAGGTTTTAAAGGACATGGGATTTGGGAGGAAATGGCTCAATTGGATCCACTGTTAAATTCTCCCCGATCATAAATGGAAACTCTGAAGGTTTTTTCCAATCACAAAGAAGTTTGAGACAAGGTGACCCTCTGTCACCTTTTCTTTTCTTGCTAGTCATGGAAGGCCTAAATCACTTGATCAGAAAAGCAAATGTTAATGGATGGATTAAAGGTTTTAAGGCTCACACTCAGGGGAATAGGGACAATGAGGTGGGGATTACTCATCTACTATATGCAGATGATACTTTAGTTTTTTGCGAGGCTGAGGTGATACAAATTAGACACATTAGAGCAATCCTTACCATCTTTGATGGTATATCTGGTCTGCATGTAAATTGGCAAAAAAGTTTTCTTTACCCTGTGAACCAAGTGGATAATATGGAGTTGCTAGCTAGAAATCTTGGCTGCCAAATAGCAACCCTACCTACACGGTATCTGGGCATGCCTTTAGGAGCACAAAATAAGGAGATAGTTGTGTGGAGTAAAGTTTTGGAGAGATGTAACAAAAAGCTTGCTAGGTGGAAGAGTCAATACCTCTCCCTAGGAGGTAGGTTGACTCTAGTTAAATCAGTTTTTGATGCCCTTCCTTCATATATGATGAGCCTATTTCCTATTCCAAAGAACACTGTGAAAAAGATCAATCAACTTAGAAGGTCTTTCCTATGGAATGGAAATAAAGAGCACAAAATTTACCATCTAGTTAAGTGGGATACTCTTACTCTTAGCAGAAAAAAAGGGGGGTTGGGAATAAAAAAGCTCAATCTTCAGAACAATTGTCTCCTTCAAAAATGGTTGTGGAGATTTTGCATCGAAGATCAGTCACTCTGGAAAAGAGTCATCACAATGAAGTATGGACTACAAAGCCATTGGATTACTGAGGAGGCTCTTGGAACTTTTGGATGCAGTGTGTGGAAGACTATTAGAAGATTATGGCCCCAATTCAAAGGCAACATCTCACTAAAAGTGGGAAATGGTAGGAAAATTGATTTTTGGAATGAACATTGGATTGGGGATGAAAGCCTGCAATCACTCTTTCCAGACCTGTTTATGCTCACCACTCAAAAAAAGGCCACAATCTCACAACTATGGAGCCCTCAGGGTTGGAATCTCATATTCAAGAGAGCTTTCAATGATTGGGAAATCGAGAGGGTCATTAATCTGTTTCAGATCCTCAATGCCTTCCCAGGCACCTCCACTGAACCTGATAAGCCTAATTGGAGATGGCAAAGCAAAGGTGTGTTTACAGACTTTGTTACTGTAGATACAATATTGGCCAAACACAGATCAAAAACTGGCCACGGAAGTTAATATGGAAGATAAAATACCCTTGAAGATCTCATGTTTTGCTTGGTTAGTGTGCAAAAGGGCCTGCTTAACACATGAAGTGCTTCAAAAGAAAGGCAGACAAATATACTCAAGATGCTTTATGTGTGATCAAGATGCAGAAGTTAATAGTCACTTATTCCTTCATTCCAAAGTAGCTACAAGCTTATGGAACATGTTTCTTGGTCTTCTTGGTGTATGTTGGGTAATTCCAAAGTCCACTAAGGATTTGCTCTACAGCTGGAAGGAGATAGGAAGAACGGAGTCTAATGAAGATTGGTGGGAGGTAATCCCAGCCTGCATCTGGTGGTCCCTATGGAAAGAAAGGAATGGAAAATGCTTTGAGGATAAGAGGAACAACATCCAGAAAATTAGAATGAATTGACTTAGTCTTTTGTACTTTTGGTGTAAACAAGATATGATGGGGGATATAGAACTTTATGCAGACTTTATAGGTAATTTGTAATCTCCCATAGGGTAGTTTGATATGCTCTGATGAGATTGTAAGTGACCTATGCTCATCATTTATTTGATGGTGAGCCTTTTGTGAATACACAGTAACTTTATGTGTGCTTTGTAACGAACCATATTTTGTAGTCTCCCATTTTTTGGTATTACTTCCTTCTTATATAATGGAAATTTCCAGATTGATGAAATTATTTACCTTATCAGAAGTGGCAAGAAGGAAGTAACAGGAATTGCAACATAACAAAGCAGAACCACGAATGAGGGGACTAGAGCAAATTAAGTATTGACAGAAATCCATATAAAATGAAGCACTCTACAAGTTCTGCTGGTGCTAAATAGTTGCAAGGCAAGGGTTTTGGCTTGGGGTATCCAGCACCTACTTTTGGTTTTGGATGAGGTTTCATCCAATAAAATGGAAAACTTTTTCTTCTAGGCACATATTAATTTTGTGCAAGTATTGGACCTCCAAGGAACTCATTTGAGATAACCTTTTTACCAATTTTTTCTATGAAAAAAACAAGAGAAGAAGAAGAAGAGAGAAACTTGCTGTCAACTCCATGCACATTCCATCAACTTAAGATTTACCTGAATATAATGAACAAGAGCTGAATTTTCATCGTTTGGATTTAGGCCCTCTGCAGCATAGAAGTAATTTACACCTCTTTCAAGATTAACCACTCTGTTTGTCAGATGCTGAGATGCAAATAGAGGCTTTGATATTGGCTGCGGACCCTTGAAGAACACATCTTCAATAAGCTGTATCATGGACTCTGCTTCAGCTTGTTCAACATTTCCTGAGAAAGGCAGTGAATTTCACAAGTTAATAGATGTAAAATTAAACAACTTAAATGGCCGTTGAGAAAAGTTACCTGCTACATAGCACTCCATAAAGGACCTTGCCAGCAAAAGCGGATAGAACTTAACCAGATCATCAACTTTAAGATGTGGAAGGACTTCAAGTTCTTCATTCCAAGGCCATGTGTTGTCTTTTAGCAGTAATGAGCAGTAATACATAACCTGCTGATATGGCTGTTGGAACTTGAAATTCTGATATTGCTTTGTCACCAATTCCTATTAACAAAAGGAGATCAACAAGAAAAGAGTGGTGGTTATGCTCTTGATTAGAAAATAGAAATAGATTAAAAAGGAGGAAATAAAGAGAAATATCAGTAAAATTCATGAGTTAACAATGGACCACGAAATATAAAAATCTAAGAAGGCTGGCCAACATCGTAACAGAAAACCAACATTGCAGGTAATGGTGACACATACTTCTCACATCCAGATGACCAAGAGTAAATTCTAACAAAAAGGACCCAAATAAAAATTTTTAAAAAGTGACTTGTGTAATATCCTATTTGTTTTGTTTGAATTACACTGAACGACAAAATCATTAGAAGAACTGAAGGAACAAAAGAAGGAAAATAATGGAGTTACCTAGAGAAATTTGTATGTTACTCCTTCAATCCCAATAAAAATGACCTACTTCACTTTTTTGGTTCATCCAGGGAAAACTGAACTACTCCAAAAAAATAGTAAAATTGTCTCTTTGTATCCAAATAAATATAATTTATTTTATTTCAAGCTTTGAGGTGACATCTTTTTTACAAATTGCTCAATCTTTTTAAAAACTATTATTTTAAAAAATTGTCTAGCAAGTTCAAAATAATAGTTTATTCAAACTTAACAGGTCAAAAGTACATCATTATTTTGAGACAGAGAGGTCTTAAAAATCAATGGAGAATACCATAAGGATGGGATTCAAATATTTAATGAGACTCCTTATCTTTAGGAACTCTTTTTAATTATGCAGCTGATTTCTTATACTCCTATGGGTCCATTTTGGCAATCTGACTTTAATTTAATTGTGCTAGTCTGCTAGAATTGTATATGTATGTGTCTGTATGCATTAGTGCGTACATGGAACAAGGATATTTACAAGTCCACACAGTAGAACTCCACTACTTACAGGTGTTATGTCCTTTGTAACCTCATAAGAACATATTAAGCAACAGGAAAGAAGCAACTGATCTTTCTACACAACATTCTTGTATGAGGTGACTGAAAAACTTGAGTATGACACATCAAGAATAAATAATCATGAATCATTCATAAGAAGATGGTACAGTGAAGACAACTGCAAACTAAAGCTAGAGGTAGCTGGCAGACATGTTGATGCACACAATAGTATCTAAAAGCAGAATAGATAGATGCAAATAAACCAATAGATGTGACAGCAAACTTGCTCTTCAAAACACCAAATGAAGCGATAAGTGCCTGATGCAACTCTAACAATGCTTTGACAAAAGGGGAAAAAGAGTGAAATTGGGAACTTAAAATGAAGAACTTAGATATTGATTGCATGAGGAATTGGTTCAGAAATTTTATCTGTGAACTTTAAAAACATTGTTGAGAATATGAATCTCAGAATTTTCTTATAGTTATCTGCTAAGTTATCGTTGTTCATCTGGCCAAGACTATGGCATAATAGGACCATTATTTTAAAGCCAATTGCCAAAGAGTAACCTTTTTGCCTCAATGAGATGCATATAGAGTATGATGCATTCTTGGAGAGCCTAAATAGTTGATGTGTCGATAAGCAGCAAAAAATTGCTGGTGCTCACCTTGATCACAGAGAATCTGTCTGGTTTTACTTCAAATTTCGCAATTTTTTCAACAACTGCTTCCAGTAAGACTCTCAACTTGTCACTATATCCAACCAATGTCAACTGCAGAAAAGAGAGGAAGAACAGGGGAATAAATGAAGGAAAAATGCATAGTCGTTTTCAGGTAAGAGCAGAAAATGCAAGAAACTTAACAGCCATTGAAGTAGCAATATCAATTCACTTCAAGAAGACGGGATGAAGCAGCTAGTTCATCCTTAAATGACATCAAAAGATTAAATAGCTTTGAGCCAGCTAAAAGAAGCCTAACAATGTTAAAATTAACATTAGGACTTGGTATTCAGTACAGACAAGAACCTAAAATCCTTCAATG
The DNA here is from genome assembly GCF_019186545.1 of Solanum stenotomum. Classification (NCBI taxonomy): domain Eukaryota; kingdom Viridiplantae; phylum Streptophyta; class Magnoliopsida; order Solanales; family Solanaceae; genus Solanum; species Solanum stenotomum. The sequence goes on from NC_064283.1 coordinate 58,022,546, forward strand.
TTAGATCTGGGATTAACTCCCCTACCATATGACATATCAGCACTTTAAAGCTAAAACCTTAGAGAAACATGGTGCCCAAATACTAATACTGTGGTTTAATGGATGTAGCGACTATTTCATTAAACAAATATGGGTTTAATGGATGTAGCGAGTATTTCGTAGTGCATGGAAGAACTAAACTTGAAAAAAAGAAAAAGGTTACACACCCACAAATAAATAAATCTCTTCAAAAGTTTCTATGATAGAGATAGGAAACAAGATGATCACCTGAAAACCACTGTTTGTTTTGCTTATATCATAATAAAGACCAGCAACTTGTGCATTATAAGCTGAAAGATGCAAAGGAAGAGATTTTGAAGAAGTGTTATATCTTGCAGAGAAAAACAAAAGCAATTGCTAAGAATATATTGGAAGTGTGAAGAAGTTAATGAATAATAATATTAACATTAAGAAGTTAAGTCCAGAGTTATTGTAGAACAGTTGCCCGGCAGTGCATAACTAGTCAATATCTTGCAGACGTACCATATTCATTCAAGTAATCCATCAATAGACGTGTAAATATCTCAGTAAGAACCTCAGCTTCTGGAGAATGTCCACCATATGGGCAACTAAAATCGATCATAACATAGGCTTTTGGAGATGAAAATGCTGTATCGGGCTTATACCATAACCTTGAATAAGGTGACTTCCGCAGCAGTATGGGAACTTTTGTCTGCTCGACAAATTATATATAAGAAAAACCAAGACCATCAGAACTATACTCCCTCAATTCTACTATTTATGACGATGTTTAAATGTGTATACAGTTTAAAGGAGAAAGAAAGACTTTTGGCTCCTACCACAAGTGTCATTAAAATTTAAAATGGTTTAACTGTGCCATGATATATAGCTAAAAGAAAATGCCATTAGGAGCAAAATGGGATGTTTAAAATTGAAGAGTTACCAAATATAAAAGGTATCATTCTTTTTGGAAGAGACTCAAAAGGAAATAGTTTCATATAAAATGGAACAGACGAAGTAATAAATAAGTTCAACATTAGCACCTTCTCAAAGACAGGCTTAAGTGATAAATCAGTTGGTATGAACACATTGGGAGCAGGGAGATGCAGCTCTTCACTGGGAGCATGCTCCATCCAGTGCTGCAAAAGTAATTGTTATGTCAGCAAATGTTTAAAAAGGCGACTATTTTGGTCTCTGCAATTAGAATATAACAAATGAATACTAATTTAATGAGAGAGTGCTGCCATCAAACCTTGATACTGTCACCACCAACTTTCTCCATAGAATATGCTGTTCCATACCATGGCTCAGTCATGCTAGTATTACCCTCAAACTCTGTCGACTCCCAGAAGATTCTGTTCAGAACAAAATTTCATTGAGGTCTTTTAATACTTTAATACTTAAAAGATTTCCCACAAAAAACTGGGGTATACTTGGAACTTGTATTTTATATTAGAGCAAAGCTAACCTGACATTGTCTGGGTTGAGTTCATTCAAGAATGACTGAATGACGCTAGGATTAAACTTTGAAGGCAAAGAGGATGCCACCAACCAATCTTCTGGAGGATAGTGCTAAGAAGTAACATCACAATTATCAGGTTGTTCAGGTATTAACTTTTTAATGTCAATATTCTACGAAAAGTTCACAAGTCGAAACCGAAAAACTTAACAACCATATTCTACTGTTATCCAGGTATATATTTGTGCATATAGATGACATGTATGATGTATATATAGTTTCTTTAACTTCAATGATAATTCATAATGAAAACTGAAACTTATTGAATTGATTGGGCAAGATCACCTTCTGTTGCTCATAAGTTCATGAAACGCAAAAATTAGAGCAGAACTCATTTAAGTTCAAGTTGAAACTGTGAGAAATATAAAAGAATATTATTGAATTGTTGTCTCTACATTATTACAGAGAGACCCTATTTATAGACACTACAATAGACACTTTCCAACTAGGACACTACAATACAATCCTTTTCTAAGTAGGACATTATATACTATTCCTATTATTATTCCTATTTCTATTCTAAGTAGGATTGTTTATACCTATTACTATTCTAACACTCCCCCTCAAGCTAGTGCATACAAATCATATGTATCTAGCTTGTTACAAATATAATTAATACGAGGACCGATGAGGAGCTTGGAGAGATATGTGCAAGTTGATCACTCTACTTCACAAAATTGACAATCAATCTCAATGTGCTTAGTCTTCTCATGAAATACTGGATTTGATGCATAATGTCGGCCAATATCAATATGCTTAGTCTTCTCATGAAATACTGGATTTGATGCATGATGTCAGTCAATCTCAATGTGATTGGTCTTCTCATGAAATACTGAATTTGATGCATAATGTCAATAAAACACAGAGTGATAAAATTACAGTTTTGACCTTCCCAAACCAAGTTTGCAAAGACTATTTCAAACTATAGAGTGACTTATGTAATCGACATACAAGGTTACTAAACTCCCACTGAGCAACAAAATTAGGTGGTTGCTCCATATAGAATTCTTCACAATGCAGCGGTCGTCGAAAAGTGCTCAAAATCTAGTATAAAGTATATGGATCATGTTGGAATCAATAGATGAGTCGATATTAAACAAGAAAGTCACCGAAAAATTGGTCGGAACATGCTCATATGCCGGAGTACTAGATTTGATGGCTGAAAGTGGTCATAATCTAAAAAATAAAATTATATGGGTAGGATCAGAATGATGGCATGACCCAACTAGAAAATAGAAATTATATAGGAAAGTTTGAATGGATGGAACGACCCTGTTGAAAAAGAGAAATAATATGGGTAGGGTCAGAATGATGGCACAACCCTAATGAAAAAGAGGAATTATATAGGTAGGATCGGAATGATGGCACAACCCTATGCGAATCAGATTTGAGGAGTCACCAGAAAGCTGAATAGAACTAGGCAAATCAAATCTAAGGAGTCACCAAAAAGACACAGTGCTAAGCAACTCAGATATGAGAAAGTAGTTTGGAAAAATTCATGGTACTAAGCAAATTAAATATAAGAAGTACTCCGGAGAGATGCACAGTGCTACGCAAATTAAATATGCAAAAAAAGGTAGCCACCGGAAGGATGACATGGTGCTACACAAATTAAATATGAAAAAGTAGTCACCGGAAAGATCACACGATGCTACACATATGATATGAAAAGTAGTCACTAGAATGATGACACGATGCTACACAAATCAGCTATGAGAAAGTAGTCACTGGAATGATGGCACGGTGCTACACAAATCAGATATGAAAAAGTAGTTACCGGAATGATGGCACGGTGCTACACAAATTAAATATGAAAAAATAGTCACCAAAAAGATGGCACGGTGCTACATAAATACCGATGGATCTGAGTTGACACAAAACAGCCCTAGAAAGTCACCAAAAATTGACACACAGTGACCTGTCTGATTGAGTTTTCTTCCCTAAATATGGAGTTCATGCGTATATCATTGGCCCTACTTTTGTTAACATGATCGTTGGCCAGACAAGCGGCATATATGGGTAATAGCCATCCGCTGCAGCAGAAGCACTTTGATTCTCTACCAATATCGTAGAGGCTCTTATACCATGTGAGAAATATATACTATTGAATTGTTGTCTCGACATTAGTACAGAGAGACCCTATTTATAGAAACTACAATAGATACATTTTCCAACTAGGACACTACAGTACAATCCTTTTCTAAGTAGGACACCATATACTATTCCTATTACTATTACTATTCCTATTTCTATTCTAAGAGGATTGTATATACCTATTACTATTCTAACATAAACAAAAGTAAAATCATCTGCAGACTAACAACTTTAGACATATTCACCTAAAGATAAAAATTTATAACCAAAATACTTTTTCTTAACAACTTTGGTGTCCGGGCTAGCTTGCCGGCACCTCGACTAGTTCAACATAATACCTACTACCTCCACCAACACAGGTACCAGGTAACTCTATCTACCAAGGCTTGGACAAGTGGGAAAAAATCACCAAGTGCTTTTTGACTCCATGCCAAGTTGGCAAGTGCTGGTGTGCAGGAGGTAGTACATTGTTCCACATCCCTTGAGGAATGTGGAATTGGACTCTTCATAGTCTTGAAAAGTCATCATCTAATGAATTAGCTTGTGGGGTTGAGTTAGACCGAAGGTTTAACTTTTATCGGTCTGCCTTCACCTATAAACCATTAATGACTCCTGGAAACGATCAAAACAATAACTCTAACTGCCAACTGGGTGTAAAATCTAATCCACATTAAGCAACCAATTCAAAGATGGAAAAAGCATATTAAAAAATATATAGGAATTTATCTCAACAAAAAATATACATGGGAATTCAATTTCAAAAAAAAATACACATGGGAATTTGAACTGCATATACTTTTTCTTCCTTTTGTATCAATTGAGTAGTATACTTCGTGTAGATAAATTACTTCAAATAAAAATAGGAACAGATGTTAAAGAATACCTGCATATTCATTGCAACATTAACCACATAATCACTTGGTCGAATCTTGTCTTGATAATGGAAGGCAATCTCACAAATAGCTGAGAGCTTAATATACAAATTTTAACACAAAATAAAAAAAATTAGAATAACTTAAAAAAAGGAATAAGAAGGAAGTGAGATCATTAAGAACAATAATGCACAAGAGACAGCAAGAAAAAGAAGGCCAAGACAAAACCTGGTCATATTACATGCCAAGATTAACAAAGGAAACTAACAAAAACAAGATTGGATGATCGACCCTAATCTTATTGATAACATGCAGAATAGTGCACATGTAATGTAACACTATTCCTTTCTGGGGCCAGCCCATTATGACCTCCGTTTAGAATAACATCCTCTTCCTTCTCTTTAATAAATCTAGCTACGAAAAGTCTAGTTTGCTTCTACACTAGACTAGAATTGTGAAAATTTTAAGAACTTCAAATGAACTTAAAGATAGTAAGAACGAGATCCTACAGAGATGTGGTGCCATGGCCTACGCTCATATCAGATGACGAGTACAAAGTCAAAAATATGAGCTGGGAGTAGATATTTTCTGTTTCTAGCAAGAAAATATAGAGAGGCGTAGCCATTTTTGGAACCTGTCTGGTTGTGTGATTTGACCAACCAATCGAGCAGCCAGAAATAGTGGCTAGATGGGCAAGGAAGATGGTAAAGGGTACAGCCAGTAGTTAAACATCTTTGCTTCAAAGATGCTTGGCTTGTTTTCGATTTCCATACAGGACAAAGTCAAAGAATGTACTAGAAGGACAAAGGTGGTCCAGAGAATCTTTCCTTCCTCTTGATCAACGGTTCTTCAAGAAAAGGGTGCAATGAAATGAGAAGGCAGAACAGTACAGTGAAGTTATGCATTCTCAGACTTTTTTTGCATTTATTGGAGTTTGGTTTTGTTCCAGCATTTCTGGATCTGTGTGCTAGTAAGGCTTTAGGAATTTCCACAATAATAAAATTATTTACCTTATCAAAAAAAAAAAATTCAGGCTATAAGTTCCTAGGATGGCATGATCTAAGGGAGTGCATATGATACCTTAGGCAAATCCCACATTAGAAAGTGACAGGAAAGTGGAGTGTTATCTAAAGATAAAACACAAGTTCGCATGCACTGCGCCTATGGACTAGATATGACTAGGGGTGTTCGTGATTCGATTTGGATCGGTTATTGATTAAAACCAAAACCAAACCAATTTAGTCGGTTTTTTAAATTTCTAAAACCAAACCAAACCAAACGAAAAAACTAACCGCCGGTTTGGTTATTGTTGGTTTGGATCAGTTTTTCTGGTTTATTCGGTTTGAAAGTAATAATGTTTTTGAGGGCGTACGTATCTCGAGATACACACAAACACCTAGTACATGGACAATCCACAAAAAAGTTATTGTTGGTTCAATTAAGCAATACTAGAGTTATCATTACACGAACAAAGTGATTCAATTAAAAGAAAGTGTGACTATTTTATGTGAAGTAGGGTAGGTAAAGACCAAAATGGATTTTGATGGACTTGGACTTAGGATTGTCATAGTTGGGCTAAAGTGTTGGGCTAGAGAAAATGGTAAAGTTAAAGACTTAAGTTAATTAAAATTTAACAAAATATTTATATTTTCTTTATGAATAATATATAAATAATTATAAAATTTATATATCTAATTTATCGGTTCGGTTTGGTTATTTTTTAGTAAAACCAAAACCAACCAAACCAAATAGTATCGGTTTTCAAATTTAAAATCCAACCAAATATCATTTTTTTAAATCGGTTTGGTTTGGATTGCGGTTCAGTTTGGTTTTTTTACCATAACCATGAACAGCCCTAGATATGACATAGCTAAAGGGACAAATCCATGAAGTATGTTGAGCCAAAGCGAACAAAATACATGTTATGGCTTAGGTTGTGATTTATATGGTATCAAAGACGGACTTCTTCAGGGTGGCCCAATGGTTTAGGCTTGGGACTTCCAAATTGGAGGTTTCAAGTTCGAAACTCCTTGCCAGCGAAAGCAAGGGGATTGCCTTCTGGGTCGAGCTTGTCGCACCGGGCTTGCCTAGTGCAGATTACCTCTCCTATGTGATTTGCGAGCTATTGCATAGGATTGGGGGTTTTACCCTGTGCGCACCCAAAGGGTAGCGGCTGCGGGTTTCCCTTGTCATAAAAAAAAAAAAGGACGGACTTCTGCAGTACAATTATATGAAATCTCAGCGAAGTTAAGGCCCATGACGGCGAGCTCAGAAGGGTGGGTTAAGGAGGGAGACTATCAGTAGGGTGGGCTAAGGAGGGAGACTAATAGGTTCCTAGACTAGCAGGCTTTTGCAGTGTTATCAAAAGCAAAAAGCGCAAAAAAAGCTCTAAGGTCCATTGGAGTTTTACGCGCAAAGCGAGCATGAGCTTTAATGAAAAAAGGCGCAAAGGGAGAAAAAATATAAATAGATAGTGTTTAGTCCAAGACTAACAATTATAAGCTTAAATGACAAATATATGAATAAGAAAATTATGATAAAATAAAATATCAATTGTTTAGTGTCACCTCTTGAGAAGAGACTCATTGGCAAGGAATAGTATGTATTAAAACCTTGATGATGACAATGACATGCACACTAAGCGAGGTGAAGTACTCAACACATTTTGAGCGTCGTTTCAAGGCTTAAGTGCGTATTAAGCGCACCTTTGACAACACCATTCCGAAGAAGGGGTATATATAACACCTTAGGCAATCCCACAATGAAAAAGGAAAGTGAAAGCTATATAAGATAGAGTATAAGTTCGCATGGTATGAGTGCTTTTGAATCAATGTGGTGCAACTGAAAAATCTATAAGGTTTTGTTAGGCCAAAGCAAATAATATGTATCAAGAATTAGGTTGTGACAAATATGGTATCATAGACAAGACTACTATGGTACGATGGTGGGGCAACCCTCACTTAGAACGTTAAGTCCCTAAACGAGATACTTGTGATGCTAATGGTAGAAGGCGGGGTGACGAGAGCGGGTCAAGGAAAAATAATCACTTTCTAGGCTAGCCAACTTTTAAAAAAACAACTCATAGGCCACATTAGGAAAATTCAACATCACAACAGAAAGAGGAAAACTTAGCGTTATACAAGACATAACACAGGTTGACATGACATGCATGCTCTTGGGCTCAATGTCATGCAGCCCAAAGGACAAATCAGGGAAGTATAATTGGCCAAAAAAGATAGCGCATGCCATGTTAAATATATTATGAAAATTGGACTCACACATTATGATGGTGGGCAAACCTTCGCGAGGATGTTATATCTCGAAGAGGGTTGTATGTTACACCTAAGATAGAGGACGGTCAATTGAAGGCAAGGTCAAAGAGGCAAACTTCTAAGTTGGCAAGAATTCGGAAAAGGGGTACATATGACACTTCAGAAAAATTAAAAATCAGAAAAGAAATATGAAGTGTTATATAAGATAGAACACAAGTTCATATGGTACACACGCTTATGGATTTGATGTGGGTAGCCCAAGGGACAAATCCATAGGGTTTTGTTAGGTCACAGCGAACTATACATGCCATGAGCTTGGCCAATGATAAATATGAAAGCAAACATATAGCATACATTCCCAAACTAAGCAAGAGAGTTAATCAGTCCTTAAAGCTTCATGTGGATCTTAGAGTGATTTGCCAATAGTATGATTAGTCCTACGTAAAAAGCTAAATGCATACTCTTTTCTTGATACATCACATTTCCAACTAACAAAATGCTTAATCAAACCCAATCCTTAAGAGAAGAAGATATAAGAGTATTTCACATTCACTATAGACGTCCTCCTTAGCACCATATATCCACCAGCAAAGGATAAGAAAAGGCAGGACATAATTAAAAGCCACCTAAAGAAAGAAAATACAATACCAAATTTATTCTTTCCCTCAATTTTAAGAATGAAAAAGAAAAGGAAAATAAGTATACCAAGAGAATTAAAGATTGTTTGGGGGAAAAAGAGCGTAAAGGTCACATATAAATAACCCATCTCCATGAATCCTGATGAGGGCTTATATAATAACTCCACATCTTTGGAACTCCCCCAACTCCCAATCTCATAGATTTCTCCTAAAGCAAAGATCCCAAAGTACTCCCCCCTGCACCCTTCGAATTTGTTGGACTGTCAACTCACTCTGAATTCAAAACTAGACATTAGGAAATGATACCCTCAAAGTATCTTCCCCACGTCACTTATGCTTCCAAAAAAGCTATTTTTTCTCCAATTCACAACCCTAAAAGTAATATGACTATTAAAATCTTCCCATCCCTTCATGATACTCGTCCGCGTGATGCACCCAATGGGATCATGATAGATCTAGTCCAGCCCCCTTATCATAGTACCATACTTCTCTACTCTACTACTACCTCCCTTCATATGGCTTGCTACTCCCCTCCAAATTTCAATAACCATTTCCCTATAGAGCTTTAAGTACTCTTTAAGAGTTTTCACAACTGAAACAAAAAACAAAAACTTCTTTTCAAATTAATGGGGATTGACAATGATGTCTACCTTTGTATTACTGTTAAGTGAATGAAATGAAGACTCGCATCTGGAGTCTTGTGTGATAAGAATGTGCCACCAAAACTTAAAGGCAAGATCTACAAAGTGGTGCTTAGAACTACTATGTTGTAAGGAGCGGAGTGTTGGCTAGTCAAGAAGAGGCCAAAAGTCTCACGTTTAGAAGATGAAAGTTGCAAAAGTATGAATGTTGGGATGGATGTGTAGACATACTAGGAGCAATAGGATTAAAAATGTAAATATTTGGAACAAGGTGGAGCGGCCTCGGTGGAGGACAAGATGCGGAAAGCGAGATTGAGATGGTTCAGGCATGTGAAAAGATGCACATGAATGCCCCAATGAAGAGGTATGAGAGATTGGCTATGGATGGTTTCGGGAGAGGTGAGATGATTAGATAGGAGACGGTGCAATTTAGCTTACTGGGGACATGACCTGTTATAGGAGGTTGTGGAGGACACAAACTAAGGTAGAAGGTTAGTAGGTAGTAGAGCATTGTCTCGTTTATCCTTACAAACTAGTAGGCGCAGATTTACTCGTACGATTATCATATAATTTTGTAGTTATTATTCTATTTTTTTCAGAATGTTTTGTCATGCTTTCTAAGTATTTTGCTATGGCTACTTCACTTCCGTTGTTTCTTTTTTCCAACCTGCTTTAAATGTTTTTCCTTGAGCCGAGGGTTAATCGGAAACAACCACTCTCCCTCCAAGGTAGGGGTAAGGTCTGCGTACACTCTACCCTCCCCAGACCCCACTTTAGAGTGGTCTTTAGAGAATTACAATGGTATGTTGTTATTGTTGTTCTTTTCAAATTAAGGATTCTTATATACACTAAATGTATGTAAGGTCAAAACTTATTCATCAAATCATCTATTAGAATACACATCATTGGTGTTAGTAGATGCAAATGACATATAATACAGTCATGAAAAATTAGTGGTGTTGACTGGGATGCATAAGGTTGCAATTGACGATACCTCTTCAAATATCCATTTGGAGGCACCAGCTTGTTGTAGGAGATGAATATATTTGAATAGCAGACCCATAATGTCTTCAAAATGATCTGGAAATAAACAATGGACATAAACATCAATATCCCACATAAAGTTCCGGAAAGTTCACATCTTCAGCTTCATTCAAGAAAAACTACTTTTAGTGGAAGGGAAAATAGGGGCATGGTAACATATTAAGGTTCAATACAGAAAAACAAGTACCTTGCCCAGCATCAGTCAAATCAATAGCCACTTTGAAGAAAGAGAACTCATTAGTCCAGTCTGATTCACCAGCAGATAAACTTGTAGCCCATCCTGTAACAACCAAATATAAGTACCTTTCTGGATATTAAAAAATAGTTTGAGAAGAGCACGTTCAGGCACTTGAAGAACTATAATAGCATTGTCAGGGATAACATGTATCCAATGCAAGATGCAAAAAAAATGTACTAAAGTCACAAAAATAATATGGCATTTTAGCATCTTAACAAACACAGTGATTTCATCATTCCAGCATATGTGAAACCACATCTTATCATTCATTGATCAGATAAAAATAATTTCCATGAACTGTTATACACATGTTCTCTCACAATTGTCCTAAATTAGATAGTTGGTTCTAATAAGTAAATATGAAGGACTTAACATTGACTTCAAGCAAGTAGGAACACATATAGCAACTACCATGTCAGCAACTCAAGGATGAGACAAGTTATAAGTGTACAGGATGTCATCATGTTTGCAAAGTGGCAGACGAACCTTATTATCAAAATTAGAACTTCCTACTGTGGGTATTTTCTTGGACAGAAGAGATTCCGCCTCAAGGATGCTGCCTAAGGAATCCTAAATTTCAAACATGCTATGGGTCAATAAAAGGATGTGACAAATTTATACCGATAATATCACATTTCTCTTTCCAAATTTCAAGAATGGGGAAGGATGAATTGGAGCCAGGAAATGAATGACGTAAGGATAGGGTAGAGAAAGGGCATAAAATAATTAATTGAGAACCCACCCAACTTTTTCAAGACATAAAACAATGATCCTTCTCCTTCATGGCCAATCAAGTGGCCCAGGTACCTACAAGGCCCTTCCTTGTAGTGGTGTATGCCTGGGGTTATAGGCCATATGATTTTCAACTTGTGACCTTGTTTTATTGGAACAGCTCGAACAAGAATCTGAGATAAAAGACATAACCAATATGACTATTAAATGGACAATAAAATAATAAATTCATGTGGACTATTTGGAGAGAACAGATGAGAGCATGGAGGAATTGAAAATCACTGAACAAGTAGATTCAGCAACCAACAGGCATCATGAACAAATCACTTGTTGAAATTCAACAGCTCAATCGAAAGAAGTCTGTTCAAATACAGTCCACAACCAAAAGAAAAGGAAAGGTGACGCATCTGTGTTTTACAACTTGATACCTGGAGATGTTCCGTGGTGCAAGGCTGTCCAGTAAAATGAATTTGATTACGATCTATGTTCCGGATGTCCTGGAACTTACCCCGCACCAACTGCTCAACTTTATCAAGACTATCTGAATTATAATTATACAGGTAAATTGTTAATTTGGGCCACCAGCAATATATTTGCAACAATTACCCATGCCTTCTGTTAAAAAAGACTGTCCAAACCTTTTGAATAGACGACCAAGTGCATGAGATTGGCTGAATAATTTTCAGAATAAAATTTGAGAAGCTCCTGTCTTGTATCTATGCCTCTTTCTTTTGGTCTCACCTCTAATGTATCCCAGCTGCCTACACACATGATGAGTGATATGATCATTTCTTTTTCTTGGGGTAAGTAAAACTATAATATGGTCATTTTTCTATGTCAGAGAGGATAGGACCGTTTGCATTACAGATATCACAAACAAAAAAGTAATAACATCATAGTGCTAATATCTTTTGTGATATGAGCATGATGAAAGAATCCAGTATGCTTAACTCAAAATTGAATTTTCAAGGAAAATATAAGGAAACTAAAAGGAAGTATGGTTGACACGTTAAAAATGTGGCATCAAATGTGTTCCAAGGGTGTCAACAGCTCGTATTACTGTGATCAATTCCTGTGGCTTTATGATGTGCTTTCTCCATCTTGGAGAGAAAAACTGCAGGTTTTATTTCATGAAGGAGAAATTTTCTGATAGGATTTTGTTCAATGCATTGTAAACCAGTCATATTTCTACACGTATCGTAGTAGACAATCAGAAAGCAGATATTGAACAATCAAAACCCAGATATAATCATACAAAACACATGATAAGGATATGCATCATAGCAAGCAGGGCAAACCTGTGCTGAATTTATGGTATGGATGATTTTCCGCGCTTAGATGTTTTTGAAGCTGCACAAAGTAGTATTTGAAAGTTACAACTTCTTCAACAAAGAAAACATTTGCAAAAGAATAATCCAGAAAACTTTGACATCATGGGACTTCTACTTTCTGGAAGGAATTTTATTTTATAGCAGCACTAAGATAGTGTTGACAAAATTACAATAGAGCTAGACCAACTTCTAATAAAACTATAGGGAGTCAATCATATCCAAAATGTCATCATACATGTTAACAGAATTCAGCCTACAAAAAAATAAAGATTTTGAAGAAATGTACTTAGCACGGAGTATATGATCCTTTACTCCATCAAAACATCTGGAACTATATCAATCCATTTTAGTACATCATGCAAAGCGGGACTGTTCCCCGGACTACTCTCTATTCTCTACTCTCTTGTCTTATTTATCCTTCAACTCCGCCAGCGGCATTTAAACTCCTTGGCATAGTCCATCATATACCAAACAAGTTCAGAAACATACTTCAAAGATTCCAAGTCAGGTAACCATATAGAAACAGATGGTTCACTGATTCTGCCGAAGATTTACAGAACTAACACCTGTTACATACTGTACTCTCTTCTTGTAGAAATTCTTGAGTTAGGCATGCATTTTGTAATGCTGTCCACCCAATGCCATAGCAATTTGGAGGGGTTTTGTTCTCCATATTATTTTCCAAGCCACAGTGTTTCATTCATAGAATTTGAAACTTCCAGCAATCTAAAAAACAAGATTTAACAGAGAATCATCCATCTGCCTTGGCTGTCCATCAGAAAGTATCTGCCATGTCATCTTGGGACTCTACTGTTTCCAACTTGTCAAACAACAGATTAAACTCTTATCTATTTTCCAATCAGAAAAATCCTTCTGAATTGCTTATTCCAACCACTTTGCATCTGTTTTTGCTGCATAACATTCTTTATTTTGCATAGTTCTCAAGCCATTTATCTAACCAAAATCTGATTCTTTCTGCCATTTCCAGTTGAGTCTGGCATGATTCTGGAATTCTTCCCACGTGGCTGTTATTTGTATCCAGACAGAAACCCTATTCGAGCATGTCACCGATTTTACACCGCCCACAGATTCAGTTTAACATCATCCAATCTCTAGATAAGGAAATTCCCATTATTGTTGTCAAAAGATGTAGTGCTCCTTACTACTTTATAAAAAAAAAAACATTGCTCCTTATTCTTTTCTATATCAAAGCGAGAATGCACCTACATGAAAAAGTTGCCACTTTTACTCTTTTTCCTTAAAAAAATAAATGCAAGTCTAGAGGTCAAAATCTCCTAAAGAACATAGAAAATCCTACAAAAAGATCAAGTGATTTGACAAAGGTTGAACAAATTTGAGGGCAAAAATAAGAACCGCTCTTCTTCTTTGTTTATTAGCCCAAGAAATATTCATGGCATTGCTCCTGGAATTTATGTAAGTATCTTGGAATCAAACAGTTTCATTTAGTGCAAAAGTTGGTGAATGATTTCAAAGACATTTCTCTATAAAAAATCTCATGGTATGCTTGTTGTCTTTATCGGACTCTCACCTTTTTTTGATTTGTCTTGGTTTTTATTTTTATTTTTTTTTGTTTCCCCCTCGGTATTTGGTACCGCTTTGGGACCCGATTAATCCGGATTTGCGTTGGGAAGTCCCACTTTGGGGATAAAGCGCTCCCTACCAAAGGAAACTCCGCTCCTAGAGCTCGTACCCGAAACATCATGGTTAATGGAGTAGTACCTCCACTCCACCAAACAACCTCTTGTGGTCTCATCATTATTACATAGAAAAAGAATCTTCTCAAACTATTATCTCTCTTGAATCGCTTTCTTTTTGTTTTTATTTAGTCGGCAAATGGGATGGGGATTCTCCAAGAACGAAGGAAGATGAAAGTCATATACCTGGTTCATTCTCCAAGGATCAGAGAGTAGATTCTTCTGGTGTTCTGTATGGGTAAAAAAGATATATGTGACAATGAAATTACTATGAACATGCACAGGTGCAAAATCAAAAGATATGCAAAAAATCAGAATACTAACCAGAATCAACAGCTTTAATTTCTCGAGTGGTAGCATCTGCTGACATCAATGGTTTGATAAAGAACTGGGCAAATCTGGAAAAGAAAACCACAAAATTAAGCCGTGGCATTTTTTAAAATATTAACATGATACTTAACCACGGAAATTAAAATAATTTACCTGTCCAATGCTTCTTCGAAACCGTCAGCATTTACTTCAAAATAGTAATTGGTATCCTCAGAAGATGTAAAAGCATTTGTACTACCTCCATTCTAATCAGGAAACAAGAAAGGGACTTGTAAAATACAACTATTTTTTTGAATCAATAGGAAAATAAGGAATGTACAAAAGCAATAAAAAAACTTAAAGAAACAGTGAATTCGGAGTTGTTACCTCTGTGATGTACTTTGAATAACTATCCTCTACAGGATACTTCTCACTTGCATAAAACAACATATGCTCTGGCATATAACAGGAAAACGGCCAAATCAAAAAGTAAAAAAGACAGTTGATAACAAATGATGCAAGGAAGGCAACAGAAACCACCAACAAGAGAATCAGAGGTAAGAGTTGCACACTAGCACACTCTGGCAGTTCCTAAAGCCAATAAAAAGAGGTTTTAGTGCCTGCTAGCTTTATACTAATACAGATTCTCTATGTAGATGATTCACTGTACAAGTTTGTTTCAATTGACGCAATTTCATCATATTCTTAATTGAACAAGACTATCTTTAAGGGCTATAGATGTGCATATGCCTGCATAGAAGGAACAATCAGATAGACCCCAAAAAACGAAGTAATTAAGAGATGCGTTCTTTTCCTTATAGTAAGATTTACAATGTTTAAGCACAAATGAAATCATATCATCTACAACTAATTAAGAACACTGGACCCTACCTAATACAATCCAACTGTATAGATCCCATCAGAAACTATTACGCTTTACTTGCTCAAGTTGGATTCAAAGAACTGATCCTCCACTTGTGACACATGTCTAAACCACCGACAACCATCAGTATTTTGGAATAGCACTTCCCGATACCATCTCATTGCATCCCCCACTTATAACACATGGCTAATCCACCAACAACCATCAGTATTTTGCAATAGCACTTCCTAATACCATTTCATTGCATCTAACTATTTTTAGTTGGAAACATGGTCTTTTACAACCTAAATTTAGAAGTTCAAAAATTCCCAAAACTTTTTTGAACACAATACATACTCCAGTAATACTGAACCATGAAACTGACACAAAAAAAAAAAAAAAAACATGCCCAGTAGAATCCCACAACTGGGTTCTGAGGAGGGTAGAGTGTATGTAGATACCTTGTAGAAGTGGAGAGGCTATTTCCAAAAGACCCCCAGCTCAAGTGCAGTAAATCCAATCCAAGTACAAAGCAGATGAAAACAATGAAGAAAACATAACAACTAACCCGATGAATCAACGCTAGTGCGATAATTGAAACACAGTTAACTACAGACGATACGAGATATCAAAAGTAAGAACTACAATAATACCAGGTGATAAAAGGTACAAAAAGCCAAAGACTATATGGAAAGGCTAGTAATGTGACAACCCCTACCTATTAACCGTCTACCCTTATCCACAACCTCCAAACCTTCCTATCTAAGTCCATGTCTTCGATAAGCTGAAGATACATCATATCTTGTCCATCACCTCTCCCCGATACTTCTTCGGCCTACCTCTACCTTTCCTCAGTCCCACTATATCCCGCCTCTCACACCTCCTCGCTGGGGCATCTGCGAATCGCCTCTTCACATGCCCAAACCGCCTCAGACTCCCCTCCCTCATCTTGTCCACCACGGATGTCACTCTTACTTTATCCCGGATATCCACATTCTTAGTCCTATCATTCCTAGTATGCCCGCACAAAAAAATAGAAATTCATATTAAAATTATGATTTTTATCCTCAGCCAAGTTAAACAATATTGCTGTAAGAATAACAATCTAGAGTGTTATCTAAAATTCAAATTAAATTGCAGTAAAACAACACTTCTTCTTTTTGAATGACAAGGAAGCCCATAGCCGCTACCCTTTGGGGCATGGTAAGCCTCGCTCCTGTGCAATAGCTCACAAACCACACAGGAGAGGTAAACCACACTAGGCAAGCCCCATGCGACGAGCTCAACCCAGAACGGCAACCCCTGCTGTCACAGTACAGTAAAACTACTCTTTTGACTCAAAATTAAGGATAAATATAATGCAAAACAAGAGACTCAATGAAGCCACATAAAGAATGAACCTGTTTTGCAACAAAGAAATCATACCAAGAAAATGGGCAAGGCCTTCAAGTCCCTCAGGATCACTAAAAGCACCAACACACACATTCATTGAAGCTGCACACTGATACACGTACCCACAAAAACAAACAAAAAATGATAGAATTATTTCACTTCTAATGAAACCAAATAATTCAAGGTAAACCCATATAAAATCAATTCCAAAAAACATGGAAAAACATAAAAGCAACAAACCAAATCAGTTTCTTCAAACACCCAAAACAAACAAGCATGAGATTGATTCATTTTTAGCAAAACCAAATAAATTAAAGCAACCCCACATAAAAAGAACTCAAAAAACACATAAAAATACAAAACAAATCAATAAAAATTACTTTCCCATTTCTTCAAATACCCAAAACAAAAAAACATGAGATTGATTCATTTTTAGCAAAACCAAACAATTTAAACCAACCCCACATAAAAAGAACTCAAAAAACACATAAAAATACAACATAAATCAATAAAAGTTACAAACTTTATCAGTTTCTGGGTCACTGATGAGAAGGATTTCAAGATTATTTTGAAGAACAATTCTTCTGTAATCCCTTTTATCAATTCGAGGCTTCACTATCTCTACTGCCATATTTTCTTCCTTTTTACCAACTGCCATTTGTTCTTGAAAAACCCCAAATTCTGATTTTGCGATAAAAAGACTTAGATGAATGAACTTATTATATATAGAGTCAATAGGAAGGGAGGCTGCTACTCTTAGTTGTACATTTGGTATATTTCATAGTACTTTCCGGTTTGCCATTTTCTTGTGGTTCGAAATTCAACAATGTTTTTATCTGGAGTAATATTTTATCTTTGTTCGACTTTTCCACATAAAAACATAGTATAGTTCATTTATAATATATGGTTTTGAATTTTTCACTTTTTCGTAATTATGCGGGAATTTATGTATTATATACGCGGAATAAATGTAGATTAATAACATATGATTTTAGAATAATTATTATGTTGGTCTGAATTTATGTTGCAGTGTAATATCGGGTATGAAATTTTTAAAAGGAAGTAATTTTTTTGAAATTTAAAATTTAAAACAAGAGTCAAAACGTTGTGTAGCTATTAATCATATGGTTAAGAGAGAGAAAATTAATGGTAAATGGTTTTTTAATATGAAAAAGTGATATTCTATTTATGACAATATATATATATATATATATAAAATGTGCCACTTAAATTAGGATAAAATGAATATATGACAAAACAAAAATTTGAAAACATTTTCTAGATTTACTTATATATTTTGCAAAATTATAGCTCAATATCTTTTGGGTTATTTAGTTTGCATATACCGTATATAAATAGTATATACAAAACATATACATAATATATAATAATTGTGTGTATATATATGGTATATTTCAGTCATATTTCGTAAACTAGATAGTCGTATATATTGGCAATGGAATACTTCTTTTCATAAAAAACACTTCTTTTTTATCCAGATGTTACTTGTAGTCTGTAGAGTTACATGAGCAATTACATGGAACTTTTGTACGTACTAATTCAAATTAAGAGATATAAAACAGATTAAAATAAAAAAGTAATTCCCAAGGAAAAAGCTCCCATAAAAAATAAAAAATAAAAACTCACTTTAGTCTTTAGGTAAAACATCAAGAAATTATAGTACTAAAAAGGTGAATATAAAAAGGTCAATATGACCATATTCTAATTTCTATACCATGACCTGTCATTTCCACACTAAAGTGCAATCTTTCTTAATTATAAAAAATAACCATTTTGAAGATAAACTTTTACCCTTTTGGCTTGTTTTGATAAACTTT
>NC_064283.1:58043284-58177616 GCF_019186545.1 Solanum stenotomum
ATATAAAAGAGTTAAAAAAGAAAAAATAAGTGATTTAAGAAAATTATATAAATAACATTAATGATGAGATGAAGATTAAGAAAAAACGTCAAATAAATTAGTAGTATTGATGATGATAAAAGTTAAATAAATCATTTTTTCTATTATTTAAATTTTTAACATAAAATTTCCAATCTTTTAAAATTAAAAATAAATGTTAAAAATAAAAATAAAAATCGAGGCAATAATTATTTTAAAGAAAAATATAACCAAAATTGTCAGAAAAACACGTGTACAGAAAGTAGTACACATTCCAATGTGTAGAAAAAGTAGAAGTACATGAAGTTACTTTAGTTCATCTTTTTGATGGGCCTCAATGTACAATTTCTATAGCTTTTAGTCCAGCTCTTTAGTGTAGTGTTGGTCCTCCCAAACTCCCATTTCTAAATAGGCTAGATGGACAAAGCCTGTGCTAAGCACAGGCCCAATATTTATATTTTCGATTGTAATCAGTTTTAAGATATTTTGCATAGTTTTATAGTAGTGAAGAATCACTGTACAAAATGAAAGGAGGAATGGAAGTGTAAGTTGTAACACATGGAGAAGCATAAACGTTAAAATTGCATAGCTTATATATATCTTAATAAACATGATCAATGCTAGCACCTTCAGCTTACACCTTGGTAGCACGGATTCTTCAATTCAGATGCCTCATCCAAGTCGGATTCTTCAAAGATACACTACTTTTGACAAATCTAATATATACCCATTATTTAGGCATTTTGAATATCAATACAAAATATATATATATATATATAAAGATCTTTGAAGCTCTGTAGTTGACCCTTTTTTTGTTTCCTCAGAACATACATATTCATCTCAATAATATAAAGCTTTAGAGGTCCAATGGATCTAAAAAAGAGACATATGACAATGACAACTCCAACATGATGTCATAATCTTCTTGGTCAAGCATTTTACAAAAGCAACATATTTTACTATAACCTGCATAATGCGAAAATAAGTAGAGTGAGCCTTTCAAATAAGGTTTCACTCATATATAAAAAGATTCAACTTCTAAACAAATTTATAGACCTCAAAGGTTGTTCTCTACCATTTATAGATTAGTTTTAGAGTTATTTATTTCACATACTTTCAATCATCTGTAATGAAAATTTTAGACTTCAACATATCAAGCAATTAATTTTTCTATTTGGAGGAAAGAAATTTATGAAACACTGAGGCAAAACTATGAGAATGATATAATTGAACTTGATAGTCAAGCATCACTGAGAAAATTCATTAACAATAATTATCTTATGTACCAACATGGGTAGAACATATCACTTTCATTTGTATGTGTGAAGTAGTCATAATCATCAATAATACACTTCTATATACATCTTTGATAGTACAATACTTTTTAACTACAATAAGAAAAAGATATGAATATATTACTTGGACAAAATACTCAAATTCATTGATACTATTCATCCAACGCTCTGGTGCACTAAGTCTTGAAGCAATAGCCATCTCGGATATAGCTCTTGCAATAGCAAAATTAACCTTTTACGCCTTCTCTTTCGACCTGCATCAGTGAGCTCACATATTGAATAATTTGTTGCTCATTGGATTCAAGACCTTGTTCAGACTGTGAAAATGTCAACTCTTCCTGAGACACTGTTGAAGGTTGAGGATCAGATGAAGAACTGGGGAGTCAAATGTGGATTTTATATAACTTAGCACTAACATAGATACGAAAGTAACTTTCTCATATACATGTAAGAAATAGATAAAGAGATAAGATCATATATATATGTGTGTGTATGTATCTACGCGACAAGAAAATATGGAGCAATAACATTTATTTAGAGATGAGTATCAGAAAAGAT
The DNA here is from genome assembly GCF_019186545.1 of Solanum stenotomum. Lineage (NCBI taxonomy): Eukaryota > Viridiplantae > Streptophyta > Magnoliopsida > Solanales > Solanaceae > Solanum > Solanum stenotomum. Next base: position 58,045,156 of record NC_064283.1, read on the forward strand.
AACAAAATATTTGAAAGACCTTTCCGTCAATTCACATCAACATAAAACAGTATATAGTTGAGTTTTTTCGAAAGCAAAGAAAATCTGGCATGGCATGGCTGGAAGCTAGCTAGTGGCTCGTCAGTCGTTCTGAATGAGTTTATTTGGCTTATCACTACTTAGATACTACGTCATCACTTTTTTGCCAAGTGACCCAAACCGAGGGATAATTCAAAGGAGCATGGCCTCAAATTGAATTTAATCGGTCAATAGTATTTGTTCGAATCAATTAAACATTTAAAGCACAATAGATGAAAATATTTAAGTGAAGCAGTTGTTTCAAACAGCCTTAAAGTAACCTTTTTTCACCAAAAAGTAGAGCAAAAATGAACCCCAACGAACTCAAAAGTGCAGTAATAGTTTGGCAAAAATGCAGCAGTCCTTAAGGCTCAATTTCTGCCTAAAGTACCACATTTATCATAGCAATATTTTTGACAATATGGTTGACTTAAAAGTGCAGTGAAGTTTAGCTCAACACATAGCAACCATTGGCTCAAATTTGTCTAAAAGTATAGCAAATAGCTTAGTCTAAAATTCAACAGTAGTAAAAGAAAAATTACAACAACCCGGGGCTCAGAAAATATTACAAAATGGAGCAGCAAAAGGCCAAAATGCAAGAGTGATTCAACTTCAAAATGACGTGTCAAACTGTAGCAACCAACCTCATCAAAGGCATGAGGTAATGATAAACATGCCAAACAGAAGTTAAATAAGCAAAGTTGTTTCATTTTTTGCCTCAATAGATTGTAGCAGAAAAATGATCAAAGTGCTGAAATTGTTCATCCACGGTAGCAACTATTATCAACAACATCAAGCCACAAATTCGCCCAAAACACAACAACTATATTTTTCTTTTAAGTAAGGTATGTGTCGAAATACACCTATATCAAATTAATTTACCAGATAATCTGCTCCTGCAGATATAAGTATGTTGAGAGAATTCGAAAAAGCAAGCCCAGTTATTCTTTTATGATGTCCTTTGAGCTTTGTCTTTACCTACACAAAGGGATCATACTTAATGTCAACGAATTTAAACAAATACTGAATTAGTAATATTTCAAAAATTACAGAACGAAATAAATGTCTAAATAGCTCAATCTCATTAACTTGAACATTATATATCTGGATGTAGGAGTCATCCATTCATATGGCAATAACATTGTTATCTTGAAGATAAAATTCCAAAAAGGTTGTTGCGGGTGGGGCGGGCATAAATGTTGTCAATAGTCTGCATTTGCAACAGAAACAATATAGAGATTAGTAGAAAGCAAAATGAAGCAAAATAATATATAACTTGATGCAACTAATTCCTGATTTATAGCTTCTTAGCTGAACTGTTAGCTAAAGCTAATGAAATGTCAAATTCGAATAGTTGTAAAAGTATCTATTAAGATCAACTAATATCATATGGTTAAAGCTATAATTTTTTCAGGTAAACTAACACAAAGTACATATTAATTTACTTTGTAAATCTGGAATGTTAAGGCAACGAAAGAGCTAGAATAACCAACGTACTATCTTTGCTAGTTTATTTCCCTAGTTCCTTGACTATCAGGGCGAGATTGTTCCATTCATTCGAGAACTCAAAAAGATGTTTTTTCCAGTAATCAAATATCTCAAAAAGGAAGATATTTTCTATTATTGGGCAACATAAGAATAGTCAAGATAATGTGAGAAGAAGCAAATCTAAGTCACATATATTTCAATCGTATCAATTCAAAAGTCACGGGAAAAAAATAATCACAACTGTACGTAGTTAAGACTCGCCTTTTCTTCAACCTTGCGCTTGAATATTCGAATACAACTTTCATTTTCATTTCCTCCATAAGTAGTAGCTTTCTCAAATTCCTCCGGCAAATCTTGGCTATCCCTATCCAGATCGTAAGACTCTTTAGGAAGAGTCAATTTGAGAGATCCGTCTAATAAGGACCACTTGAGATTGGTTAACCCATGATTATTTAGATGAAAGAACAATACTTTTTAACTGTGGTTAGAATGAAAGTGTATAGCATTTATACTAAATAATGTATATTATGTCATGGGCAAGGTACAAATGAGAAACCGAAAAAGAATAGATAAAGAATTACATAGTCCATACAAATTGAGAGTGATATCCATCTATACCTTCTTCATTCTGTAGAGGTGTATCCATTTATTAGTTTGTCACTTTCTCATATGAAGAAGAACTCGGGGATTACAGTAAAGTTTGGTGCTCGAGAACTAAAAATAATGTTTCAACGTTATAGCCATTTGTAAGAACACTCTAAAATAACATAAAAGTACTTGGGAATTATATTACCCTCTAGAATACTTCAAGTGAGTTTAACTAATGCACATAAGTTCGGTAGTGTCTTAGATATAGAAAATATTGTCACAATTGTTTTTGAGAAATGAAAAGTTCAGTTCTCACCTCCCAATTCTCACCATCCAGCAACTTCATTACAGTCCTTGCTTGTTTATTCAATTGAAAAAAAATAAGAAGAAGAAAAGGAAAGAAGCAAGAAAAACAATATTATTGAATTGTTTCAGACATATTATCAAACACCAGGTGTGCATCAGTATGGAAATCATATATTAACATGACATGTATATAGAATGTCCAAAAGAAAATTATAGGTCAAAATAAACATTAGCAGAACATCCAGAGAACAAAAATTATCAATTGAGTATATGATTTTTTTTCCCGTGAAAATGTTTCATGAAACTTTATGGCGTAAGTTGATTATGGTAACATGAACAACTTTGGTTGAAAATGTTGAGTGGAATAGAAAAGATATTCATGGAGCAGAGGGTTCAGGAATTAAGTGAATTCACTTGGCTAAAACATAAACAGTCGTACAAAATCGACATGAAAATGTCATGAATCTATAATAAGCAGAGAAGTGGAAGAAATGTACCTCATGTCACGACCCGAGCCTACACCCTGGACGTGGCCGGCACTCGAAGACCATTGCTGGTCCTTAAGCGAACCCTTATCCTGGCTGACTACAAGCAGAAAACTGATTCAAGCATACAAAGCTTAAAAACTGAAATAAAAGTTCATAAGACTAAAATACAAACTTTAAGTCCAAAGAAAACTATGTATAATAAAATATATACAACTTGCCATAAAAAGGCAACTTTAGTCTTTAAAACATTTAACAAAATAAATGAAAACTTCTAAAACTCTACTGTCTATCTATGAAGCCTCTAAATGACAATGATGGAAGTCTGGACAATACCCACGACCTCCTAACAACTGAAAGTAAATGGAATCCTCCGGAAGCAATGAGGCTCACCATAGCTAACTCGAACTCTCGGATGTATCAACGAAGCTCCTGTTGATGATCCTGAATACCTGTGTCTGCATCATGAAAAGATGCAGGCCAAATGGCTCAGTACGTGGAATGTACGAGCATGTAAGGGGAATTCTAAAACATAAACATAAGCTTGAAANACTCTCTCTCTCTGGGGTACAAATTGACACATAAAACAATTAAATTAAAGCTAATCTTGATTGTCAAAAATTAAAAGATAATAACTTGTTCTCCCAAGAAAATATAGAATTCAAGGAACTTACTGATGGTATCGAGTGATGTACTTCTCATCTTGCTCATCTCGAGTTCCATCCGCCTTGTTGTCCCTACTACAAGCCCAATACTGTTTTCTGTTAAGTTCAACTTTTGAAATTAGAACGAATTGCCTTACCAAAAAGGGTAAGACTCATTGACAGAACGTGAATGCATTACTAACCTTTGGGAATTTTAGTCACATAGCATGTCTATATTTTTATTGAGTTCTTCCCAATACCCCTGAGGATTATGCAACTGACGCAAAAAAACCCAAATGTGTCGGCGCCAAAAAGTCAAGCCCAAGCTTGGTCATGATTGAAGAATTTTATCAACATATTGAAACAATACTTTCCAAGAATTTAAAAGTCAGTGAATGAATTTTAATTTAAAGTGAAAAGAAACCTACGAGGGAAAGAAGATGTTTCAGTTTTACAGGAGCAACTATGAACTCCAAACACAAAAGTCCACTGTAATAAAGTTCAAATTTGCATAAAGCTTGTAAATGATTATGACTGCCATGGTTGTAAGGTTTTTCTCGAAAGACCTCACACCATTAAGAGAATCTACATCTTATATGTAGTTTCCAATCTTTTCTTGAGAGATACATTAGCTCTCTGGACTAAGTCCAATAATGTGTCAACACAATCATAATGAACATAAAAAGATACTGATTTTGTGGGTCTTAGTAAATATAATTAATCACAACAACCTTCTAGATCTTAATCCCTACTCTTGATTTTCCCATCTGTAAGCATGTAACGAAAAAGCGAATGAGTTTTTTATTTTCCATAGGTATTTAGTACTCACTTTCTAGATGACCACACCTTGTAGATTAATACCAATGCAATCATTATTTAAGTACATGAAGTAATGTACAGTCTAGAGTAAATATGAATAAATATTGAAAAGAGAAACTCACAGAGGCATGATCCTCGAGCGCATATCATTCTGGAACACTGAGAATGAAGTAATTTCACTGTACCTTGCTCATATCTCTTTCTCTCGCTCTCCCTGTCTATGTTTTTTTAAAAATATATGAAAAATACAACGTTTCTCTTTTTCTAAAGTTGTAGTGATTGATGTCCGAAGGATTTTAAACATACCATATCCCACATAAAGAAGAAGAGACAGGCTCTGAGTCTCACATTGCCCTATTTTGCTCCATTTTACAATGATCCATCACTACACATCCCTTCTAATTTGCTTGTTCTTTCTGATAATAATCACCCCACACTACAAAAATAATGTAAATATCAAATGTATAAGTGAGGAATGGTATCTGTAGGGAAAAGAAATGAAAAAGTCTTTTAGTTGGTTCGAACATACTATCAAACAGCTTTGTTGCACCAATTCTTAAATTAAGTTAATCATGCAATATAAATTTTAACGATAGAACACAGAATTTGCAACACATCTCATAAGATTGCACCTGAATATCTCAATTCAAACATGAATATTGAATAAGCATATCAAAAAAATTGGTACATGCATATTGAAACCCAATAGGAAACAACCCAAAAGAACAAGTGACGATTACAGATAATGAGAGTGCAATAACTAAAGAAAAATTGCTTTAAAACCTCAAAAAACATAAATAGAAACTCCTTCCACTTCTTCGCGTTTCAACCCCAGAGCAGGTAGATGTAACAGAAGTAAGATTATCGGGAAAATTAAATTAAAGTGAACTAAACTATCAACACAGAAAGCACCTTAGATGCAGTGTGTGCATTAAAGAAAAGATCCAGAGTTGTATACGTATCTATTTATATTTTGAATCATGCATGAGCAAAATAGATAAAATTGATGATAGGCACACATAAGAATCCAAAAAAGAATTGAAACGTTGTGTTTCAACCGCTTTGTTCTTGATTTTTTAAATTTGTTAATTTTTTACCATAGGTCGTTGCATGTACTTGGAGAAGAAAGGAAAGGAAGAAATTAAAAAGATGAGATACAGGGAACCGACCTTAGATGGAAGTCCTTCATGGAATCCATGGTTGGATCTTCCCAATAAAAAAATAATTCAAAATGTGAATTTCAAAAAGGATTAGTACCTGCTTTATTATATTTGTTCCTTTTTTGGTGTAACCTTAATTACCAGCAAGTAAAGAGACAGAGTATAAGAAGACCAACGGAAAATTCATTGACATAGCAGAGTCTTTATGAGTATCTGAGTAGTTATATTTGTTGCATATTCTGATTTCTCTAAAGTAAAAGGTTGTTACACCCAATTATTAAGCAAGGAGGAGCAAATGAAAGTATAACAGGGTCATTACGGAAAAGCAAAGATTTAAAAAGACGACTATGAAATGAAGAAAATTAGAGAACATAGAAACAAAATCTAAAGTCGATTAGAAACATGCAAGTAGAAAAATCCACAATAAACTCACCTCTATTAAAAATATGCAAGTAGAAATTGATTGGCAAACGAAAATTCAACATTAAACTAATCTCCGTTAGGAACATGCAAGTAGAAAATTTCATAATAAATTAAGAAAAAAAAATCAGAAAATCACCCAAGAATTGGATCCAAAATTGACAACAGATCTACCTCTAATAAAAACGAAAATCAGGGGGAAAAGGGGTGAGAAAAAAATAAGAAAATCAAAATCTGAAAAATCTAAACAAAAGAGTGAGAAGATTAAGTAAACTAAAAACTTATAAGAAGAAAAGCAGAGATGGGGTTTAATGGGTGTTTCTGTAGCTAGTGTGATGACTGAGTGAAGGAGAGATGCAGTGTTATTTTTTGGTGGTGAAGTGATAAACGTGGAGTACTGTTGAATGGAACACGTGTTAGCTATTAAAGGAGGACACAAGCATAAAATTTTTAAATCTCCAATTTACCCCTATTTGTCCTAAGTCTATAGTACAATATATGTAGCTCTCCGTACAAGCTTTTGGTGCTTTGTTCGTCTCCCCAACTGTCACTTATTAATAAGGGTAATAATTAGCTAAAATTTTAGTTATATGTACCTGCTTATTTATTAATTTTTTTTGTCAAAAATAAATAAATATTTGTTCTTTGAATTTCAATAATCCAACACATAAACTCAACATCTTGAATCTACTACAAATAAACTCAAATTTAAATANTATATACAAAACATATACATAATATATAATAACTGTGTATATATATGGTATATTTCAGTCATATTTCATAAACTAGATAGTTGTATATATTTGCAGTGGAACACTTCTTTTCATACCAAAACACAGCCTGTGAATATACTATTCTGTGAAACCCAAAAGTCAAGTAGTCGACTCAATTTTTGTGTTATTACAATACTTGAGTTTTTTTTTTTACTCTTTTTCACCTACAAGCTATATTAAAAATTTTCTTTAATACAAATTTACTCATGCACGAGTGTTTAAGACAAGACGATTGATTTTTATGTTGAAACTTTATGACAGTCAGGGGACCCTGATCATAAATGGGTTGTTTGTCCCGGTGAAAGGGGCGCTCTCCTTTTAATCGCTCTGACGCATATGTTGAATAGTTATTTTATGCGTTCATCTATCGAGTGCGAGTAAATTTTTTCCATGATCCTTATTTTTCATTTTCATTTATGCATTGTGGATATGGCTTAAATAGTAGTTCCAAATTAATTGATGTGTGTACCTCTGTCATTCTTTACCAACTTAGTTGGCCTACTAGGCACAAAGTTGTATTAGTCGAGTCAAGCAGCCCTATGGTTGTCTATATGATATGTTATACATCTTACATACAAGCTACCAAGTGAGGCTGAGATGGTTCGAGCATGTAAGGAGATGTGTGGATGCCCCGGTAAAGAGGTGCAAGAGGTTGGCCATAAAGGGTAGAGGTAGGTCTAAAGAGTAATGAGGTGAGATGATCGGTGATTAGGCGGGACATGACACGACTTCAACTCACCTAGATATGAGTGTGGAGATCGTTTAGGATAGAAAGTTAGTAGGTAGTTGAGTGCTTTGCTTTCCCATTTCCGAAATGAAATGTTACACATTTTACACACAAGCTACCAAGCTCTCTTAGAAATGTGCTCTTTGAGGCATAACACTACAATTCTTCTCCTCAATTTGAAGTTACATCAGAGATATAGCTTATTTTTACCATAAAATGAAGTAGCTAGAGTACCACTTGACAGTCAAGATAAGAACAATTTGTATACATAACACAATCAAGACTATGAAACAAGAAGGAAAAAAAATCTGAGTAAACTAGAAAATACATAGAAAAATAAATTTAAATTTTTTGACACACCCACTTTGGTTTTTTCTCAAATAAATGATGAGGCAAAGGATAATGTTGTTTTTCCCTTAATTAGAGGTCTCGAGTTCAAGCATTGTGTATGAAAAATTCTTGATAGGCAGTATATCTCTGGATAAAGCCTACACAATGCAAATCTGAAATAATCAAATTTTAATGTAGATATCGAATGCAAAATAAAATATCAAAAAATAAATATTATTCAAAAATAAAATTATATTAAGAGCTAACAAGAAAGAGTCGAAAGGAAAAAAGAAAGAGTAGAAAAAAAAAAAGTTAAAATTGATGAGAAAAGGAAATGAAATGAAAGTGGAATGTAGGTCTATATACATTTGACAGCCAAATATGTGGGTCATATGGTAGAAAAAGATGAAAACGGAACANAAAATTATATTAAGAGCTAACAAGAAAGAGTTGAAAGGAAAAAACAAACAGTAGAAAAAAAAAGTTAAAATTGATGAGAAAAGGAAATGAAATGAAAGTGGAATGTAGGTCTGTATACATTTGACAGCCAAATATGTGGGTCATATGGTAGAAAAAGATGAAAACGGAACACTCCCTCCGTCCACTTTTAATTGTTTAGTTTAAAAATCAAAGGATAATTTGCTATTTTATATCTATTTTACTCTTATTTATTTAATATTATTCATTTTCCAACATTTACATGACTTATACTCCCTTTGTTTCAAAAAGAATGATCTCCTTTCCTTTTTAGTCAGTTTAAAAAAGAATGACCTATTTCTTTTTTTGGTAACATTTTAATTTCAACTTTTCACGTGACATATTTAATGCTACAAGATTAAAGGGCAATTTTGTACATTTGACATAACTTTAATTTAGGACCACAAGATTCAAAAGTTTTTTTTATTTTCTTAAACTCCATGCCAAGTCAAACTAGACCATTCTTTGTGAAACAGAGGGAGTAATTAATAAGGGTGATGTAGTAAAATTATCATTTTATTTATTATTTTTTAAAGGTATGTCTAATCAAACATGAATAAGTAAAGATGTACAAAGAGAGTAGAACCAACGGAAAATAGTAATTTTACTTTGAACGAGAATAGGGGGTTAAGAATCCAACAAAGTTAGAGCATATAACTGATTTTTCAAGACAAATTTAAAATGTATCTTATGTATGTTAAATTAAACAATTTGTGTACATATTAGTGTGGAGAATCACCTATTGTAAGGGCATTTTTGTCATGCTTTTCTATGTCCTCTTTATTTTTGTATTTTTCTTTGCGTTGCTCGAGGTGAGACTCTTTCGAAAACAATTGCTCTACCTCCTCCACGAGGTTGGTATAAGGTTGATTATTCTTACTATTGAGTTGTTACAAAGTCATAGAGACAACATACTGCCCTCTCTCCAGCATTTCTCCATACTGTCAAAAATTTTCCTTCTTTTGAAAGACATGGCAGCAGCATCTTTTCTCTTCAACATTGCAAACTCCATCTTAGGTAAATTAGGATCCCATGCTCTTCAAGAGTTTTACTTGATTTGGGGTGTTAAAAATGAGCTCAAAAAACTCAAGAAGACCTTAGTCACCATCAGAGATGTACTGTTGGATGCTGAGGATCAACAATCCAAGAATCATGAGTTGACCAATTGGCTTAAAGAACTCAAAGATGTTCTTTATGATGCTGATGATTTTCTTGATGAAATTCAGACTCATGTACAACAGAGTCAAAGGTTGAAACCAAAGGTTTGTTTTTTATTCTCACCCTTTAAGTTTCTACTTTTTAGATATAGAATGGGTTATAAAGTGAAAGAAATAAGGGAGAGATTAGATAATATTGCAGCTGATAAAGCTAAATTCCACTTATCTGACAGAACTATTGCCTTAGAAATGAATAAAAGGGATTTGACCTATTCATTTATTCTTCCTTCTGATGTTGTTGGAAGGAGGAATGAGAGTGAAGAGGTTATTGAAGTTCTAATGCAAAAGGGTGTTGTTGATGATCAGAGTCGTCTCTCTGTGGTATCAATTGTTGGGATTGGAGGTGTGGGGAAAACCACACTTGCTAAATTAGTGTATAGAGATGAGAGGATAGTTAAGAACTTTCCTGTGAGGATTTGGTTATGTGCCTCACAGGATTTTGATGTTGCAAAATTGTCTAGAAACATTGTTAATTTGGCGAGTGGTGCCTCTTGTGATAACTTTAATGTTGAACAAGTCCATGCTTCGCTTCAAGATGCTTTGAGGGGGAAGAGGTTTTTACTCATCATTGATGATGTTTGGAGTCGGGATCGTTCCAAGTGGTTGGAATTGAGAAGTTTGTTGATGGTTGGAGAGTGTGGAAGCAAGGTCGTTGTAACTACTCGTAGTGATTATATTGCCTCGATGATGGAATCCGTCGTTACGTATAACTTGAAGGAGCTTCCACATGAGGATTGCCTCTCTTTGTTTCTAAAATGGGCGTTTAGGAACGGACAAGAGAGGCATTTTCCGAACCTTACTAAAATTGGAGAAGATATTGTGAAGAAATGTAAAGGAGTGCCTTTGGCAGTAAAGACTCTCGGAAGCATGCTGTATGCGACAACAGATGAACGGGAATGGTTAAAAGTGAGAGACGATGAGATATGGCAACTAAATCAGGAAGATGATGATATCTTACCTGCTCTAAGGTTAAGCTACAATCAGTTGCCATATTACTTGAAGCAATGCTTTGCTTACTGCTCAATATTTCCCAAGGGTCAAGAAATCGCGAGCAGTATGCTGATTCAGTTGTGGTTGGCTCAAGGGCTAATACATTCGTCTAACGAAAACCAAGAGTTGGAAGATGTTGGTCTCCACTATGTGAAAGAGTTGTGCTCGAGATCTCTTTTCGAAGAGGTTGAAGCGTATGACTCGTTCATAAGTATAAAAATGCATGATCTTGTGCATGACCTTGCAGTATTAGTTGCACAAACTGATTGTTGTGTCATAAAAAACAACACTGATAGTATAACTGAAAAGGTTCGTCATGTAACACTTTTCAGTTATAGTCCTTCAGAGGAAAGCATTCCTGGAATTTTATGTAAACAGAAGAGAATTCGGACCATTTTTGCTCCGTCTGAAGGATTTGAAAGATATGCTGCTCTTTTGGTTGGTCAATGCATTTCAAGATTCAAGTACTTGAGGGTGTTAGATTTACGCCATTCAAGTCTTGAGACGCTGCCAGATTCTATTGGAAACATGAAGCATCTAAGGTACATTGATTTTAGTGGCAACAATAACATCCAAATGCTTCCCTCAAACATCTGCAAGTTGCCTAATCTGCAAACTTTACGGATTGTTCTTTGCACAAAACTTCAGAAATTGCCAAGGGAGCTGGGAAATTTGGTCAGTCTAAGACATCTGTACTTGACAACCAAAGAGCAGAATTTGCCGGAGAAAGGATTGGGGTCCTTGGCACTTCTTCAATCCCTGTCCATATTCGGATGTGAAAATCTTGTATCCCTATTCGAAGGAATACAGAAACTCACGAAACTTAGGACTCTAGTTATTGGTGATTGTCCGAGGTTGACTGCTTTGCCAAGAGGCATAGTTCACTTGTCAGCCTTAGAGAACTTTATGATTGTCAACTGTGAAGAGCTTATGTTGTCTGACTGGCCAGATTTTGAGGGTCTAAAGAGAATCCGGTCACTTGTAATCGGAGGACTTCCACATTTGGTGTCTTTGCCAGAGTGGTTGAAAGGGGATTGTAATAGTCTAAAGTTCATTCGCATCTCAACATGTCCAAGCTTCATTGCAATGCCTGATTGGCTGGAAAACTCCACGTCCCTCGAGCAGCTTGAGATAACAGGGTGCCCGAAATTTTCATCTCTCCCGGATAGCATGAGTTGTCTTACTACATTGAGGATGTTGAAAATTCAGAAATGTCCTGAATTAACTAGACGATGCGAAAAGGATGCTGGAGAGGATTGGACAAAGATTGCTCACATCCAGGAAATTCATCTTAATGATATCACAATATATAACTAGGTCATCAAGAGCCTTCTTTTATATTTTTATATGGACTTTGTTCATGTATATTTGCAGCATCTTACTTTTGCCACAAAGTTGGATACTTAAAACAACTTATATGTTAAATGTGGAATCTGCATTCACGAATAGCTGAAAATCACTGCAGCGTTAACCACCACATCTCAGGTCCCTAGATGCCTCGACTGATAATTCTATCTAGGATTGTTTTTGTCTTTCGTTTCGAGTTATGTAAGTCCTTTTGATTTCAATGCAACCTGACTAGGGGTGGGCATAAATACGGAAAACCGAAAAACTGAACCGAAGGTTCTTCGGTGTTTCGGTTCGGTGTCGGTTCTTTATTTTTGGAACTTCGGTTCGGAGTTCGGTGTAAGGGTCCCGAAACTACGGTGCACCGAAGAACCGAAGTTTTATTAAATAAATTTTAAAAAATTTAAATTATATTACTTAATAATACTTATAAATTTTGACTCAAAATATTTACCTGGTGTTGTGTTTTTTTTTAAAAAAAAATTGTGGGGACAAGTGTAGACCTTGTTTTGTGAGTAAAGATAATTGTTGTGTGCTCTTTACCATTTATCTGCATATGTTTGCTGAGTCTGTCGCCGAATATTTAGTTAGTCATCTCTGTAGCAACATGGGAGGATAAATAATACATCTAATTAACAAATCCTTTGGCATCTTTGCTAGAAACAGAAACAAAATTTGAATTTTCTAGTTAAAGAATCATCTATGCTACGTCTTTTTAATTATAAATTAAACACATGAAACTCTTAACACTTTATCATATTCCCTCTTTAGTTTTATTCACATTGAAAAATCGATTTAAAAACACCGAACTAAACCGAACCGAAGTAAAAAAAACCGAATCAAATCGATCTAGTTTGGTATGAAATATGGTGTACACTTTTCTAAAATTGAATACCGAAGAATCGAATAGAAATTTAATTAAACCGAATCGAAGAATCAAACGCCCACCTCTAAACCTAACTCATCAACTTCTATTGTAGGTAAGATGAATGTGTCCAATCTATGATGGATGTCCCCACATCACATGTAAGTTCAGAGATCACAGCTCAGAAGGACCTACTGAAGAGTGAAGATCACATCATGTTTTGTCTTTTCAAATTCAAAGCAATTTCTTTTTTTTTGTTTAAGCAGCATGTATATATGTATTCTAAACTCACTGGTCGACCAATTCAAAGTCGCCTCTGGTAGGCCATTAAGAGGGGTATGTTTAAGCTGAAAGGTTCTAGCTTAAACTCGAAACGTCTAGTTAAGAGTAGAGGAATCAACCATCTCATTATATCACGAGCCTGACTGATTATCAATTGTTTAATTTAGAAACTAAATTTAAATTTTTGACCTACCCACTTTGGTTTTTCCTCAAATAAATGATGGGGCAGAGGATGTCTCGCTTAACTAGAGGTTTTGAGTTCAATTGATAAGCAGTATATCTCTCTAAACAAAGCCCTATACAATACAAATCTGAAATAGTCTAATTTTAATACAGATTCGGATGCAAAATAAAAAATTAAATAATAAATATCATACAAAAATAAAATTATATTAGGAATTAACAAGTAGAAAAAAAAATGCAAGAAAAAGTTGTGAGGAGAAAGAAAAAAATAATGAGAAAAGAAAATGTAAGGAAGTGGAATGTGGGTCTCATGTGCCTTTGGCACAAATTTCCCATTAATTTCATTTCCCTAAAGAAAAGTCTCTTTCTTTTTTTTTCCATTTTGTTGATGCAAAGAACCTTTCCTAGTTTGTAAGGTTGTCAACTTTTTCCACCAAGAAAACTATGACCCACAAACCGTCTTTTTTCTTTTCTTTTGTAGATACTCCCTCCGTCCACAATTAATTGTCATGATTTTCTTTTTTAGAGTCAAACAATAAGAACTTTGACCAACATTTTACGATGTATATTTTCATCATATTGATATGCAAAAAATTGCAACTTATAGTACTTTTCGTATAGTTTTTGAATATCTAATTTTTTTTAAAAAAATATCGAATTAACGTAATCTAATTTAACTTTAAAAATTAGTCAAATTGACTTTCGAAAAGCGCAACATGACAAATAAAAGTGGACAGAGGGAGTAGGATGTTATGGAGGCACGGAATATGGTAGAGGGTTAGTAGTGGTAGGTGGTCCCGTGGAGCTTTCAAAGGTAGTTTACTTACTTTAGTTTAGAGCGGGCAACAAGCCTTTTTTTTAGTTAGTCGGGTACTAACGTCTCCGACTCCCTAAAAAAGAAGATTGGTGACCTAGATGGTCAGGGTCTTTCCTTACCTTAGCTGAGCCTTATGTCCCTTCAACATTCCTATTCATCTTGCCTTGTCTTGGCTCGGTAGTTGTTCCTTGCATATTATTATTATAGTTAACTCTTAATATAATTTTATTCTAGTATAATATTTATTTTTTGATATTTTATTTTGCATTCGATATCTGCATTAAAATTTGATTATTTCAGATTTGCATTGCGTAGGCTTTATTCGGAGAGATATATTGCCTATTAAAAAAATTTCATACACAATGCTTGAACTCGAGACCTCTAATTAAGGGAAAAACAACATCATCCTTTGTCTCATCATTTATTTGAGGAAAAACCAAAATGGGCGTGTCAAAAAATTTAAATTTATTTTTCTATGTATTTTCCAGTTTACTCAGATTTTTTTTTCCTTCTTGTTTCATAGTCTTGATTGTGTTATGTATACAAATTGTTCTTGTCTTTGACTGTCAAGTGGCACTCTAGCTACTTCATTTTATGGTAAAATAAGCTATATCTCTGGTGTAACTTCAATTTGAGGAGAAGAATTGTAGTGTTATGCCTTAAAGAGAACATTTCTAAGAGAGCTTGGTAGCTTGTGTGTAAAATGTGTAACATTTCATTCCGGGAATGGGAAAGCAAAACACTCAACTACCTACTAATCTTCTATCCTAAACGACCTCCACACTCATATCTAGGTGAGCTGAACCCGTGTCACGTCCTGCCTAATCACCGATCACCTCACCTCAATACTCTTTAGACCTATTTCTACCCCTTTATGGCCAACCTCTGGCACCTCTTTATTGGGGCATCCACACATCTCCTTACATGCTCGAACCATTTCTCATCCTCACTTGGTAGCTTGTATGTATAATGTGTAACATTTCATACAGCCAACCACAATATGTCTGCTTGGCTCGACTAATACAACTTTGTGCCTAGTAGGCCCACTAAGTTGCACTACAAGAAAAATGTGGACTACATGGGGATTTTCTAGGGATTACATATGAAAATTCTCAAGAAACTAATTTTCTTGCGGATTTTCCTACCAAATAAAATTCGATGGTAAAACCTTCCTAGGTAATTCTTTTCTGCGAATTTTAAAATTCCCAAGTAATTTACCTAGGGATTTATATTTCACAGGTAAATTACTTGGGAATTTTCTTGCAAAAAAAATACCGATTTTTTTTTGTAAAAATTAACAAAAAAGAATTTTTCTAGACAATATTAATTAATAATTAGTATCTCTCCTAATTAATTATTTTGTTCTTGAACCCCATACATTAAGGGGTCGTTTGGTAGAGCGTATTAGGAAAAATAATGCACGTATTAGCCTTGTATATTACTAGCACCTTGTTTGGTACTTTTTTTCAACCTATGTATAACTAATGCATATGTATAACTAACACTCTATTGTGTATTAAGGTGTGCATTGCTAATACCATGGATTTCTAGGCGTTAGCAATACAATGGTTTTAATGGATGCATTAAAATGATAAAAGACCCAATTGTCCCTCAAAACCTTTTTTACATCTTTTCCACCATGAAAGTGGAGGGTATCTTTGTAAATAATTTTTTAATGCATTACATACTATTTTTAATGCATCAAACCAAACAATGCATTAAAATAATTTATGTATAATTAATGCAAGCATAACTAATACATGCATTATTAATACAACTCTAATAATTCTTATACACTCTACCTACCAAACGACCCCTTAAGTGCATTACTAACATAATCCTAGTCCACTCAACTTAATCCAAGCCCACTACCCATTACCCAACCTATATGTAATTAGTCTATTCTACCAATGCTCTAACTAATAGCATTATAAATGCTAAAGATCATGTGTCTTCCACCGATGTAGTAAAAAGTACCACTAGCATTTACACTAAACTTTGTTGTTTTTTTTCAATTTGATTAATTTTTAAAGCTAAATTTAATTAAATTAATTGAGTATTAAAAATACAATTTAGATATTCATTACACAAAAAGTACTATAAAGTCATTTCATATTAATATGAGATAAAAATATATCTTAAAATGTTAAGTAAAGTTCATGTGATTTAGCTTTTCAAAAATAAAGCATGACAACTATTTATATATTAAAATAAATCACTACCACCCAACATATCATGAAAATTTTATGCTTACACTTTCTATGAGATAATATATATAACGAAGCATATCAAATATAGACAAAATTTACATTATGCATACAAAGTTCTTATAAGTAAATAATTGAAAATATAATATATTTATAAGTTTAATGTGCAAGGAAGATATAAATCAATAATTGATTGTATATCTTATTAGGAAATTTGGTATTTATAATTTTAATTCATCTTTTAATAATTATATTTTAATATACTTAATTTTATATTTGGATATAATATCATTTAATAACTTACTATAGAGATTTTTTATTTTATTTTAATGCTAGTAAAAATATAATATACCAATTGGATATACAAGTAAAAATTATTTATTTTTCTTTTCATATAATTCTATCAACAAGGGGTAATTAGGCCCAAAGTTGAAAACCACATTCTCTCACTTCCTCTGCGAAAGAACCAACCTTTCTTTATGGATGTTGTTCAAGAATCTTCAACTTTCCTTTCCATCACCAAGGATGCAAAGGTTCTACTAGATATGCTTCTAGTGAAAGTGAAGTCTGTTGTTAACATTGCAAGGGCTATGAATATGCATTCTGACCTCATAAAACTAGAGCTTTTTGTTGAAAAAACAGAAAGAGATGTTACATTGAGTCATGAGGTAGCTGAGATGCTTAAGCTTGCTTGTTATGATGCTGAACGAGTCATTGATAAGTATGAAATTTGGTCTCTCAAAAACCAATTGCTTCCTAGTTCGACATCATCAAAGGTGCGTGGTTTAATTTTCTCCGGTAGATTAAACCCTTTTGCTTATAGAAATCGAATGTGTCTTGAAATTCGAAAGCTCATAAAGATATTGGATAAGATAGGAGATTTTGAAGAAAAGATTGAACTTGTTGAGTTGGACCACACTAACTGCTACATTATTCTACAATCAGGTTTTGACAGTACACGTACTCGTGTATCTGTACATTACTCTGGTGTTGTGGGTAGGGACACTGATAGACATACCGTTATCGAAGAACTTTTAAATGAAGCAACCCTTTTTGTATATCCCATTGTTGGTGTTGGAGGCATTGGAAAAACTACTCTTGCAAAATTTGTGTACAATGATCCAAGGATAGTTAGTCATTTTCAGCTGCTTTTGTGGGTTCACGTGTCTCGTGTCTTTAAAGTAGAGGAAGTATTAGAACAAATTGTGAATTCAGTTAGAGAAGATTTATTATGTGAGAAACTTGATATGATTGAACTGAAGAATCTAGTTCATGAGACTTTGTATGGAAAGAATTATTTGATTGTGTTAGATGATGTGTGGAATGAGGACCCACTGAAGTGGGATGAACTGAAGAAGTTGTTGATGGTGGGTGCTTGTGGAAGTAAGATTCTTGTAACTACTCGGAAAAAGGAAGTAGCTTCGATAATGGGGACGGTTCCTGCATACTGTTTGAAGGGTTTGTTACGTCAAGATAGTCTGACTTTGTTCTTGAATAAGGCATTTGAACATGATCAAGAAGTACTATATCCAGAACTTGTTGACATTGCGCTAATGTTAGTGCATAAATGTGAGGGAAATCCCTTACTCTTAATGATTGTAGGATCTTCATTGCGCAAGAAAACTGAGAGATGGGAGTGGGAGATAGTTAACAATCACAGCGGGTGGAACTCAAATCAGAATGACGAAATTTCATCTGCACTAAGAGTGAGCTATAAGCAATTGTCATCTAATCTCAAAGTTTGTCTTGCTTACTGCTCAATATTTCCCAAGGGTTGTGTGATTGAAATAGATAAACTTATACAGCTGTGGGTAGCAGAAGGTCTCATTAGTAAGTCTAATGAATCAGAAGATCTTGAGCACGTTGCAATTCAACATTACCGAGAGTTATTGTCGAGATCTTTTTTTCAAGACGTTGAAGAATATCGTTCCGTTTATACTTCAATCTGTACAATGCATGACCTTGTACATGATCTTGCACTGTCAGCAGCAGGGGTTGAATTCTGTACAGTAAATTCTCACATACAAAACATTTCTGATGAGGTCAGACATGTGGCATTTTCTGACTATGATTTGTCAGGCAAGGAACTGCCAACATCCCTTGTCAGTAACCAGGCATTAAGGACTATATCCTTCTCCATCAATGGAGTAGGGCCGATGAGTACAATGTTCGTTGAGGATTGCATCGCCAGATTCATGCAACTTAGGGTGCTAGATATCAGTGATTCATGTTTCGATGAGCTGTCTAGCTCTGTTGGCGAATTGAAGTATTTAAGATATCTTGATGTAAGTTCCAATGGAAGCATTAAAGAATTACCTGATTCGATTAACAAGTTGCTGAGCTTACAGACACTTCGAGTTTCTCATTGTCCACAACTTGAAGGGCTGCCTAAAGATATTGGAAATTTGATCAGCCTAAGACACTTGTTTATAACCACAAAGCAAGCATGTTTTCCTGATAAAGCAATTGGCTGCTTATCATCTCTTCGTTCTTTGTGCATTCACAGCTGCAACAATCTCGTATCTTTGTCTGAAGGTCTGCAATATCTGACTAGCCTTCGCACTTTGGCAATCATCAGTTGCCCAAGACTGACCTTTTTCCCAAGTGCTATGAAGCACCTTACTGCTTTAGAGAATCTGTTGATTATTGACTGTAAAGAGCTTACATTGTTGGAGTGGCAAGATATTGAAGGACTTAGGATGCTTCGGTCATTGGTTATCGGAGGCTTACCTGAATTGGAGTCAAAAGATGTTCACTGCCTCGGGAACCTTCAGATGTTGGTACTTGCTGGTTTACCAGAGTTAGTTACTTTGCCACGATGGCTTGAAGGTTCTAGTGCTACTCTACAATACCTGAGGGTGGAAAGGTGCCTGAATTTTGCAGCATTGCCAAAGTGGCTGGAAAATCTTACTGCACTTGAAAAACTTGAAATTTCCAAGTGCCGTAAATCATTTTCATTGCCCAAGGGGATGAGTTGCCTCACAAACCTGAAGGTACTTAAGATCGACAACTGACTGATCTTGAGTTCAGAATGCCAAGGCAGGACATCTCATATTTCTGAGGCTCAAATCAACTGATTGATCTTGAGTTCTGCTTCTTTCATGCCTTGGTTGGTTATATCATGTTTCATTTTTCTATGTATTTTCCAGTTTCTTCAGTTCTTTTCTTCTTCTTCCCATCTGCTTGTTTCACAGTCTTGATTGTGCTACGTACTTTGTTTTATGGTAAAATAAGCTATATTTCTGATGCAACTTCAAATTGCTTCAAAAGAATTGTAGTGTTATGCTTTAAACAGAACATTGCTAAGAGAGCTTGGTAGCTTGTGTGTAAAATGTGTAACATTTCATGCAGCCAACCACAGGGCTGCTTGCTTTTTGCGATCATTATTCTCCTTTCTATCCTGTTCTGATTACACTTCTTTTGAGTCGAGGGTCTAGAGGAAACAACATCTCTACCTCACAAAGATAGGGGTAAGGTCTATGTAATCATCTCACTTGTTGGATTACGCTGGGTATGTTGTTGGTGGTGGTTTCACTGTCATAATATTATCTTCGAACACCAATATACTACAGCTACAACAACACCCTCAGTCCCAAACAAATTGGGGTTGGCTATATGAATCTCCGCTTCTTCATTAAAGCTTATTTCATATCATCGGATTTGGAACCAAGAAAATACATGATTAGGCACTTTGTGACTTCAAGAAGGAAATAATGAAGGGATTTTACTACATTTATTGGATATAGCATTCTTGTTTCGGACCGAACAACTTAAACAAACATAAAAACAATGGTACAGAACTTATCTTGAAATTGACCTTTTCTGAGTATGCTCATTTCTGGACATGAACGAGACTAACATCATCAATGACAGGTCCACACATGTGACCAAAGTCGTGTACCTTCGTGTGATAGAATGGATTATAAAAAGCTATTGTTGTCCTAGTTTTATCTGCTCGGAACTTGAGGCTTGCTGTCTTGTACCATCCCTTTCCACTTGATACAAATGAAACTTGTGTACTGGCCTTGCCAGCGAATGCTTGAACTGTCATTGTTCCGTGGCAGTCATTGTTTGCATCGCCAATGATGAAAGTCAGGTTGTAGAATTGTTTGGGGACTGTCCTAACTATCTGTGCAATGCCTGTTTCCCTTCCTCCTATTAATTCAATAGCTGCGTTTCCTGAAGGTACTAAGAAATGCTTCGAGTCGATATATTTTGCTGGTTTTGCAAACTGAACCATCCATCCCGGAATTGGTGAGTACTTGTCTTGTTTCAGAGGCAGGACGAGCACCCCTGTTGAGAAGTTCTTGAATACGTGCGGACCAGCTTCAAATCCACCATTTTTCACCAAGTTACCTGCATACATGACCAGGAAAAAGGTATTGCATTGCATCAGGATCTGATTTTTAAAGTTATTAAATATGCATCATTCTGCTGAAAGAATTTTCGGCGTTTGCACAAATCGCCTTTTTTGAGGCCACCTATCTACCTTTTAAGGTAGAGATAAGGTCTACGTACACTCTACTCTCCCCAGACCTCACTCGTGGGATTACACTAGATATGTTATTGTTGCTTCTGTTGAGGCCACTGTTTAAACTTTGTCCCCATTAGCTTACTGGGCTGAATTTGACTGCTGAAAGGAAAATTCATCCAACTATGTTTGAAGGCGAAATTTAGCCCACTGGACTAAGGGGAACATACTTTAAAGAGTAGTCTCAGAAAAGGCCAACAACAACACCAAACCTTACCGCTACCTTGAGAAGGTAGAGAGGCAGAATCCGGCAGACCCTTGGCACAAAAGAGATGAAAAAGACGACACTAGCAATAAGCAGGAACAACAACAAGAAAATACAATAACCGAGGTTAATGAATCAACTAATAGAGATAGAAATCTAAGCATACGAAAATACAAGACTAATACGAATACTCCGGGAATGAGAAAGCAAAGCAGTCAACTACCTACTAACCTTCTATCCTAATCCTCAACCTCCACACTCAGATCATCGGTGAGCTGAAGCTGCTCCATATTGTCCTACCTAACCACCTCACATCAGTAATTCTTAGGCCTACATCTACCCCTCTACGACCAACCTCTTGTACCTATTTACAAGGGCATCCACACATCTCCTCTTTACATGCCTGAACTATCTCTAGGGAGACCACTCTCAGAAAAGGCCATATGGTGCAAATTATCAATGTATTGTAGGCTTACCTTTAGTATATGTAGCCATAGGCAATTCCTTGATTGCAATATGGTCTAGAATTGGTCCACAAGCTGGATCTTCTTGCATACCAGGATTGTGAAATTTGACCTCAACATAATTAGATGTTGTTTTGAAAGCCCAAGCATAAGTGTCACCACCATCAGCACTGTACAATGTCTGAATAGGAAGATCACTAGACGTGTCTCCAGCCGAGACGGTAAGGACCTCATCTTGAGCACAAGTCCTAGTGGCTCCAAATGTGAGTGAGTATGCAGTGTTTGGCTTCACCTCTACATACTGAGAGATGGAAGCCTCATTCCCAAGTCGGATCGCGTGGGCCCCACGAGGTATCGGGAAGTAGAACCCCCCTTCCTGGGGCCCACCTGATACCCACTCCACTACACCACTGATTTCCCATTCAGGCAAGGAGTATTTGCCAATGATCACTGTTTTCTTTAGTTCTGATGGCTTTGGCCCTTCTTCGAAATCGCCATTTTCCAGTAGACCTGTCATTATCACACCACAGTTTATAGTACATTTGACATAACATTCAAACAAATCTGAGTATTTGCCAATCAAATCAATGCATACAAATAAAAAAATGCTCAAATTATCTCATCAAGCTAAAGTCCAAAAGTTGGCTACAACCTCAACTTGGTTGATTTGCTACTCCAAAGTTCCAAGTGTAGTCTACATAAGTAGCGGATCCAGGATTTTCACTAAGACAATTCGAAAAATAAAAATGTAGCATACTGGATTTGAACTCGAAACCTCAAAGTAAATTTTGAACTCCCTAAACTATTGAGTCAACCTCTAGTCTTGTGTTCGGAAGATTCCAAACCTATATATAACCATAAAAAAAAAATTGAAAAATTACTTCTATATACAATGTAATTTTTTGCCGAAGGGTTCCCAGATCCATAAAAACTTAAGCACTACTTATCTTTATAGCATCTAAAAGAAGTAGAACTTACCATCAAGATATGGAACAATTGGAGCAGTTGCAGCAGAAGCTAAGCTGATGTACAAAGAGAAAATGAGTACAGAAGAAAGAGAGAAAATGGAAGAAGCCATTTTAGTTCAAAAAATCTTGATGAAAAGAAAGAAATTCAAACTAGATTTGAAGAGAAAAAGGCAGGAATATGTCCTATTTAAAGAATAAAAAAGTAAAACAGTATAAAATTTACTCCCTCCGTCTCAATTTAATTGTCTTACTTCCATATCCCAAAAAAAATTAGTCTTTTGTTATATTTAGTAAGTTTCCCAACTCCAACATTATACATCGTAAGTTTAAGACCACGAAATTTAAAGGACTACATACATGTTTTATTTAAGACCACGAGATTCAAAAGTTTTCCTTTATTTCTTGAACACCGTGTCAAGTTAAAACCAGACAAACGAATTGAAACAGAGGGAGTCTCTTACTATATTTAGTAAGTTTTCCAACTCCAATATTATACATTGTAAGTTTAAGACCATGAGATTTAAAGGACTACATACATGTTTCATTTAAGACCACGAGATTCAAAGTTTCCCTTTATTTTTTGAATTTTATGTCAAGTCAAAATCAGACAAACAATTATAACGGAAGGAGTAGTGAGGATAAGATTAAAAAAAAAGATATTTATAGACATTGCATGGTACTACCACTTAATATGCCATGAAAATGTGTCAGGTTGTCTCATTTTTACCCTTTATTTTATTGCAAAAACCTGACACTCATTTATTAATAATTGAGTTTATATTGTCTGTACTGGCAGTTTATTATTATTTTATTACTCTATCATTTTAACTTGAATTATTTCATTTCAAAACCAAATTTAAAATGAAAAATTAGAAGATACTATATTAAGTTGAATTGCACCGACCTGTTGCACCTGTGTTGGATCCTTAAAAAAAAGCACTGCTTTTGAAAGATTTGACACGCACCCGACCCGATGAACATGGCTTATACTTAAATTATACACTGTCAGGTATATGTAACTTCAATTCTTAAACAAGTTTAATACAAACCAAGAACATGGCTTACCTAAAGTCTTCATTGGTTACCATAATTTCCTCTGTTTCACTTGAAATTAGTTGACAATGTAGAATTCAGTGAAGTTTCCTTTTGTTTATTCTTGTACTCCTTCCGTTTCAATCTGATAGTTTGGTTTTGATTTGGCACGGAGTTTAAGAAAAGTAAAGAAGAGTTCTGAATCTCGTGATTTTAAATTAAAAGGATATGTAGAATGTACTAAAATGCCCTTTAATCATTTGGCCTGAAACATGTGAGGTGAAAGTTGAAATCAAAGAATTGCTAAAAAAGAAAAAAGGACACTCTTTTTAAACGGACTAAAAAGGAAAATAAGACAAACAGATTCTGCTATTCTAGGTGCTTTTCGGATGTGATTTGAAATGCCAATGCCTTACAGTTTATCAATAAACACAACAACAACGTACCAGTGTAAATCCACGAGTGGGGATCTGGGGAAGGTAGGATGTATGCAGACGTTACCCCTATCTTAAAGTCGATCAATGATCAACAAAAGGGATTTTGTCCTGACTGCTAGCTAAGTAGATGTAATGAAATAACTCTTAACCAAACAAGTTCATCAGTACCATGATTCAAGTTAAATTTTCAAAATTTAACTTGCTGAATGATCAAGAAAGTTGATGCTATCGTTGAGTTTGGAATCAAGAAAATACATTTCTACAAGGAAACAAGAGAGTGATTTTACACTTTTATTGAATATATCATTCGTATTTGGAGAGAAAAATCTATTCATGTTTAAACTTGTCTTGATATTGACCTGTCCTGAGTATGATCACTTCATTCTGTTTATTTACGGAGATGAACGAGACTAACATCATCGATGACAGGTCCACACATGTGTCCAAAATCGTGTATCTTCGTGTGATAGTATGGATTGTAGAAAGCTATTGTTGTTCTAATTGAATCAGCCTGGAACTTGAAGGTTGCAGTCTTGGACCATCCTTTTCCATTCGATACGAAGGTAACTTGTGTACTAGCCTTACCAGCAAATGCTTGAACTGTCATTGTTCCGTGGCAATTGTTCTGTGCATCGCCTATGGTGAAAGTCAGGTTGTAGAACTGTTCTGGGATTGTACGTACCGTCTGTGCAATGCCTGTTTCCCTTCCTCCTATTAATTCAACAGCTGCATTTCCTGAAGGCACGAAGAAATGCTTCGAGTCTATGTATTTTGATGGTTTTGCAAACTGAACCATCCATCCTGGAATTGGTGAGTACTTGTCCTGTTTCAAAGGCAGGACGAGTACCCCTGTCGAAAAGTTCTTGAATACATGAGGACCTAGTTCAAATCCACCATTTTTCACTAAGTTACCTGCATATGTTCCATCAACAAGGTATTTCTATAAGGATCTCATTTTAAGTATGCAACGACAACAACAACAATGATATACACAGTGTAATCCCACAACTGGGGTCTGGTGAGGGTAGAGGGTATGTAGACCTTACCCCTACCTCGTAGAGATAGAGAGGTTGTTTCTGATAGACCTTCGGCTTAAAACAAAGCACTTCCAAGAAGTTTGAAAAGGAGAATACAGAAATGATAGTAGTAACAAGTGTTGTCTCCGTTAGTCCATTTGGGCTAAATTTGTCTACGGAAAGGAAAGTTCATCCGACAACTTTTAAAGACAAAATTTAGCCCAGTGGACTGTAACGGGGACTGATATTGAAGGGTTTTTGCCTTAGAAAAGGTCATACAACAACATCATACCCCGTGTAATCTCACAAGTGGGGTATGGGGAAGGTGGTGTGTATGCAGTCTTACGATCATACAGTATTGTAGGATTGAAATTTACCTTTAGTATATGTTGCCATAAGCATTTCCTTGATTGCAACATGATCTATAAGTGGTCCACATGTTGGATCTTCTTGAGTTCCAGGATTGTGAAATATGACCTTAACAAGATCAGATGTTGATTTGAAAGCCCAAGCATAAGTGTCACCACCATCAGCACTGTACAATGTTTGAATGTTAAGATCACTAGACATGCCTCCCGCGGAGACGGTAAGGACCTCATCTTGAGCACAAGTCCTGGTGGCTCCAAATGTGAGTGAATATGTTGTGTTTGGTTTCACCTTCACATATTGAGAGATGGAAGCCTCGTTCCCAAGTCGGACTGCGTGGGCCCCACGAGGGATCGGGAAGTAGAATCCGCCTTCTTGGGGCCCACCGGACACCCACTCCACTATGTTATTGATTTCCCATTTGGGCAAGGAGTGTTTGCCTATGATAACTGTTTTATTCATGTTTGATGGTTTTGGCCCTTGTTCAAAGTTTCCATTTTCTAGTAGATCTGTGAAATGTTAGAAAGGGATTAATTATATACGACAACATATCTAGTATAATCCGACAAGTAGAGTCTCGAAGGGTATTGTGTACATAGACCTTACCCCTACCTCATGCGGGTAGAGAGGTTGTTTCCAATAGCTCAGTCAAATCCATGCATACAATGCAAAATTACTCAAATGTAAAATTATTGGGCTGAGGTGTAAAAGTTGGCTACAACCTCAACTTGGTCAACTTGTTACTCTTGTAGACTTATGTTGCTCGAACTCTCAAAAAATCTTGTCGGATACTTGTCAGATTCTTTAAAAGTAATGCATATTTTATAGGATCAAATATTTGGTGTGACAACATTTTTGGAAAGTCCGGGCAACATAGCTATTAGAGCAATGATGAAATAGAAATTTTATTAAGAATACTCAATATTTAATGAATATATGTATATAAAATTCTATTTAACCTATATACACAATATAATTTTCAGGCGAACGATATTCAGCTCTGCCCCCTTCCACAGTACCAAAAGGATTCTAAATACTAATAACATCCTCATTACACATTAAAAGAACTTTTCTAAACACTANCTCAAAGGGTGTTGTGTACATAGACCTTACCCCTACCTCATGCAGATAGAGAGGTTGTTTCCGATAGCTCAGTTAAATCAATGCATACAATGCAAAATTACTCAAATGTAAAATTATTGGGCTGAGGTGTAAAAGCTGGCTACAACCTCAACTTGGTCAACTTGTTACTCTTCTAGACTTATGTTGCTCGAACTCTTCCAAAAATCTCGTCGGATACTTGTCAGATTCTTTAAAAGTAATGCATGTTTTATAGGATCAAATATTGGTGCGACAACATTTTTGAAAAGTCCGGGCAACATAGCTATCAGAGCAATGATGAAATAGAAATTTTATTAAGAATACTCAATATTTAATGAATATATGTATATAAATTATATTTAACCTATATACACAATATACTTTTCGGGGGAACGATATTCAGCTCTGCCCCCTTCCACAGTACCAAAAGGACTCTAAATACTAATAACATCCTCATTACACATTAAAAGAACTTTTCTAAACACTACTAATCTTTATGGTAGCTAGATTTGATATGTTGCTCGAACTATTCAAAAAATCATTGAATGTGTCTATCGAAACCTCAAAAACATAGTGCATTTTAAGAGGATTTGATATAGGTGCATTAATATTTTTAAAGAGTCAATCCGATGTAACATCGCAAGAAAGTAAATAAGAAGGTTCATATAAAGGTAGAACTTACCATCAAGATATGGAACAGTATTAGCATAAGCAAAGCTATAATTGTATAAAGAGAAAATTAATATAAAAGAAAGTGAAAAGAAGGAAGCCATATTTGTTCAAAAACTTAGTGAAAAAGAAGATGAAAATCTCAATTAGATTGAAGAGAAAAAATCAAGCATATGGTCCTATTTAAAGAGCAATGAATTTTTTAAAAAAATATATAAAATTAATTAAATATAAGATTTTTTTTTTAAAAAAATGTGTTGCCATTACATTGTGCCACTAAATTAGCCGTGATATATGTTAGGTTGTCTCGTTTTTTTCTCTTTATTTAATTGAAAAACAAAAGAATGTAATTTTTATATCCAGATCAATTTACATGCATCTCGCATCTCGCATCAACATAAATACCGAGTACTCATCTACACCAACAATGTATATATTAATATTTTACACCATCAAGTTAAATTGATCTACGACAATAGAATATCAATACACTATGCTTAGTTACCCGAATTTTTATTACAATATGTTGATATGAAGATTGAGATCTCTTCAAGCTTAATTAAAGACTTAGGGTTTGAATCTGGAAATAAACAATATGTTGATATGCAGATTGAGATCTCTTCAGGCTTAATTAAAGACTTAGGGTTTGAATCTGGAAATAAAAAACACTCTTGATAAGGTGTGTTTTACCATCTTAATTGTCTACTAAACTTGATGAAAATTTAAATTAATCTAATTAATAAATTTCAAATATTAGATGATTAAAAAACACTTTAAATTCGTAAACAAGTCAAATATCAAGAACGTGGCTTACCTAAAAGGCTTCATTGATTTCCTTAATTTGCTCTATATCAATTAGTTGAAAATTTATAGGTTTCAATGAAGCTTCCTTGTTGTTTATTTTTGTATTCCATCTCATATTATCTGTCGCCATTTTTATAAATAATTATCTCAAATTACTTATTGAAGTTTAAGACAAAATTAATTATTTTTTTTCTAATTTATCCTTAATAGTAATTGTTCTTAAAGATTGAGATTATATTTTAAAACATAAATAAAAATAAAATTATCAATAAAAAAACTCTTAATTAATATCTTTTTAACAATTATATAAAAAAAAATACGACAAATAATTTGAGGTCATAAAATATTTCACATGAGATTTAATTTAAGCCTTTGACTTTAATCCAATGAATGTGTACAGACAAGTACAAACTGACTTTTTCACTAATCATTAATGTTTCTTTAATTGATGGAACATGTTTTTTTAAAAAAAATTAAATACCATTTGAATTTTAATAATTACTATGATAAATATAAGTTGGTGTTCCTTTAAGCTATGGTTCATATATATGATTTGCATGTGAACTGAGCATTTGAAATGTATTTTTGCTTATCATATGAAATTGCCTAATTTTGTCTTTCTTTATACGGTACGTTTCGTATTTTTATCATTAAGAAATATTTTTACTACAAAATTATGGTTATAGGGAAAGAAGCAGCACACGATGCGGATCTATAATATAATTTATCGTTTCACGTGAATTAGTAATTTTTTTTTCTCTCAAATCTATATATGTATTAAGAAAATCCATTTATAAGTATTTGAATATGAGAGCTTGCTTGCTATTGCTATTTGGAGGTCAAAAATATTATATATATTTTTTGAAAAAACACTTTTTTTAAAAAAAAAAATTAAGTGTTTGGCAAATTCTTAAAACTATTTTTAAATGGAAGGAGAAGCAGTTTTTTCTGATATTGGGAAGAAGCTAAATATTTCTGCTTCATAAAAAAAGCAGAAGCAAAAAATTATTTTTTTAAGACTAAAATATCCCTTTCATACATACATATTTAATATCAATATATCTCTTATTAATTAATTAGCATATCTAATATGTTTGGTTAAGTTTCATTAAAAAATTATTTTATATTTTTTAATTTTATATAATTTTATTATTGTTTTATGTTTATATATTATATTTATATTTTAGATTTTTATATTATTTTATGTTTTATTTTCCAAAATTAGAAATAAAGGTAACAACAATATTTTGTAGGATTAAAAATATGAAAGAGTTTATTTATTTCTGTGGTGAATTTTTTGTATATAGTGATTTAATTTGTGGAATGATTTTTGAATTTATTTTGCCAGATATTTTTAATTATATTTAAGTCATGTTAATATTATATTAATACTTAATTTATTTATGTATAATATTAATTGAAAATTTATTTATGTATAATATTAATTGAAAATTTGAATATGTATATTTTAATTTAATTAAAAAACTTCTAACAGACATTTGAAATATTTTATCTCTATAAAATAATCTTAATATTAAAAGTACATTGATACTTATCATTTTTCGTTATTTCACTCTCAAAAGCGTTTTTTAAAAAAGATTAGCCAAACACAATTTACTTATCAAATCCTGAATTCTTAAATATTACAAATATTTTTTTACCGGAAAACAAACAAAGAAAACAATAAGTGAAAACATTAATTATCCTCAAATTCAATATTATCTCGCTGTTCCTATTTGTTCTTGAATTGAATATAGTTTTTATTTTGTTTCTACATTTTTTATATGGCTTTGCGTCCGATTAATTAGGTCAGGAAATATCAGATATCGAATAAAAATTATTCAAACTCGAAGTTACATTAAATAATTATATATAGATGACATATGTTTACACTTTATATATAGTTCTTTAAGAATTAGCACTTAACTATGCTTAATAACTATGTATCCTTTACTTAACTATAGTAAATTTATACGACTTGATATTAATTAGATAGAAGTGTACATGGATCGAGTTAATTCAAGTTTTTTACATACCAAACTAAATTATTTATGTCGGATTTCTAAATCTATAAACTAAATCAAATTAATAAAATTTGGGTTTTGAACCTCTAATTTTTTCAGATTTTTCGGATTCTCTAGTTTTTTGGGTTTTTCGTAAATTATTCATACAAACATATAATTAATATTTGTTTCATATATTTATTTAGTTTTACCAAAATATAATTACCTACGGTGTTTCTTAAGAAAATAACACCAAACATGATATAGTGATGCCACTAATTATATTCAACAAAAATAATAATGAAATCACAATAAACAAACATTACAAACAACTAAGTCAAAATGAAAATGATCATAATTTTAAAGTACTTAGGACCTATTTGGCCCCAAGAATACTTTGGAAAAACACGGGGAAAACTTGGGAGGTGGTGTTTGGTCATATAACTTGACAAATATATTTGCCAAATATCCCAAGTTCCCAAGTACTAAAAAAATCTAGTATTTGGGTCAAGTTCTAATATTTGAGAATTTAAAAAAATTCAAAAATTACCCCTAACTTTTTTATTTTATAAAAAACACTCATTATTTATTAATTCCAACTTTTTGTTATTACCTCCTCCGAAAAAAGTTTGAGTTCTAATTTGAGTGACAAAATTGAGAAAAAAGAACAATTTGTGTTTAATAAGTTATCATTATAACCGAATCAGTGACAAGTTTGAGTACGAGATTAATGTATTGTCTTGCCTATGTTGTTATTTTGTTATTGTTGATTGTTATCAATGTATACTATAAGGTTATTTTTTAATGAAACATATTCATTATAAAATGATGATACAAATTTATGTGTATTTTAATAGTTTTTAGAACTTATGGGTATAGATCATATTTTTTGAAATAGTCCAATATTCTTGAAAAAATTTGGGGCCAAACACATGGTGTAATTTCACCAGAAACTTTGCCTAAATATTTTTGTCAAGAGTATTTGGGAACTTGGGGCCAAACGCTAGCTTAATCATGCCAAAATAAGTCTAATTTGTATTAATAATCTGACTAAACATTAAAGAAAACTAAAATTAGGTTATGTATTTTAACTATCTAAACAAATATATAACTAAAGAACAAATATTCAATATTATTGTCATTCTTAGTATTGAGTTGCTTTTTTTGTTAGCAGTAGTAATGATTTAATTTTGATTTTGATTTTAACTTTGTTAAGAGTTATTAATATTTATGAAATATAAGCTTTATTGGACTATTCAAAATTTTAAGTCAAACTTGAAATAATATGTTAAAAAATAGAAATTATGAAAAAATATAAAAAATATTTATAACTTATATCAAAATAATACTTTTATGTATAAAATATTTTTTAAAAATTATATATATAATGTTGGGTTGGTTTGGTCTTGGGTTAACTTTTTAAAGTTAAAACCAAACCAACTCAATATAGTCGGTTTTTTCTTCGATACCAAACCTAGTTAAACCAAATCACTAATCAAGTTTTTTTTTCTCAATTTACGATTTGATGCGATTTCTAATTCGATTTTGTTCACCCTAAAACTAAATAAACATTAACCTCTTTAGAATATTAGTACAATCCAGCTGGATAATCCTATTTTCTATCTACTAGCTAATTTTGCCGTTGTACAAATTAATTGCCTTATCCTATTTGGATAATAAAAGGTATCTTTATATTTATTTCTTATACATGACAACATACGTAAAATAAATAAATCATAAATTAGAAATTATACTAAAAATTCTAAACCTAAGTTTCAGCTCGTGCATCAAGTATTCTGTGTTTGCAAAGTCGTCAAACTTCAAGCTCAAGGTATGTAATGTAGACAATTGCTTACCTTAATACAAGTATTAGAGATTATCTTCATAGATCATATCAAACTGGTGACATATAACTCACACGAAATAATACATATAAATATTATATTATAATTAATACGTCCTTTATTCTTCTTCCTTATTATAATCCTAGAATTATTATTAGTAGTACGTGTTTTAAGATCATTAGGAATTTTTTTTATTTTTTTTTGCAGATATATGGAGGAGTTTAATTCAATTCCATTAGGTTATAGATTTTTACCAAAAGATGATGAGCTCATTGAGCATTATTTGATGAAGAAAATCAATGGTGAAAAATTACCAAAAATTAATGATTTTCAAGAAATATGTATCAATAGTTATCACCCTCAAGAATATTGCAGTAAGTCGATTTTTTTTTACTTTTTATTAATTCATAAACGTTCTTTAGTAGAATCCATTTTCTTATATTCAAAATTTGAATTCGGAACTTTGATTAAGAATAAAGAGATTTTATTTGTCCCATCCTACCATAACCTTTGGTAGTAAGTCCTTTAATTTGTCTTATATATCTCTCTTTTTTTTTTGTTCGATGTTTTTTTAAAAAAAAATTCTCATCTGGTGATCAATGCTTGTATTTGTGTGTTGGAGGATCCTATTCATTCCATCATAATCATTGATCTAGTTCAATTTTATTTTTTGTTTAATTTTACGTATATTGACGTTAAGTAGAAGAACTTTTCTCTATTTTCTTTTTGTTTAATATATGTATTTAAGTAGAAGAATTTTTTTTCTCTTTTTATTTTTTGTTTAATTATATCTATATTGACATAAAGTAAGAAGATTTTTTTTCTTTTTATTTTATTTTATTTATTTTGGTTCTTACGAAGAAAGGTTTCATACGTGCAAGTTAGGGAAAAAAGGTAAAAATTTATTGGCACTTGATATTTAATTATATGGTAAGTCGATATGATTTGATATAAGCATATTATGTGAGTAATTAGGTTTTATCTGAAAAAAATATTACTAGATTACACACATAAGTTAATATATTTTTACCTAGAAGAAAATTATTGTGTCGAAACCCTAAATCTATTATTTGGAGGAGTCATTGGAGTTCTATATATAGTTACATGTTGTAGAACAAAACTCTATATTTTTATTAATAAATTCAAGTAATATATATGCATGTGAAACTCAAAGTCACTTAGGACCTTTGTTTGATCTGATACCCGATTTAGTTAATTATATTGTGATATCGATATTATCTTGTCTTTTACTTGCGGTTGAGGATTTATTGTATATAGTCTGATCTCTACCTTGTGGGGTATACACACCACATTACTCTCTATATCGGGAAATTACAATGAATATATTGTGTCGTTATTTGTAAAAATTATCTCGTCTAAAAGCTAAGACACTAAATTAATAAATCATGTATCTTTATGATCCTTTTATAAATAATTTTTTACAATTACGTAAATCATTTTTTCACATTCTTTCGTATGTACATGCAATTTGTGTCTAGTATGATACCTTGTTGAATTATATGTGTAATATTTATTATCTCGAATAAAATGTGATTAATTTATTAAACGACATCTTACACTTTTATTTACTTAATTATATCTTCATCAGCGACGGAAAATAAACACAAAAGAGGGGACAATTGGTATTTCTTCACAAGAAGGGAAAGAAAGTACAAAAGAGGAGGTAGACCAAATAGACAAGTGGGAGGCAGCAAAGGCTTTTGGAAAGCTACTGGCAATGATGTAGAAATAAAGAAAAATGATCAAATTATTGGGTACAAAAAGACACTTGATTACCAAGAAGAAAAAGGAATTAAATCTAAGTGGAAAATGCATGAATTTCGTATTGATAAAAAAAGTTCTCCACACGAGGTTAGTAATTTTTCATAATTTTTTAAATATATTGTTATTTAGTTTTGAAATTACACAAAATATGTTATTGTTGTCGTCATCGTTATAATATAGTAATAGTGTATATATATATTCTCTTATTTAGTTTTGAAATTCCAGTGAGTATATTGTTGTTGTTGTCGTCGTCATTATTATAGTGTAGTAGTAGTAGTGTATATATATGTGTGTTCTTATTTAGTTTTAAAATTATACTAAATATATTCTTGTTGTTGTTGTTGTAGTATATATATGTTTTGTAAGTTTTGAAATTACACTGAATATGTTGTTATAGTGTATGCATGTTCTTATTTGACTGTGATATTACATTGAATATGCTGTTGTTGTTGTTACAGTAGTAGTAATAGTAGTATATATGTTCTTATTTAGTTTTGAAATTATGCTGATCAAATATGTTGTTATTGTAGTGTATATATGTTCTTATTTGACTATAAAATTACATACATTAAATATGTTATTGTTGTTGTTGTTGTTACTGTAGTAGTAGTATATATGTTCGTACTTAGTTTTGAAATTATACCGATCAAATATGTTGTTATATGTTCTTATTTAGTTTTAAAAATACATTGAATATATTATTATTATTATTATTATTATTGAAGCTTCTTATTGTAATTTTTTTATAACATTCCTCAATGTTTTTTTTTTTCAATAGAAGAATTAATTATTATTTTTTTGCATTTAACCCCTTAAAATGTGTGTAGTTGGACAAAAGTGTATTGTGCGAGATCTATATCAACAAAAGGACCAATAATAACGATGAGGATATTATTCAAGCTACGAGCGATAATACTAATGAGGTTAGAAATGTCAATGACAATATTTTTAACAATATTATTCAAGCTACGAGCTATAATATTGACGAAGTTAAGTATGTCAATGGCTATGAAAATATAATTGATCATGACGATCCGATTCATGAAGAAAAATTGGAGCATGGACAAAATTTTGTAGGTATCAACAACAATTTGGAGTTTTATGACAATCGTCAATTTGTCCAAGAAATTACTACTCCAAATTTAATTTCATCATCAAGTAATCATGTCGATGATAATGTTTATCATTATAAGGGTTTTGATGAGCTTGGTGTGGTGGTACAACAATATGTACATAATGTTAGTGACAAAAATAATATTATTCAAGCTACGAGCGATAATATTGATGAGGTTAAGAGTGTCAGTGACAATGACAATAATGTTTATGATTTTAAGGGTTTTGATGAGCTTAGTGTAGTGGTACAAAGTTATGTACAAATGAAAAAATGAAAAGACTAGCAAAATAATGTTTTATTTATTTATTTGCATCTGAAAATTTTAAGAATTATTGAAAAGTGAAAACATTAATCATGTTTCAGTATCTAATGTTTAATTTGGAAGCGTGTGATCATTATTTTTATTTTTTTGTTCTGTGTAAAGGAGGAGGAGAAGACGAGGAGGAGGATATCTTTTGTTCTATTAAGTTGTGACTATTTTTCTATGAGTTTACGTTTTGTACACCTTTAGTATAAAGAATTTTTTTACGCTAGCGGATCATCTAAATCTTAAGATGTGAAATTTTGAAATCTTAAAAGTGAAAATTTCATATATAACATATATTATAGTATTATTTTCGAGCTATAGCAGTAGAGTTTCAGTTTCAAATTATAGCATTTACAATTTCAGGTTTTAACAAATTCACCAAAAAGAGAAATGTTTTATTAATTGGAAAAAAACTGTAAATAAATAAATAAATAAATAAATAAACAAAATTGTTTTTTTAAAAACGGAATTAAAAAACAATAAATTAAAAGATTGAATTTGTGGGCCGTTATTTAATTTGAAATTATTATAGATAATTAATGATTAGCACTAAATAAGGAATTCAAACAAATTAACATTATTTTTATCCTTAATTAACTCAATTCCGTTAAAATTAAATCTAATCAGATCATTTCCTTCTTTTCATCAAAGTTTCTCTCTCTTCATTCTTCATCCAAAAAAAAAAAAAATCATAGTTGAATCTTTTTTTCATTGAAAAAATTGACTTTATTGATATGGACAGTTGCGTATTAATTTTAATTAAACACGGTGGAAGATGGGATCATTCGGGTAAGTATTTAGATTGTTTATTGTTTGTTTTTAAGTTGAGTTGAAATGAAAAATTATTTTGTTTAACTGAAAATGTTGTAAAATGTATAATGTTAGTGATTTTAAGTTTTTGTGGTTGTTTTGTGTATTTTTTCTTAAATTATAAAGTGATTGTATATTTGCGAATGAATTTAATAGAATTTTTGGAAAGAAATCTGTAAGAAAAATGTGCTAACTTATATGTAAACAAAATTATTTGGATTTTTTGACAAATTGTAGGACAAATGATTTTAGTTGGTATTAAATTCTAAATTTTACTGGATCATATTAGATGTTGTCACCGCTGAAAAAATTAGTGAGTTAGAAATTAATTATCTGGTACGATTAAAAAAATGTATTTGTTATGAGTGAGTAATTGTTGTATGAAATGTGTATTAAGTGTGTTTGAATGTTGGTATGATATAAGTTGTCTTTGCGACATGTGTATGAAATGTATATTAAGAAAGTATGAATTTCGTTTGTAGTCGTGTCTGACGAAATGTATGAAAAGTTTTTTTAATGTTGTATTGATGGTGAAATTTTATGTAGACATTTGTGTATAACGTTTTTTGTTATTAAATAAGTATTTGATGTTATGATTTATGTATTATAATAGTATGAAAGTGCTTGGAATGTACTATTTGAATGATATTTGTAAGAATTGTTTGTTTAATTAAATATAAAAATTGTTTTGTAATATTCTGTCTGTCTGAATGATATTTGTATTTCGAATTGTTTGTTTATAATCTAATACCTTTTTTTTTTTTTAATGAAACAGGGCATTATGTGGATTTTCAAATGGAAGGGGTTTTATATGATTCTTCTAGTCTTTATAGTGGTCTATTAAGCGTGATAACATCGCAGCTTATGATAGATACTAATATAAATGATTTAGAGATAAAATATTTAGTAGATGGTCGATGCCCACCTGTTAGAATACACAATGATGTTGGTGTGCGTGTTTTCTTAGATAAAAGAAAGTTAATTTGAATTTCTTTACTAAATATCCATTGTGCATAACTTAGTTTATTCATTCAGTAATCATACATAATGCATACTCTTATAAATTTAGTTTTTTTATATGTGTTTCAATTTATACAAGATTCATTCATTCAATACACAAAATTCATAAAGTTGTTAATAAAAATTGTTCCTAATTAAATGTATTGTATATATTAGTAATACTTATAAAAAGTTAATTATGTAATTAATTCAAACACTATTTTGATGGTTTAATCCATTGTTTTTTGATATGTGTTTCAATTTATTCAAGATTCATTTATTAAGTACACAAATTTCATACAGTTGTTACTAAAATTTGTTCCAGATTTAATGTATTGTATATATTAGGACTACTTATAAAAAGTTAATTATGTAGTTAATTTAAACACTATTTTTATGGTTGGGCATACATATATTAAGCATATTTATGTAATTCAAACACTAATTTTAGGGGTGATAAATGTATTGTAAATATTAGTAATACTTATAAAAAGTTAATTATGTAATTAATTCAAACACTATTTTTATGGTTTAATCACTATTTTTTTTTATATGTGTTTCAATTTATTCAAGATTCATTCATTAAGTACACAAATTTCATACAGTTGTTTTTAAAATTTGTTCCAGATTTAAATGTATTGTATATATTTGGACTACTTATAAAAAGTTAATTATGTAGTTAATTCAAACACTTGTTTTATGGTTGGTCATACATATATTAAGCATAGTTAATTCATGAGAAAATAAGACAGACGCATACACTGATCATTGATTAATCATACATAATGCATACTGTAAGAATTTTTTATTTATACACTATTCAATAATACCAAATCTGTCGAATTGTTTATATTTAAAATTGTCTCATATTTAAGATTTTGTATATATTAGTGACTAATTTAAGATGTGGTCATACACATAATAATTACTTTTAATCCAAACTAAAATAAGAAAACAAGGAAAACACAATTCACGTTTTTAATAGTAAATTCATAATCATATTGATATAACTGGTATTTCATACCTGTTTCATACATTCAGTATACACATTACTGCTTAAAAGATAGTGTATCCGAAGTGTATGAATTATGTATAGTATTTTTGTCCTGAACTTATGAAACCCAAACATTATAAAAAAAATTTTCATACCAGACACTATGTGCACAATGTTAACTATTTTATAACACTCAAACAAGAATAAAAAGGTGCAATCAATTGTTGTGATAACATATTGTAGTATATATCATCAAATACTTAAACGGTAAAGAATTATCCAAAAGTTAAACAGAAAAGAATTATCCAATCAACTATTTCGACCTTTTAATCGGTGCTATTGGTGTAGGATAATCGGTTGTATCCGGAACGTGTTCTTTTGCTATTCGAGGTCCACCATATTTGCTAGCAACTGTCCCCGTAACTTCACTTTCGCTGATCGCGCCATCTTTAGACAGTATGTTAAAAGGATGGAGCATGAGCATCATCGATTAAGGTTTCATCAAATCTAGGGCTCTTTCTTGGAGTTTCCATCGATTTCTTAGACATGATTAATCGGTTTATTTTGGAGTGTTGGTGGGTTTTGGCGGTTTGATTTTGGAGAAGATGAGAAATAATGGAGAGAGAATGATAGTGGGTGGTGGGTTGAGGCGTGTGTGAGTGAAGAAACGTGTGGGGGTGGGGGTGTGGTGTACGATTGGTGAGGGTAACGGTAAACAAGGAAAAAATATTGAGTAAATCCCTAAATTTGGGTAACTGACATTTTCTTTTTAAAAAATGAAGTAAAAAACAAACTAATTACCTATTATTAATTAATATTAAAAACCTTTAAATATATTAATGATTTATTAAATAAATATAATTTAAATTTAAAATAAAAATAATTTTAACTGATATGTCATAACCAGTAAATATTCTGTTATAATCAAGAAATTTTTAAAAGTAGGTTTAAAACTCGTAATATTTACTCTTAAATGTGTATATGGGGTGATTTTTCAATGGTTGTACAGCTTATTGTTGATGAGCCTCTTTATTGGCCCAAACTGTTGATTTGGGCTCATATCTATATTGTGCTTAAATGGGCCTTTAGCCCAAAAATATATGTCTTCGGTGTAATGTACTTCCAAGTATGCTCTTCACGTACTTATGTGCTATTGTCTTAATTTATACGATACTTTTAGCTTCTCGAGAATTAATATGATTGACATGATCAAGTTTCAACTCAATATTTCGAAATTAAAATTTGAATATTCAAAAATTATATTAAAAATACTATAAATTGCAATTCTTCGCATGTCAATATGATAAAAAAATATATTAAAAAATATTGATGAAAATTTATATAATTTGAATCTTTAAAAGAGAACAGTGTCACATTTTTTAAGCAGGGGAGTATTTTTTTTTATTTTATTCTTTTATGTTTTTCCTTTTCCTTTTTGTACATTTATTGAAGCATTTTACTAGTAAATCTATTCTTTATTTAGAAGTAAAACTATGCTTTAAAGTTTACTCTTTATTTAGAAATATTTTTTTATATGCTTTATTTGAGCCGATTTTTTTTTTAGAAAAGCTCTCTCTATCCTCGTAAATTAAGAATAAAAATGTGTATATTTTATCCCCCTTCAGACTCCACCTTGTGACACTATATTGAATATTTTTATTAGTATTGACTTATTGTTCTCTTTATTTAGAAATAAAACTACACTTTACAAATTCTAAATGCACTTAGAAAAAGTGGGAAATTTTCAACTATGTCATTCTATCACAATGATAAAAATTGACAAATACAAAAAATTGGTTGAAGAAAAGAGTAGAAAGCCAAATAAAACATAGAGAAAAAAAGTTAGATTTTTTTTCCCTTCACCTTTTTGGGTTTATTTTTAGGGGTGGGGACCCTAGTTTTTTTCCTATATAGTAAGACAGTGCATGATATAAGGGTCATGATGTATGTCTAATAAAGAGAGTTCAATCTCAATCAATATTTGATCCCATAGTCAAATCCCATTTTGCTTTACTTTTTGAATATTTATGTCTTTTGCTTATGTGGGGGCTAGGGGTGGAGGGAAGTTTGGTAAGGATATTCTTGAAGAAAAATAGGGAGGAGATCATTTAAGATTAGTCTGATCTAGTTGTCAATGAAATGAGTAAATATAATAAAAAAATGTGAGGGTTAGATTTTTTAGCGAATAACGATAATTATTACTAGATTTCAACTCTGAATAAGTTGGGATCGACGATAAGATAAAGGTGTAAATTGAGATCGACGATATGAATATTCATTGTTTAAAGTAAGTGAGATTTTCTCGAAGAGAAAAGGTAAAAGAGTATTTAGCACTAAATTAAAAGGAAAGGGCTAGTATGAATTTTTGATAATGTACTCTCACTAATCCATTGTTAAATAAAGTTATAACAAATTTTTATTGTTTAGCGATAAGAATAATTGTATGTCACTAATGCATGTTTTCTTTGTAGTATTATAAGGATGTGATCTTAATATAATAGGCAAATAGGAAGGCTAGGGATCAAATCTAATGAAAGATAAACAATGTATTAAGTAATTTCTTTCTATTTATCTAAGCTTCGATAAAAATATGTATAAATTAACATGAGCACCATCATTATTATTAAAAAAATACAATTAAAAGAGAAGCAAAAGTAGCCACTCTACACCATGACTACTACACATGCTATTATTAGTGGGAAGAAATGAGAGTGGAGTCATGTCTTTGGTAGTAGTAGGTAATTAATTGAGTTTTCATATCAATGTTAATTTCTTGTCCCCCCCCCCTCACATTGATAGTTAAGTTTAAAAAGTTTAGACAATAGCATTCTTATTTCACAAATATTACTCATGAATTCTGATTTTAATATTCGTGATATTTGATTAACCACATTCAATTAATAATGAAAGAGATGATAGTGATAGAGCAAGAAGTGGATTGAAGGGGATAAAATGAGTTAGGACTTAACGGAAAAAAAAGGGAGCAGATTTGACTCGGCACAACCTAAGGAGTGGTGAGATAACATACCACGTGATGTTCATTTCATGAAAAAGTTACGCGAGATTGGACATCCACCAACTATTGGACAATCCAACAAAGAAGGGATATTTATGTCATTTATGTCGCGTTGAGGTATTTTTATCATTTTCTCTTTACCTAAATATAAAACTAATATTTTATATATAAAAAAATCTAATGGATAATAAAATCGAGCAATTTTTAATTGTATAACCGTAAATTCGACTCTTTTACCCCTACAAAATGTGGAGATGAATTGACATACTCATTGAATTCATAGGGTTGCATGAGTTCAAATTCATAACTTGGTATTATTAAATTACATCAATTTAATTATAAAAAAATATTCCATACACTAATATAATAATATATATAGCTTAGGAAACTTATAAAACTGGATAAACTTATTAGTGTGCCTAATTAATGCTAATCTTTAACCCAACATGAGGGGCTAATTAATCAAAAGTTCCGGCGTTTAAAAAGTGAGTGATTGGTTTTTTTTCCACCCGGTGTTCGAATTCCACGTTATTATTGACTAGATATACATTTTTCCTTTCTAAATCATATGAGTATTACATTTATATAAGGAATATATATAGGATATATTGTATTTAATCAATTAATAAATCCCAAATAATATGTTTTTTTTTGTTTGTTTACCACCTGTTATTTGATATTTGTATTAAAATCCGCTTAAATTTAAATTCACGCTGAAATTTTTTTATATTACCACAAAAACTCTCCTTAATATAAATTAACTCCGTACCTAAGAGAACATCAGGAATATGTAACAAAAGTGATGAAATGATTAAAGTCATTTGATAATGATAAAAGAGATATCATCATTGTCAATGCAAATGCAAAAGTGCCAATTCAATGATTCCTGCAATTTTTCTGCAAAATGTATGTCAAATATATATATATAAAAAAAAACTCTATATTTGTTGACTACAAATATTATTACTTAATAATTTAACCAACAAGAACAATTCAAATATAAATGTTTATAATAAAATAAGAAAAGAAAAAAAAATGATAAGTATTTTTTTATCATTTATCCGAGGTTTCAGATTTAATTTTTAACTATCTTCGATGAAGAGCGTTGTACCGCCAAATGTGGAATTTCTGATGCAAATAGAATTAGTCGGCACCAAAATAAATATAAAAAATGAATTGTTATTTTTGAAAAAGTTATTTTCCAAATTCAATAAACATTTTTTTCATTATGAGACAAGAAAAGAAGAAAAGAGAGGCTCTCTATATCAATGAATACAATGATGTTGTCTTTGCCTTTTTCACCTATAGAGGTAGAATTATTTTATATTAAACATAATTTATTTTTTGTCATATTATTTATGTACATTTTCTCTTTATAAGACGGTGTTTATTTTTTATTTTAATTTTATGACTTTTTTTGGGGGGAGGTGAGAGGCCCCTACTATTATTAGAGACATTTTCACATTATTGTGTGTCCCACAAACCCTTTTTTTCCTAATTTGTAGGTCCATTATGCACATTGTGAAATAATTCAATTCACCTTCGAATTCAAATGTGTGCATTCAATCATAAATGTACAAAATGTTTGTAATCAAACGCAGAGTGACAAGTAATAATTTATTTTTAATCAATGGTCTCAAAGGAAAAATAAAGTTAATCTTGATAAAATCGTTTTACCTTTCAAAGTGATGTTTCTACTTAAATTTAAACTAGTAAAAAAAATCACAAGTAATCATTTTTCAGTTATGTAATTGAAAAATAATCTCTTGAAGTTTTAAAGTTCACAAGTGCAATTTTAGAATATATATCAAAGGTCTCAGATGAAAATGAAGTCGTTTTTTTGTAAGAAGCGCTTTTTACCTTTTAAAGTGTGATTTTTTAACATAAATTTGAATTAGTCAAGTCTGGTCATAAATAATCATTTTCCAGCTTTTGTAATTTAAAAAATAATCTTCAATTGTTCTAAAACTCATAAATGAAACTTAGAATATCATTTTAAAGTTAAATTTATGAATTTAAAACTAGAAACAATGACCATTTTTCAAAAAACGAAACTAAAAAGTGCCACTGGATGATGTTTCACCCCACCCAAAACAAGCACCTAACCCAGCCCCTACCCGTTGGAAATAACGAATTTAATACTATGTCGTTGGATGAGATAGATAAGAAGAGTGAATCCCAGGATAATTTTTGAGTGACCTTTAATTTGTTGTTTGGTTGCAAATGTTGGATAACTTATATCAGGATTAACAATTGGTCCAGGGATAAGTTATCCCTCACTGTCACTTGGGATGGAATAGTAATCTCAGGATAACTTATCATAGGAAAAAGTATGTAAAATAACAAAAATATCCTCCTTAAACTCCCTTCTATACACCACTTTTATATTTATGTATATTAATTTTAACGACATTTTAAATAACATTCACAACCTTAATTATTCGTTGTTTCTATGATAATATAATTTTCTATTAAAAAAATAAATTTTATAAAAACAATTTTTATTTATGAATATATTATTAGTTAAATTTATTTGTCTAATTCTTATGTTTATTTATATTTTGATTTCTCTTAAAATGTTCACTCCATTACTAAATTACATATTTTTAATTAAATAGTTTATTACTCAATTAAAAATTATATTTTATATATCAATTAAAATATAGATGACTTTAATAATAAAATTTCTCTTACTTTAACAAACTTAAAATAGAAGTTTTATTTTTAAGCTAAATAAGATGGAAGTTTTATTTTAAAACTAAATAAGATGAAAGTTTTATTTTTAATCTAAATAAGATGAAAATTTTATTTTAAAGTTAAATAAGATGAAAGTTTAATTTTAAAAACACACGGCACAATCATGGAAATGTACACACAAAATATTTAAGCTAATAAGATGAAAGTTTTATTTTTAAGTTAAATAAGATTAAAGTTTTATTTTAAAAAGACATGACACAATCATGGAAATGCACACACAAAAATATTAAGCTAAATAAGATGAAAATTTTATTTTAAAGAATGAATAACTAAAGTTTGCATAGAAAAAAAAACTGAATAAGATGGGGGATATTTTTGTAAACAAACAATTTATTCTTAAAAATTATCCAATG
This sequence comes from Solanum stenotomum, assembly GCF_019186545.1. Classification (NCBI taxonomy): domain Eukaryota; kingdom Viridiplantae; phylum Streptophyta; class Magnoliopsida; order Solanales; family Solanaceae; genus Solanum; species Solanum stenotomum. Next base: position 58,088,916 of record NC_064283.1, read on the forward strand.
AATATAAGTTTGAATATGACAAACCAAACATACAATAAAAACTAATCCCAGCATAACTAATTCCAACATAACTTATCCCAGCATAACTAATCCCAACATAACTTGTATTCAAACCAAACGTCCCCTTCCTATGTATACTGTTATAACATACTTTCCCCGTTCCTAATTACATATCGTCCTTATTAAAAATAAATATTCTTTAATACTTGTCATTTCACAAAATCAATGCATAAATAACATTATTCTTTCTATTTTACCTTCAAGAGTTATGAACCTTGAAAGTATGAATTTAGAGCCTGTTTAACATTGATGTTGGGAGGCCAAAAACACTTATTTTGAAGAAAAACACTTTCTTAGAAAAATTAAGGTGTTTGGCTAACATATAAAACGGCTTTTAATTGGAGGTAGAATCATTTTTTCTGTTGTTGGGAAAAACTAAAAATTTCTGCTTCTTAAAAAAAGCAGGAATTTATTTTTTTCAAGACCAAACTATCCTTGCAATATATACATATTTACCAATATATTCCTTATATTTATTTATTTATTTAGGTAAATTTTCATATGTAGTAATTTTTAACCCCGAACTATCGTAAATGGTATGCAGATATCCTCTGTCATACTTTTGGGACATTGGTGCCCCTGCCGTCTAAAAACTAGAGCATATATGTCATTCACTCTAACGAAAGACTAAATAGGGACACGTGGCGTAATCTTATCTGTCGATAAATGTCGGATCGGTGGGTAAGATTATGACATGTGTATGTCCGTTAGTATAAAGGGTATATATGCTCTAGTTTTTGGACGGCAGGGGTACCAATGTCCCAAAAGTATGACGGAGGGTATTTGCATACCATTTACAATATTTCGGAGGTATATTTATCCTTTTTCCCATTTTTAATTTGTGGAATGATTTTTTAAATTTATTTTGCTTGATATTTTTATTATATTCAAATTATTATGTTAATATTATATGAATATTTAATTTATTTTTTTATTTCTCTATATATAATATTTATTCAAAATTTAAATATGTACATATTGATCTAATAGAAGTGAAATTTTAATTCCAGACTTTATAATAGATATTTAAAATAATTTTCTCTCATTAAAATAATCTTAATATTAAAAGTGCATTGACACTTGTTCTTTTTCATAATTTGACTCTTAAAAGTATTTTTTTTAAATGACTAGTCAAACAGAATCTGCTTATATATCAAAAACATTTTTCAAATGAATTAATCAAACACAAATTACCTTTTTTCGAAACACTTTTCTATAAAGCCATTTTAGAAAATTGCTTCTACAAAAAAGTTATTTTTGGGTAAAGGGTCAAATATGCCCTTAAACTATTCGAAAAGGTCTAGATATACCCTCCGTTGAAAGTTTGGCTCACTCATGCCCTTGCCGTTCAACTTTTCGTCTAAATATGCCCTTATGGGCGTTAGTTGGCCTGCTGGACATATCCAACTCATTTTCCATTTCTTTAAATGTCACATGGAACTGCCATGTCATTTTGACTTTACCACATGACATTTATATGAAAATAGAAAGGGATCAATTATGCCCCTAAAAAATTCGAACTCATAAACACTTGATCTGACCCATAAATCAACCCCCCTTTTAAATAAACTACCCGACCCGTTTTCAACAATTTTGTTTAAATTTTTATTTTTTTCGATAAATCCAAAAATTAGTAATTGATTAATAAAAAATAGGAAAAATATGAAAAAAAATATAAAATAACGCCAAAAAATCACAAATAAATATTGTAACCTTAAATTCATCAATTTCAACAATTTTTAAAATTTTTTTTTTGGGTAAATCCCGAAAATGAGTAATTGATTAATAAAACATATGAAAAAAATATAAAATTAACGCCAAAAAATCACAAATAAATATAGTAACCTTAAATTAAAAAATTTTAACAATTTTTTTTAATTTTTATTTTTTTTCGGCAAATCCCGAAAATGAGTAATTGATTAATAAAAAATATGAAAAAAAAAATAAAATTAACGCCAAAAAATCACAAATAAATATAGTAACCTTAAATTCAAAAATTTCAACAATTTTTTTAAATTTTTTTAAAAATAAATTACTCATTTTTGAGATTTGCCGAAAAAAATAAAAATTAAAAAAATTGTTGAAATTTTTGAATTTAAGGTTACTATATTTATTTGTAATTTTTTGGCGTTAATTTTATATTTTTTTCATATTTTTTATTAATCAATTACTCATTTTCGGGATTTATCGAATTTTTTTAAAAAAACATTGTTTAATTTAAAGTTACAATATTTATTTGTGAAGTTTTGGTATTAATTTTATATTTTTGTCATATTTTTTATCAATCAATTACTAATTTTTGAGATTTACTAAAAAAAATAAAAATTTAAACAAAATTGTTGAAAACGGGTCGGGTAGTTTATTTAAAAGGGGGGTTGATTTATGGGTAGGATTAGGTGTTTATGGGTTTGAATTTTTTAGGGGCATAATTGATCCCTTTCCACTTTCATATAAATGTCATGTAGTAAAGTCAAAATGGCATGGCAATTCCATGTGACTTTTAAAGAAATGGAAAATGAGCTGGATATGTCCAACAGACCAACTAACGCCCATAAGGGTATATTTAGACAAAAAGTTGGACGGCGAGGGCATGAGTGAGCCAAACTTTAAACGGAGGATATATCTAGACCTTTTAGAATAGTTTAGGGGCTTATTTGACCCTTTGCCCTTTTAACAATAATGCCAAACATTCTCTTAACAAATATAAGAAAAAGTAACTTATTCATGTTCATTGGTCAAATTAATTAATCAGAATAAATCAATTCATGTTCATTTATTGAAAATTTGACTTTAAGAGAACATTAAATAAGAATACAATGATAACTTACCTAGGCATGAGACCTAAAATGGTGACAACTAAATAAGAATAGAGGGAGTACTTTACTTTACTTTACTCCTTCGTTTCGTTTTACGTGAACATATTTGATTAGATACAAAGTTTAAGACAAAAAAATATTTTATATTTATAGGTCATGACTCAAACTCATGATCTATAGATCACAAAAAATAATTTACTAATTTACCCCTTAAAAAACTTTACAAACAAATGCAAACACTTTCAAAAAGAATTAATTGCAAGAGCAATATTGGTAATTAATGTTTTCTTGATTTAGTAAAGTAGACAACTAATATGAAATAACTATTTTTAGTAAGAGGATAAAATAATATGGAACGGAGGGAGTACAATGATTATAATAATGATGTTGAATTTATATAGTAAATTTAAGTATTATACGAGTAATGACAGCCTGATGCACAAAATACCCTACATTCATGTAGAGTGTGAGGAAGGACCACACTCTAAGAGATGTAAAGTAGATAACCTACCATCCTATCCTAATATAAACACAATAGTGTAGCTTTCACGATTCATACTCGTAACTTATAAATTACATAAAAATAATTTTACCACTACTCCAAAATTCCTCTTCAATTATACCTAATTGAAACAAAATGTCCTTGTCCTAAATGGAAAAATAAAAATAAAAATGTATAACCAGCTAAGGAAGCAGACTAACAGGTACTGTATACCTAAACAATTTCATTGACCGATGAATTGTTCATTTCTAGTGACACTAACTTGAATTTTGTTATTTTTATTAATTACCCTCAAGAGTTCTGTTTGTGATAGGATGATTGAAATTTTTTCAATTCTTAATAACTAAAGATTTGAATTTGAGACGTAACTAAGAACTTTTGAGTTAAAAGAAAAATATTTTAGTATGAACCGCTTGCATTCCATATATAATGAATCTACTCATTGCGGATATGAGATCCTTGCATTCTTACTTTGACGTTTCAATTTGAGTATGAATGGAGAATCTCTTGATAGGGGTCACTTTAACCCTAAAGATGAGTTTGTTCATCATGGGTCCGAAATCTTTTCATTCTGAATTAATTAGATGTTTGAATTCAATTGGAAATTTAGAACTTTTGAGTTGAAATGGAGTAGCTCTTGGAGAGAGCGCTTTAACCACGTAATGAGCTTACCTGTGGCGGATACGTGATCCTTGCATTCTTGTTTGGAGGTTGGATCTTAATAAGCACAGGTTCCGTAGATTTCTTTTTCCTTTCTTGAAGATGCTTTCTTCTTGTAATAGAAGTCAAACTCAACAACTCTAGCTACTACTTATGCACTTCCAGTCCACCTAGACCGGATCCAAGACGAAACTAAGAACTTTTGAGCCAGCGTTGGAGACTTTCTAATTCATAGAAAGCATTTTAACCTCATAATGAGTTTACATGTTACAAATTCGAAATCTTGTTATTTTTAATTAGAGGTTTGAATTCAAGCTGAAACAGAGAATTTCTTGGTAGGGTCGTAGGAAGCACTTTAACCGCATAATGAGTCTACTTGTGGCAAATTTCAAATCCTTTTATTCTTAATTAGATGTTTGAATTCAAACACGGAGCCATGGACCTAGAACTTTCAAATTAGAATAGAGAATTTCTTGACAGAGAGTGCTTTAATTTCACAACGAGTCCACCATTGCAAATTCAAGATCCTTTCATTCTTATCTTAACTAGAGATTCAAATTTGAGCCGAAATTCAAAATTTTCAAGTTGAAAGTAATTTTTTTTTAAAAAAGCAATGTAATTCTTTAACAATATGAATTCAAATTAGACAAACTACTGAACTTTAAATAGGGATATTTAAGAGAAGATTTACTTATTTGAGTTGATCACTTTGTAGTTTGTAGTACTACTCACAACTCCACTTTTCAAAAAGGGAAAAAACTCAAATACGCGTAAATTACATACATCCCATAGTTTTAATAAAAAATTACAATCTATCCCTAATAAGTTTCTAATTACATTAATCCCTTAAAAATTAACTTAAAAATTAAAAAAATTGGATACAATAATTGAAGCTCGGATACATTAAATACTATCTCGAATACATTAATATGTAGCTCGGATACATTAAAAACTAGCTCGGATACATAATATGTAGCTCAGATACATTAAATATCGGCTCGGATACATTAATATGTAGGTCGAATACATTAAAAACTAGCTCGGATACATAATATGTAACTAGAATACATTAAATACTGGCTCAGATACATTAAAGAAATAAGAGATTTTTAAAGTAATAGGGGATAATGAAAATAAGTGAAACAAAATGTGTGTATTTCTGTAATGAACTTTGAAAAAAGAATCAAATATGTCATTCGTTAAAAGTTGACTCATTTATGCTATTTTTCGTTTGAGAAAAGACTCATCAATGTCATTATCTATTAACTAAAATAACACAGATGAGCCAAACTTTTAACGAATAACATAAATATGCCTTTTCTCAAAGTTCGATTACGGAGCCTTTCCCTTTCAAAAATACCCAAGACACTTTCCCCTCATTTAATAGAGAGAAAAAACCACCTGGCCCCTGAAAATCAGTTACATAATCAACATTGTATCCCCTACCCCCTACCCCACAAACTTCTCTATGTTTGTCCTTTGAAAATCCAATTTTTTTTTTCCTTTACTGGCTTAATCTAATCTAAAAAGTACTAACAACAATTAGTCCCTTGCTCTTTATTTTTGTTTCTTTAACTCCTTAATACTACTACTATAGTAGTGGTACTATTTTGTTTCAGCTCAGCTAGTCTATCTTCTAGCCTAGACCCAGGTTTTCTGTGTCCTTCTGTTTTTTAGTGTTTTGTTTCTTTCTTTGTTTTCTTCTTCTATACACAATGGCTTTCTTCATTTCTTGATATGGCTTCTTCTTAGATAGTACTCACTACTACTGTCTACTACATTTTATTTCCTAAATTTAAGGGCTTCCTAGCTTTTTGGTTATTTTCCATTTTCAAGATTCCTCAAATGGAATACTCCCTCACATTTCTTGAGCATTTCAAGACTCAATCTTTTTCACTCTAAACCCCCTTTTGTCTTCTACACCCCACCCCCATGATCTCCAATTCTGCAGAAAGTTTCATGTGATGGATTCTTGATGGGAAAAGGAGGAAGAAGTTGAAGAAAAGGTGTTTTCTTTGTAAACAACCTCATAACCATTTCAAAGATTCGATCTTTTTCACTGCAAACCCCTTTTTTCACCCCCCTTAATCTCATCAATGGATTCTTGATTGTTCTATCTGGTTGTTTTGGAGGGAAAAGGAGGAAGAAATTGAAGAAAAGGTGTTTTCTTGAAAAAAAAAAAAACTCAAGAATGACACTTTTGAGGTTTCTGTTAACTGTGCTTTTTCTAGTTGGTTTGTTATCAAGATTCCAACTTGTGAATTCCCAGTTGGTTTTTCATGATCAAGATGTAGTGGAAGCAATTGGGAAAGAGCTATCAGTACCTGGATGGGGTGTGATGAACACAACTGATTTCTGCTCTTGGCATGGAGTTGTTTGCAGCTCAAACAGGTCAATGGTGGAAAGACTTGATCTTTCTGGTTTTAGATTACAAGGTAATGTAACTCTAATATCTGAGCTCAAAGGTTTAAAGTGGCTAGACCTTTCTAATAATAACTTCCAAGGTTCTATTCCATTTGCATTTGGGAATTTATCTGAGCTTCAATATCTTGATTTGTCTTTTAACAAATTTGGAAACTCAATACCTAGTGAATTAGGTAAGCTCAGAAGCCTTAAGGCATTGAACCTTTCGAAAAACTGGCTCACAGGAGCTATACCTGATGAGCTTGAGGGGTTAGAGAATTTGCAAGATTTTCAAATATTTACTAACAACTTGAATGGTTCTATCCCAATGTGGATTGGTAATTTGACCAATCTTAAGGTTTTTGCTGCTTATGAGAATGAATTTAGTGGTGGTGTTCCTGTTAACTTAGGATTGTACTCTGATCTTTCTTTGTTGAACCTTCACTCAAACCAGCTTGAAGGTACTATTCCTGAGAGCATTTGTGCTAATGGGAATCTTGAATTTCTTGTTCTAACTCAGAATAAGTTGACCGGAACGATTCCTGATTCGATTGGGAATTGTAAAGGACTTTCTAGTATTAGAATTGGGAATAACAAGTTGATTGGAGGTATCCCTAAATCAATTGGGAATATCAGCAGTCTTACTTATTTTGAAGCAGATACTAATAGTTTGTCTGGTGAAATTGTCACCGAGTTCGCGAAATGCTCAAATCTCACTCTTCTTAATTTAGCTTCAAATGAGTTTAATGGAACTATTCCTCCTGAGTTTGGTCAGCTTAACAGTTTGCAAGAATTGATTGTTTCTGGTAATAACCTTTATGGAGAGATTCCAATATCAGTTCTTAAGTGCAAGAATCTCAATAAGCTTGACTTGAGCAACAACAAGTTCAATGGTACCATACCGGTAGATATCTGCAATACGTCCAGATTGCAATATTTGCTGTTGGGGGAGAACTCGATTCGAGGGGAGATACCTCATGAGATAGGGAATTGTGTAAAGTTGCTTGAGTTGGAAATGGGGAGTAATGAACTTACTGGAAGTATCCCTCCTGAGATTGGTCATATGAAGAACTTGCAGATTTCGTTGAATTTGAGTCATAATCGTCTCCACGGAAAATTGCCTCAGGATTTAGGAAAACTTGACAAGTTGGTTTCTTTAGATGTATCTGATAATCAGCTCTCTGGGAATATTCCGCCGGCATTGAAGGGCATGCAGAGTTTGATAGAGGTTGATTTTTCGAGCAACCAATTCACTGGTCCAATACCTACTTTTGCACCATTTCAGAAAAGTCCTAATTCAAGTTTTCTTGGAAACAAAGATCTCTGTGGTGATCCTTTGAGTGGTGGTTGTGGGGATTTAAATGGTTATGACCACAGCGTTTACGGTCACAAGGTCTCTTACCGAATCGTTTTGGCTGTTATCGGTTCTGGTTTGGCAGTTTTTGTATGTGTCACAGTGGTTGTGTTGCTGTTCATGATGAGGGAGAAACAAGAGAAAGCTGCCAAGGAAGCAGCTGGAAATACCATTGATGAAATTTCTAGCAAACCAGTCATACTAGCGGGAAACGTCTTTGTTGACAATCTAAAGCAAGCAATTGATTTTGATGCAGTTGTAAAGGCAGTCATGAAAGACTCGAATAAGATTTGTGTTGGTACTTTCAGCACTGTCTATAAAGCAGACATGCCTTCCGGGATGATTTTGTCTGTGAAGAAGCTAAAGTCAATGGACAAAACTATAATTCATCACCAGAGTAAGATGATCAGAGAGCTTGAAAAGCTTAGTAAGCTCGTTCATGATAATCTTGCTCGTCCTATCGGATTTGGAATCTATGAAGATGTCGTTCTTCTGTTGCATGAATATTATGCCAACGGAACGTTGACTCAATATCTTCATAACTCTAGCCAGAAACCTGAATATAAGCCCGACTGGCCAACAAGACTTGCCATTGCCACTGGAGTTGCAGAAGGATTGGCATTCCTTCATCATGTTGCTATCATCCATCTTGACATTTCTTCCGGGAATGTGCTTCTTGATTCTAATTTCAGGCCTTTGGTTAGTGAAGTTGAAATCTCTAGGCTTCTCGATCCATCTAGAGGGACTGCAAGTATTAGTGCTGTTGCTGGTTCATTCGGATATATTCCTCCAGGTACATATCATTTGAACACACATACTCCCTCTGTTTCAATTTGTTTGTCTGATTTTAACTTGACACAAAGTTTAAGAAAGTAAAGAAAACTTTTGAATCTTGGTGTCTTAAACTAAAGATATGTAGAATGTACCAAACTGCCTTTTAATCTTGTGGTCTTAAACATGTCACGTGAAAAGTTTGAATTTAAAAGTTGCCAAAAAAGGAAAAAGGCATTCTTTTTTAAGTATGACAAACAAATTGAAACTATTATCTTTCTCTTTTCGCGTTTGTAGAGATTATAAATCTGTAATTGACTTGTTTTTTTTTTCTAAACAGAGTATGCATATACAATGCAAGTAACAGCTCCTGGAAATGTTTACAGCTATGGGGTTGTTTTGCTCGAGATCCTAACCACCCGACTACCTGTTGATGAAGCTTTTGGTGAAGGAATAGATTTGGTTAAGTGGGTACATGGTGCACCTACAAGGGGGGAAACACCGGAGCAGATACTCGATGCAAAGCTCAGCACCATTTCATTTTCTTGGAGAAAAGAAATGTTAGCAGCACTAAAGGTTGCGTTGCTGTGCACTGACATGACACCAGCAAAACGACCAAAGATGAAGAAGGTGGTAGAAATGCTGCAAGAAATCACAGAAAGTTAAACAAAGTTCATATCATCAAATCAAAGTATGTCTTGATCTCTGTCTCTTCATATGTGAATGCTCCTGTAAAAATACAAGTGTACGACATTCTTAGTCGAGAGGACAAAATGGTCGAACTCTTAAGGGTATGATGTGTCTTACTTCAATCATATGATCACCAGTTCTTTTTCTCCAAAACATGTAAATGGAGATGTAGATTAATTTCTCACAAGGAGAATATGTTTACAAATAGCATTATCTTTCATTTTCCAGTTCCCATTTCTGGTAAATTGCTTCCAAATCAAGTATAGATTAAATCATAGTGAAAGATTAAGGGAATGCTACTATTCAACATGCAACTTACTTTCTATATTATTCTTCTAATACTAATTAAGAGAAACAAGAACTCAGTATTTAAGGCCTTTAACTGCTTTTGATTACACTTCTTATGAGTCGAGGATCTATCGAAAACAACTTCTCAACCCCACAAAGATAGGAGTAAGGTTTGCGTACATGTGTACATTCTACCCTCCACAGACTCCATTTATAGGATTACACCGGGTTTGGTGAGGGTATAGTGTACTCAAACCTTACCTCTACCTTAGAGGTAGAAAAACTATTTTCGATAGACCCTCGGATCAAGGGAAAAATAGTCCAAAGCAGTCTAGAAAAAGAAGTAATAGGAGTAGCAAAAACAACATGATAGTAACTACAACAAAATAAGATGATAGTGGGGGTGTAAAAAACAACAGGTAGTAATAGAAATCGAAGGACAAGAAGAAACTACAGGAGCACTACTACAACTACTGTAATCAAATTATCATTGGATCGATGTGATCATCGAACGCGAGTAATATGTTTCCATATGATTCTACTGCTTCAATCAGCTTGACTTTCCAAATGATGTATTAGTACTCTATTTACTACTTCCTCTGTTCCAATTAGTTTAGTACAGTTTGTGTGGCTATAAGACTTTTGAAACCTTATACATGTTGTAACATTTGCGTGGCTATAAAAGCTTCATATTAACGGCAAAATGTGAAGTTTAAAGTTAATTGTTTCCTAACGTAGAAATGTGTCATTCTTTCCGGAACGGACCGATAAGGAAATATCACCAAACAAATTGGAGCTAGGAGTAGAATATTAGGGTGTTTGTATGTATTCTTCAGTATATACATGTATAGTCATTTAACCATACTTTCACACTATGAAGGATAGAAAAAAACAATACACGGACCATAAAAATTATCCGCACCCTGTGTTTACATCAAAACAATAAATACACGACATGCGTGTTAGCAAATATTATCACCTTATTTTATTACTTGCGATAAACTCAAATGATTTGTTACAAACACTCTATACGAGTAAATATTTTTCATATATGAAAATTAAAAGTTCCATTAAGCAGATGATGGTAAGTTAAAAACTCCAATTTCCCTTGCACTTCTAATATTATCATCCAATATTTTCTTCATTTCATATTTGTACACAAAACCCTTCTCCATAAGCTTATTTGATCCCCATTTCACTTCTCTCTTTGGATCATCCAAGTACCTGTTTATAAATGGAAAGATATATAAAATGAAATTCAAAAAATAATTAGCAAAATAATCCTTTAAATAGATATTAAATGATCTGATAGTATAAAAATTCTTTACGTCGTCAATATTAGTTGAACTCAATGTTTATTAATTCATAACCTCAAATGTCTAAGTATGCGCAAAGAAAATTCAAGAACTACATTCAAATCAATTGTGATGGAGTTGTAAGTACTCTGTTATACTTAATGTTAAAGAATGACAAAAGCTCACATTGATGGTTAATGAGATGAGTGGACTAAGACTTGAGTAATCCTCCTCCATTTGAGCTAACTTTTGGGGTGTTAGTTAGGTCTACAACCTAATTTCACATGGTATCAGAGCAGGGCCCATTTCACATAGGGGCCTCCAAAATCAAAATTGCCCACGTACCAGATGCTAAGCACTGGGCGTGAGGTGGGGTGTTAAATAATGACAAAAGACCGCATTGGTGGTTAATGAGATGAGTTGACTTCGTATAAGACTTGGGCAATCCTCCTTCCTTTGAGCTAACTTTTGGAGTGTGAGTTAAGCCTAAGACCTAATTTCACACATAACTATATATATGTTTTAGATTCAAGCTCTAGAAATGAAGTCACGTTTGGTGGGGAGCGATTTACCTCCAAACCAACGTGTGATAGAATCTGTATTAGTCGGATTCCAAACCAGATACCAGACACCAAATAGTGTAGATGAAATATAAGGTACTTACTTTTGGTTGATATGAAACTCTGGATAGTTTTGTTGATAATAACTTGCAATTTCTGCAGAAGAAACAAATGCACTAGCACACAAGAATCTACCATTCATAGAATCACTATTTTCCATTGAGAAAATGTGAGCTTCACAAGCATCTTCAATGTGTATAATTGGAACTTTTCCATCAACCTCTTCTATGAACTTGAGTTGATTGTAATAAATTTCATCATCAGTTACCACTGACAACATATTAGCCATGCTTCTTGAGATATTTGACATGAGTGCTGTTCCTCCAACAAGACCAAAACCTAAGCTCACAACCTCAAATCCATCTTTGCCAAAGTTCAAGATTTCTCTGTCACATGCCGTCTTTGCTTCCACATAAGTCTATACTATTCAAAAAAGGAAATGTTTAGTTTTTTGGTAAGCTTTATAGAATTCGAGAATTCTTGTTTAGGTAGTTCATAGAGAAAGACTCATCTTTTTTAGGGTGGACAGAGTTACATGATACTTGTGTTGGTAGGCAAACTGATCCCGACACCATCATTACTAATAAGAAAGAAATCTTACCATAACAAAATCGTCGCTAAAAGGAAAGTGGACATTGAGAGGAGTCCAACATGTTTCATCCATCAAATCTTTGAAGCCATTACCATCATCCTTCATTGGTGAAGCAGCAAGCACAGTGCCTGTATATATAAGCCTCTTCACAGTACCAGACTTTATACAAGACATTACGATATTCTTCACTGATGCAACTGCTGCTTCTACCTGATTCTTGTCCTGTTACAATGTTCAATCCCACCAAAATAAATAAACATTGTATTTGCATATAATAAGTAGTAATATTTGACATATATATATATAAAGTATCATAATTTTTGAGACGTTGGTGCCTCGACTATTCCACTGAGTATCTGCTACCTCCCACCAACAGACATACACGAAACTGCCCATCACCAAGCCTTGGTACCAAATAACTCTGTCCACTAAGGCTTGGGCAGATAGGAAGAAATCTCTTAGGTGCTTTTTTTCCATAGGATTTGAAATCGAGACATCATGGTGCTCCACACACTTTATTGACCGTTACGTCACACCCTTGGATGCATGTATACAAAATAAAAATATTCAACAAAACGTGTTCAATTGATCACCCTTTGATGAGTATAGCTCCGACCCTGACGAGCACAAAAAGTGTAGCCTAACAACTGATGTGATAGGTCAAAACCATGGGAGACTAGGTACTTGGTGGAATAGAATAGGTGAGCAAGTTGATTCGAACATCACCATTATAAAAAAAAAATACGTTTTGTTCCTAGTAAGAGATAGTAGGTCCCCGACAACATTAAAATGAAAATAGGAATACATATACTAGTTGGGATAATGAAGTTGGTATAATTATCGAGATGCACACAAGCTGACCTGATCGAACATCATCATTATTTTGAAAAATGAAACTAGGTACCTGAAATCCCTCAGAATGTATACAAGGAGTGGCCACATGGAAAACAAACTCACAGCCTGTGATTGCTTGCTCAAATTCTTCTGGTCTATACATATCAGCTTGAAATAACTTCAAATTTTCTTCTGCATTAGGCAAGTTCTTCAACAAGTCTACCTTTGATTTATCCTCTGCAAAATTATCACAAATTTAATATATATATATATATATATATATATATATATATATGGTATTCGGAATTTACTGATTAGACTAATTCAAATTTGCATGGCGTAAGACTCACTACAAGGCTAAGTGCTTTGAATCTGAAATATCCGGGGAAAATTCACTAATAGTTAATTATTTTTCATCTCGTCATTGAAAAACAATTATTGTCCTGAAGTTTCAAATTCCACACATGAGACAGGACTCAAGGATGACAATGGTTATTTTTCAAAGATATGGCCGAAAAGAGGCTAGTGGACACCATTTTACCTTTTTTTTTTTTAATTTTTAAAGCTTGAACCTGACACTTCTGGTTAAGGCCGGAAAGATCAGCTCCATCACACCAAGAACTAGAAATTTCTAGGAAATCTTTCATAAATAAGTATTTTTAGCTTTTACAACAACAATCCCATATATGCAATCTGGAGAGGATAAAGTGTACGTAGAACTTACCCCTACCTCAGAGAGGTAGATAGGATATCTAGGGATGGCAATGGGGCGGGGCGGGTTGAGATTAACCACAAAATTTTTAATCCCCCCTCATAACAATTTTTTTTTTATTTTCAACCCGCTCCACCCTGCCCTCATAAAAATAAATCCATTTTTCCATTAAGTTATATTAATTTAATAGATAATGACTTAAAATTTATTCTTTAGAGGTCAATTGAAAAAAATGTAAGAAATTGTATTATTTTCTATTGAACCATTTTGATTTACTATCTTAAAAGAAATTATCTTAATAAATAATGTGCTATCACTCTTATAACAAATAAAAAGTTAAAATTAAATTTGAACCCACATAAAATCACATATACCGACAACCTGTCCCCCCCCCCCCCACATCCCTCCCGCCCCGCACAACCTTAAACCTGCTCCGTCCCGCACAACCTTAAACCTGCTCCGCCCTTCACAACCATAAACCCGCTCCGCCCCACATCCTCCCCGCCCCATTGTCATCTCTAAGGCAATCTGTAGCCTTTGTAATTAAAAAAATATAATCAAATTCCACAAGTGAAATTTTAGGACAACAATGACTATTTTTCAAAATCAGGGTGGTAGAGTTCCCAATGAACTCTAATTTCTATGAAAATTTTCCCTTTTCGAAATCTGAACTTGAAACCTCTAGTTAAGGTAGACGAATCTCATCCATCCATACAAGATCACATGATAGGAAAAAAAGAAAAATCAAGAATTACATACCTAAGTTCCTCAATGTAGCATGAACTTTGTAGCCTCTTTCAAGAAGTTTTTTCACCAGAAATGAAGCTATGTATCCTGAACCACCAGTAACACAAACCACCATTGAACTTCTACTCTTCTTGTCCACCATAGATAAAACCTTATTCAGCTTTCTCTTCTTTATTTTTCTCAATCAAATCAATAATTTTGTATCTGACTTTAGACAACATGTTTGGTTTTCATTGAATGAAAGTAACACTAAAATGGTACGAAAGGACAAAATATGTTTACTGTCATATTTACCTTGCATTTAATGTATGTACTACACCAACTATTTCCTTTACTTACCGATATTTTTACGCTTTACTTGAGCTGATGATATATCGGGAATCAATCCCGTGAAGGTACATAGAGCCATAGAGGTAAGGTCTGCATAGTGGCGGAGCTAGATTTCCGTAAAGTGGGTTTGAAGTATAAAATAGTGAACACGTAAAAATTATAAGATGAAAAACGGACCGAGATGAAAAAAGAAAATATTAATCTTAACCCGCTAACTTTAACTTGTATTGTCATGTCGCGTTTATGTTCTTCCTACTTTTATCTTGCTTCATTGAGTTTTTTTTTAAAAAAATATGCTTTTTTTTTTTAGTTTTACAATATTCTATTATATTTTGATTTTTTTTTAAAAAAATTCTAAATCAGTGTCCTTTCAATCATTTGCTATTATAAAAACAAGGGGTAATGATTGAGTTACTAATCTTATAATGCATATTTAGAAGACAAATACATGGTATCATCGTTCTTTAGTTCATTTAATTCAATTTACTAGGTTAGTCATCTATAAAAAGAACAAAAGATCAATAAATCAAATAAAATTAGTTTAGTTTTCATCTCTTTCGAAAAAAATGAAAAAATATAGGAAAGAAATACTATGAAATTAAAGAAAGAAAATTCAATTAAATAGATTTTGTTATAAAATATTCATGACTTTTAATTATTTTTTTTTGATTAATTTAATTTACTTTATTTTATATAAATATTTTTTCTAACTCAATTTAAAATTTAATAATTGTTCATCTTTCTTCAATTTAGTACATGGAAAGAGAGCTATGTAGAAACAAAATGAGCAATATATAGTAAGAAGAATAAAAGACAAAATTATAAAGAATTGTGGCTAATAAATTTTAATTAGGATAAATTGATTAAAAAAAAAGAAGAAACATACTCATAAAACCAGAATAAAGAGAAAACTAATGAAAAATAAAGCTACATATTCAACCCAATGAAAAAGTGTCATTGGATTGGGAATCTGAGCCCATCTTAGCCTTTAAAACAGGTGGAAAATGTTGCATGCAATGGGAATCAAACTCAGACCCTTCCAGCCAACAATGAACCCCCTTAACCATTATGCCGTTCTTCTTTTCAGTGTTAAGGGGGTTCATTTTAATAAACATACTCATAAAATCAGAATTTGACCTTATATATACAATGTAATTTTTTGTCGAAAGGGGTTCAGGTACCCCCTAAGCTATACATAGTTTCGCCCCTGGATCTGCATACATACTAACCTCCCTAGACTCAACTTGTGGAATTACATCTATCGAATTTGTGGTCCAAACATTTAGGCCAAAGTATTACTACTACATGCAAATGTACAAATAGGAATAGTACTATACGCTCTCTAGACTCTACTTGTGGATTACATTTATTGAATTTGTGGTCCAAACATTTAGGCCAAAGTACTGCTACTACATGCAAATGTACAGATAGGAATAGAGGACACTGATTTATCTTCACTAGGCTATTTGAATGAGGTCAGAAAAGCATGTGTAGAAGGTACATACAAAAACTATGTTGCTCGGACTCTCTAAAAATGTTGTCACGCCAATATGTGATCATTCAAAAATTTAATGTACTTGTCGGCATTTTTGAAGAGCCCAAACAAGTTCTTCAACGATAAGGATATATTGGGACCAAATACAAACGGAGGACAAATTTGTCCTATTTCTCACAGTTGAATGTCAAATTTGAGCCAATCCAACAATGATAAGCGCATATTTAGGGCCAAATTCAGACGAAAGGCAAACTTGTTATGCTGTTGAGGGGCATTTTTTTCCCTTTCTTTAGTGTATATGTTTCAAAAAGAATCAACAACAACATACTAAGTATAGTTTCTAAAAAGTGGAAGTTTGATGAGGGTAGAGTATATGCAGACCTGTCACGATCCAAAAATAGACGTGACGACACTAGTCTATTCCCACCAAGACAAAACAACCTCAACCCAACGAAACGAAATGAAACAAAAGCGGAAAAGAAACAAGAACAAGATAAAAATGGAAAACTTATTTTAAAACCCCAAAACATGGTTGTTACATGTACAAGCCACTAATACATAAAGTGCGGGAATTAAAAAAAAGTACAAGTCTCAATGCTTTGTTTCCCAAATAGAACAAACCATAATGAAAAGGAAAAAGAGGGTCTGCCTGGGTGACAAGCAGCTACCTTTCAAGTCCTTCAACAAGCCTTGAGAAAAGGGAGAAGAAGAAGAAGAGCAATCACACAATACCAGGCTCGGGACCTACACAAGTGTAGAAGCAAGGAGTGAGTACCAAACAACACGGTACTCAGCAAGCAACCTGATAAATAAAACATACTAACTAGAAATCGATTCATCCCAATTGAACCTCCTCAAACTACAACCTGCATAGAACTCAGCCAACCTAATGGTGCTACAATACACAATTTACAAGGCTTAACCACAAAGTTCAATAGTCATAGCTCAACAACCAGCATGCATCAAGTATACCAATCACAAGTAACGAGTAGTTCAAACACATGTAACAAGTAGATCAATCACAAGTATAAAATGCATCAAATCACAACAATCAACTTTTTTTGGAACCATTTTCCTTCGGCACAGAATCATTAGTCGGAACCATTTTCCATCGGCTTTACATAACATCACTAGCCTGAACCATTTTCCACTGGCTTTATATCATATCACTAGATGAAACCATTTCTCATTGGCTTTCTATCACATTAGTAGCCGGAACCATTTTTCACAAGTTTTATATCACATCACTAGTCGGAACTATTTCTCATCGGCTTTATAGCACATCACTAACCGGAACCATTTCCTTTCGGCACAATATCACTAGTTGTAACCATTTTTCATCGACTTTATATCCCATGTATCATCACAATGTACAACAATCAATGCACATAACCAATTTCCCTTTCAAACTATGTCCAAAGCCACACAATCTAATTCAATCATGTAAGCACAAGAAGATTCTGGAAATAACAATACCCAGTTCATACTCTTTGAAAAATGGGCCAATCAACTCAAAACTCAATTCCGATAATGAAAGTTAATCCAAAAATTTTCACTTGAAAACCTTACTCAAGGCATTTGAAACTCATTGGTGAAACCGTTCTGAAAAAGGAGTTAAAATCAGTTCACAATCACCATTTTAGTTTAGAACTCAAGTTCTTGAAAAACCTTGCCATTTGCCAATCAAAATCTCAAGTTTTGATGTTAAAATCCATGAATAAGTAAAGGAAAATGAAGTTTTAGGGTCACAAAAGTTTACCCAAATGATTTAGCACAAGAAATCTCTTCAAAATTGCCTCAAAGGGTTTTACCAAGCTCAAAATGAAGAATGGAGATTAAACCCTGAAATTTTAGACCAAAAACCCCTCTCTGATGTTGCAAAAGCGACCTAGATTCGCTTAAGCGAATCCCAAAAAATAGGGGATCTCGCTTTTGTGAATCGAGCTTAACTTAAGCGATCATCGCTAAAGCGAGCCTTAGTTCACTTAAGCGAACCCCGCCCAAAGGTCAGTCTCGCTTTTGCAAGGTGGCTTTCTTCTAAAGTGAAGATCGCAAAAGTGAAGGCCCTTTACAAATGTGAGGATTGCAGAAGCAAAACCATCAGCCAACACAAAAATCATCGAAAAGACCCTCAGAATTATCCCGTACACACAAACAATATAAGCAAACTGACTATACTCGACTTTACAGACTCAATGGAACTGTCGAAACATAAATCTGAGGTCTCCTTGACCCAAAACTTGTGAAAGTCATAGAAATTAGCATAACGCCTAAAAAGGCCAAAACAAAACCAAGACTTCATCTAGGCATAAAATCATCCTCGAATCCAATGTAACTCTCGAAATTCCTATCAGATCATCCGAATCCCGAATGTTGACCAAAGTCAATCTAAAGGCTAAAATTTCATAAATTTCAACTTAGGGCCTCATATTGAAAACTCTCATAGACCAATTTCCGCATTCCGGGACTGACGCAATTAAAGGAATTCCATTCTGACACTTGAAACTCCAAAAGACACCAAAAATTATTTTTTAATAACTTCAGCCTTTCAAACTCAAAACTTACAAAAATTCACAACTCAACCAGAAATAGCTTGGGGTCAATATCGAGAGGGGCAAAATGGCAATTTTATGAAAATATCCAAAAATGACAAATCGGGTCATTACAAGACCATACCCCTACCTCAGAGGTAGAGAGATTGTTCCGATAGACCCTTGATTTAAGGAAAAATAATCCAAATCAGTCCCGAACAAGAAATAACAAAAGTAGAAGAATGAACGGATAATAACATAAATAATAACAACAATAGTAGATAGTAACAAAACAGAACTACAACAAAAACAACACGATAATCGAGGTATAAGGAGCAACTAATAGTAACAAAAATTGAAGGACAAGAAGCTATGGGGGCAATACTACGATTACTAATATGAATAGACAAAAAGACAACGTTCTGCTTCCTACTAACCTCCGCAATCCGTGTCCTCAATCCATTCCTATCTAAGGTCACGTCCTCGGTAAGTTGACTCTGTGCATGTGTAGTCTAATCACCTTTCTGCAATACTTCTTTGTTCTTCCTCTACTTCTTTTGAAATCATCCATAGCCAACGTCTCACACCTCTGTACTGGGGCATCCGTGTATCTCATTTTCACATGTCTGAACTATCCAGTCTTACTTTCCGCATCTTGTCCTCCACCGAAACCACTCCCACCTCGTCACAAATATCCACATTTCTAATCCCATCTCTTCTAGTATGCTCACACATCCATCGCAACATCCTCGTATTCGTAACTTTCATCTCCTGAACGTGAGTTATTATCTGGCCAATACTTCGCCCCATACAACAAAGTTTGTTCTAACCACCACTCTATGGAACTTGCCCTTAAGTTTGGTAATACCTTCTTATCACAAGAGTCCGAATGCAAGCATGCATTTCATTCACCATGCACCAATATGATGGGTGACATCCTCGTCAATCTCCATGTTCCCTTGGATAATAGACCTAAGATACTTGAAAGTACCTCTCTTTTGGATGACTTATGTATCAAGTCTGATTTTCCTATGAGCCTCATGCGTTATGTCGCTAAACTTTCACTCCAAATATTTTTTTCTTGGCCCTGTTCAACCTGAACCTTAATGAATGTCACGTTTATATCTTCCTCCAATGAAAAATTATATAGTCATATATATATATTGACATATTTAATACCACAAGTTTCAAAAAATGTCAACAACACAAATATTATGACATATCTAGACCACAATTTTAAAAATATTCATTTGTTTCTTAAATTGTTCAGATATGATAATTAAAAGTTCCCATATTAAGTAGATGATGGTAGTTTGAGAACTCCAAGTTCCCTTGCACTTCTAATATTGTCATCCAATATCTTCTTCATGTCATATTTGTACACAAAACCCTTCTCCATGAGCTTATTTGATCCCCATTTCACTTCTCTCTTTGGATCATCCAAGTACCTGTTTAATTGAAAGATTCAAAACAAACTTATTAGCAAAACTAATAATCCTTCAGATATATTAAAATGAAGCACTTTTAGTCTACTTTTACAAACTTGAAGGATTACATTTTAAACTTATATACACCAGCAACATAAAGAAATTTCACACTATCATTATAGATTCCAATTTTAACAGAGCGGTAACTCTGTTCTGCTGGTTACCGATCCATATATGTTTGCCATGTATGCACAAAGAAAACTCAAGAACTACCCCCAATATCAATGTGGTAGGGTGGTAAGTACTCTTTTATACTTAATCAAACATCACGGGTTCAAACTAGGAAAATGAAGTTGTGTTTGCTAGGGAGCACTTTACCACCAAACCAACGTGCAGGGGCGGATCTATAGTGTGTCCGACCCCCCTCGGAAAAAAAATTACACTGTATATATAAGATCAATTTTTTTTGTGTACGTGTATATATTTAAAATTGAACCCCCTGAGCATATGTCAAAGGAGTAGCTCAGTGGTTTATGGGGGTCAGGATTCAGACTATGTGAGCTTTGGGTCACGGGTTCGATTCCAGGCAACAACATTCTTTTTATTTGAACCCCCTTGATAGAATTCCTGCCTCCGCCACTGCCAACGTGTGATAGAATCCGTATTAGTCGGATTCCAAACCGGATACCAGACATCAAAGAGTGTGGATGAAAGATAAGGTACTTACTTTTGGTTGACATGAAACTCTGGATAGTTTTGTTGATAATAACTTGCAATTTCTGCAGAAGAAACAAATGCACTAGCACACAAGAATCTACCATTCATAGAATCATTATTTTCCATTGAGAAAATGTGAGCTTCACAAACATCGTCAATGTGTATAATTGGAACTTTTCCATCAACCTCTTCTATGAACTTGAGTTGATTGTAATAAATCTCATCACCAGTTATCACCGACAACATAGCAGCCACGCCTGGTGAGATATTTGACAAGAGTGTTGTTCCTCCAACAAGACCAGAACCTAAGCTCACAACCTCAAATCCATCTTTGCCAAAGTTCAAGATTTCTCTGTCACATGCTGTCTTTGCTTCCACATAATTCTATACCATTCAAAAAGAAAATGGTCCAGTCTGTGTTAGTCTTGGTGGACAGAGTTACATGATACATGTGTTGGTACATAGAAGATAACAAACATCAAGAGAAATAGTCTAAATAGACGCAAACTGACCCCAACGCCATCGGTTACTAATAAGAAAGAAATCTTACCATAACAAAATCATCACTAAAAGGGAAATGGACATTGAGAGGAGTCCAACATGTTTCATCCATCAAATCCTTGAAGCCATTGCCATCATCCTTCATTGGTGAAGCAGCAAGCACAGTGCCTGTATATATAAGCCTCTTTACAGTACCAGACTTTATACAAGACATTGCAATATTCTTCACTGATGCAACTGCTGCTTCTACTGGATTCTTGTACTGTTACAATATTCAATCCCACAAAAATAAATATATATATATATAAATAACTTAATCAAATTCCATAAGCGAAACCAGAAATTCTGTTAAGGTTGTTCAAGATTTAATATCATTTTCATACGAGAAGTGTTTGACTGACCACCCTTCTCCAACTATAGCTAAGCTAGTTAGCAAACCAATGTAATGCTCCATTTGTTTCTATTTGTTTGTTTGGTTTCGACGTGACACGAAATTTAAGAAAGTAAAAAAGACTTTTGAATCTCGTGGTCTTAAACTAAGCATAGGTAGTATGTACCAAAATACTTTTTAATATTGTGATCTTAGACGTGTCATGTAGAAAGTTAAAATTAAAAAGCTGTCAAAAAAAAAGGAAAGAGACATTTTTTTAAAACAGATTACTAAAAAGAAAAGTAAGACGAACAAATGAAAACGGAGGGAGAACCGTGGGAGACCAAGTATCTCGGTGGAGTACATATACTTGTGCAAACACAATTAGAAGTCGGTGAAATTATCAAGGTGCATACAAGCTAACCCCGAACGACGTTAAAAATAGGTACCTGAAATCCCTCAGTACGTAGAAAAGTAGTGGCCACATGGCAAACAAATTCACAACCTTGGATTGCTTGCTCAAATTCTTCTGGTCTATACATATCAGCTTGAAATAACTTCAAATTTTCTTCTGCATTAGGCAAGTTCTTCAACAAGCCTACCTTTGATTTATCCTCTACAAAATTATCACAATTTATGAGTCTTTTACACCATCCTGCATGATATTTGAAATTTACAAATCCGACTAATTTGGATTTGTGTCATGTACAGTTGTGGCAGAGACAAAATTTTTATTATGTAGTTCAACTTACTATATTTACATAAAATTAACCTTACATATACAAGCCGATTTCCCTCTAAGGCGTTTAGATGAATAACCTTCCTTCCTCCTCCATCTAGCTCTGCCTCTAGCGTAGGACTAAAAGGGTAAGGGATCTTCCGTCCTCCGCCCCATCAACAGTATAATTCATTTCAACAACAATAACAACATACTCAGAATAATCTCACTTGTGGGGTCCGGAAGGGTGGAGTGTACACAGACCTTACCCCTACTTTTGTGAGGTAAAGGCGTTGTTTCCGCCCCCTCCCTCTTGCTTCGCCGCTAGTGTAGGGGCCCATTAAAGGGATAAGGGATCTTTAACAGAAAATTCTAAGGAAAAACAAATCACATATAGCCACTGATATACTATCCTAGAGTTTCAAATTCCACAAGCAAAACTATTTTTATCAAATCTATGGCTTAGCTTATAGTTAATGCCTTAATGGCGAAGAATCTCATCCATCACATCAACAACAGTAGAATTCATTACAACGTACAACATACTCAGTATAGTCTCACTTGTGAGGTTCGGAAAGAATGGGGTGTACATAGACGTTACTCCTACCTTGACTCGAGACAATTCAATATTGATTGACAAAAAAAAGTAAAATCAAGAATTACATACCTAAGTTCCTAAGGGTGGCATGAACTTTGTAGCCATTTTCAAGTAGTTTTTTCACCAGAAATGAAGCTATGTATCCTGAACCACCAGTAACACAAACCACCATTGAACTTCTATGTTTATCCTCCATAGATAAATCCTTATTTTTCTCTATTTGCATTATTTCTTCAAAGACTTCTGACGTTTAAAGCCACATTTTTAATTGGTATATACTTTC
Source organism: Solanum stenotomum (assembly GCF_019186545.1). NCBI lineage: Eukaryota > Viridiplantae > Streptophyta > Magnoliopsida > Solanales > Solanaceae > Solanum > Solanum stenotomum. The sequence goes on from NC_064283.1 coordinate 58,112,230, forward strand.
TTTACCTTACTCTCTGTCTCAATTTATATAGCAATGTTTGATTTGACATGATTTTTATTTTTTTAAATGTTGTGATTTAAAATAAGTTGATGAATATTTTATGTCTGACTATTAATCATCTCAACAATAATAACAATAATATTTTTGATAGACTGTTGACTCAAATGACTATTAATCATCTCATTAAAGTGAAATGAGAATTTTGAAATATAGGGAAGCATTATTACATTCTTTTTAGAAAATACGAAAAATTAAGTATGACACATAAATTGAGATGGAGAGAATAAGATTTAACTTTACACTAACGGTGTATTTTTTTTTCCATATTTATATATTTTAAGATGTTATATATAACAGCCTAACTTTTTAAAGTTATTCATTGCACATTTAATGAGTGATTACTAATAATAATAATTTCTTTAAATGATGTTATATTATAAATACTCCATCCGTCTCATTTTATATGTCATCTCTTTCCATAAATAACTGGATCACAATACTTGTCATCTTATAAAATTTATGCATAAATTACCATATTTTGTCTATTATACCCTTGATAGAATAGTTTATTTATCTTGTCATTTATTAATAAAGTTGACTTAAGAAAACATTAAATAAAAGTAGAAGGGTAAAGCTACATCATTTCTTAATACAAGTACAAAGTAAAAAGGTGACATATAAAATGGGACGGAGGGAGTAATATTTTATACTACAAGTGTCAAATTCAATCTAGAAGTCTTTATTGGAGTGGTACAGCTAGTGGGTTTCTTTTGTCTATATTATAATCTATATAGTATATATATATTGCCCACAGGTAATGGTGACCTTTTGTTGTTTCTCTTTTTCATGTTTTAATTGACTCCTTGTGGTTTACATATTTACTAGTTATTGGAAATGTGTATTGCACGTTTATTCCATATATAGAGGTGGATTCATACTTGTAAGTGGAGGTGCACGTGCACATGTTAATTTCGAGAATTATATATATATATATATTGAAAAGCTAACAAAAATTAGGATATAATTAGTTGTGCACCCAAGAGAAAAACATAAGTACAAGTTAGGCGAACCATCTTGAGATCATGGTTTGAATTCAGAGAAGATCCTTTTTCACTGTTTTTATTTAAAATTTAGCTAGGTGATACTGATGCACTTGAAATCTTTAAATTCTAGGTTCGCATCTCCCATACAAATATATAAATTTTGTATAGGCCTAATTTCATATTGATAATTATTTGTCACATAATATTTTTATAAATAAAGATGACATTGAATTGAGAAGCAATGACCACAAGTGTAAGATATCTCCCCTCCAATGAGCTCTGGAAATGAGCTGTTCATAGACATGCAAGTATTATGCACAATAAATCATCAAAGAGGTTTGCATTTGCAGCTAAACCAACTAAAGAATTCACAAGCAAGTGGCATATATATCAACAAAAAAAATTAGTAGTGCAGAGAATCAAGAACTGACATATTTGCCAGAACAAAAAAAACAGCTCATTCAGTACACAGGCGCGCTAGCTGAACAAAATTTTTATTGTAACATACGTCAAATCTGTTTTGATTGTTTGTAACATATGTCAAATCTTCTTATAAGTGAGAAAAATGACTTAAATATCGTCTGAATCAAGCGTAGGAGCAAAAAACCTTGCTCAAACTGAAGAATGGTTTGATTTCAAATGTAATCTGTTGGGGGGGAAAACAGCGCAACTCAACTTTCTAAATCAAGACTTGACAATGTAATTCTGTCGGCTGATGGGGTTCATGACCACTGGGGGACCAGCAGTGCGAGGCCATGCCTGGAATTTCTTGTCTGTTTCTTTCCACCAATCAGTGTTGGTAATGGTGCTTGGAGTAGTACCTGTTTTGAGATACCACAAGTTGACTGTCAGCATAGCAGAGGCAGTTCATGATCACAGAACTAACGAAAAGAACTAGAACTTGCCTCCAAACAGTTTCCCGTCAGAAATAACAGTGTCACAAACATATGCAACGACAAAAGATCCCGCAATAGAACCAATGATGTACTTGGTAGCCATCTTGGAGCTCCTAAAACTGGAAGATACCGTAAAACCATAGTAAGAAAAGAGTTTTTTTTTTTTTTCCATTCAACATCAAAGCATTCAATTATTACACAAACTAATATCTCAAGATATAGCTCACAGAAGATCTTTTTACGCCATCATGAGGCTGCAGATTCAATTATGTATGTTTCAACGGATTATCTCAAGCTACAGCACATATGTAATCTTTTTGCCACCATCATGTGACTTGGGACGTGATGGAAGTATAACTAACAGATTTTCCCAAGGTACTGATGAACTGCGTGATTTAGTAGCCTACTGTATGATATTAATATACCATTCAAATCTATAAAGACAAGAACATACAGCTACATACTTGAAATCTTCAAACTAAAACTATATTTCTTGTCATACTCTAACAAAAATCAAAATGTTAGTTCAATAAAACAGGGGAATCTTAGAGGATAATACCCTCTTGCATATGGTGGTCACTCTGGAGGGAGAGAAATGGAAGGTGTTTTGAAGACAAAATCAGATCAGTCCATGATGTGAAATGGAACTGCCTGGAGACTTTTATTTTTTTTGGTGTAAACAGAACTGTATAGAGGAAATAGAGGAGTTAGTAGAATTTCTAGGAGCTTTGTAAAGCTAGAGTCTACTTGCTTTGTAACTTGTTTCTGATGGTGGCCAGCATTCCCAATGCTGATGCTGAAGAATACAATATTACTAATCCTCAAAAAAAACAAGGGAATCTTAGAAGCTCAGTTGGTTGGCTACCAAAGTTGTGAGGGTTCGATTTCCTACCTTGTAATCCCCTCCTCCCCGTTTTATTTATTTATTTTTAAAAATAAAAATAAGTTCAGAAAAACAGGCAACAGAGCAGAGTGAAGGAAGAAAAAGATGTTGAATCACAAGTCCTAGAAAAAGCATATACTCCTTCCATTCATGCTGCAGTAGAAGAGTGAAGGAAAGAAGGCATCTATTTCCTCTTTCTACCATACTTCTGGGGACGGTTGAAAATACTACATGAGGACTTCATCAGAAAAATACTACTCTCTCTGTGCCCAATTTATGTGGCACCCTTTCCTTTTAGTCTATCCCAAAAAGAATGTCAACTTTCTATAGCCACACAAATGTCTAAGGTTTGTTTTAGACCACTAGTTTCAAAAGTCTTTCCTTTTTCTTAAACTGTGTCAAGTCAAACGGTGCCACATAAATTGGGACGGAGGGGGTTCATGAGTATGTTGTGCATCTTCCCATTTTAGTTCCTAAAAAGCTAGTGTGGGAAATAGACCTTATTCAGCCTACTAACCCTCTTTCTTTTCCACTGAAACATAGCATAAATCATTTCCAGAATATAGAACGGAACTCATGCCAGCACTAGATTGATTAATGTCTACAACCCATTAGCAATCAACTGGAGTGCCAAATGCAAATAGGGGAAAAGAAAAAAAAAGGATAAAAATAGGAAAACATAAACGCAGACGAAAGTCTGTTCACGTTCAATTAAGTTTCATTTATCTTCGTTATAGGGTTCATATTTCAAAATCACATCTGAGTGTCTACACCTACCCACAAGGCTCAACTAGATCAACAGTTCCTTCCAAGTTCCAATTAATCCATCATAACATTCTGTTAATGCTCCCATTGATATATGTTTTGCACACAAAATATACTACTTCAGATATGATTGCATTTAGGGTGCTATGAATTTTGGTTAATTCGATATGCAAAGGTGAAGCTTCTTTTTGAACAATTAAAAAAATCTATACCACATAAAGAAGAGAACATAAAGAGAAGAAATCAACTTCTATTAGCACTATTCCAGTACCTCAAAAATCAAGGCAATAATCACTTCCATAATATATGATTCATAAAATCGCTTCTTTATGAATAAACATACAATTACTCATCAATCCAAGCAGCTAGAAATACACAGAGAACGACTTAATGTATTAGATCAATCCTATTCTACCTCCTCTTCCCTTTCAGACGGGTGGTTAATAAGTACAAAATAATAAAGCAGAACTCATTAACCTAACGATGCTTTACAAATTGGACAATGTTCAATAGAAACCTACAACAAATCATGAAGAGACACGACGAAAACAGCCATGAATAGCTCGTGAAAAGACACAACATACAGACATTCCATCTTCCCCAGCCAACATAAGTAAATACACAACATTTGATTCATTTCTCTTTTACTGACATGTACATCAGTCAGTTAATACAAAACAAAGGGAAGCGAATTAACTAAAACCATTCACATCCCAGAGTAAATTATTAAAAAAGAAACCATATCATGACTGCTCCGACTTCCAAGAAGCATTTCCCAGAACCAATGAAAAATATAAAATTTAGGTCAAGGAGCAACAAGTATGAACCATACTAAACATATTGAGCTCTTCATGAAGCATTAACCTTTACCATAGAAAGCCAAACAGATGATGACCCATCAATCCTAACCAATCAAATCGCATTGATAACGATAAAAAGTAATCAAACTAATCATATAGAACTCTACAGGAAGCATTAACCCATCATTCCAATTTTCCAAAAAAGCAAGCTAGGCTTCAACAGAAACCAAACAGATGAAGACCCATTAATCCTAACCACTTAAATCCCACTGATAACAATAAAAAGTAATCAAACTAATCATATTGAGTTCTTCATGAAGCATTAACCTATACCATAAAATACAAAATTCATACCAAATATCAAACTTTTCTCCAATACAAACTAAATATAAATGACCTATTAATCCTAAACACCCAAATCACACAAATAATGGTTAAAACTTAAATCAAATAAATCATTTTATAACCCCACCAAGCACCATAAACCAACACCCAATAAGATCAATTCACATCAAGATTCGATCCATCGCTACACTATAAACAAAACAGAAAACGACCCATCAATCCAAACAGCATAGATCACACATAAAAATGTAATATTGTCCCTAAGAAGCAATAAAATCAAATACCCAACTCAAATAACAAACATGGTGGCACAAGATTTGCAATAAATCTATACATGTATAGAGAAAAAAACAAGGGGGTGGGGGGTGGGGGGTGGGGGGTGGGGGTGGGTATTTACCGTGATGAAGAGCAGAGAGAATGGAAATCAAAGAGACTGCAGATGTAAAAAAAATTGTTCTTTGCTGAATGTTCTTCTCGAGTAGAATTTTATAGAAGGGTTTTCTAAGGTCAAAACGACAGCGTTTTGATGTTTATATTGTGAAAGTGATGTCGTTTTGATTGTATTTTTTGTTTTTAGAATGGGTCAAAAATGGGAGTTGGAATCAAGTTTTGGGCTTAGGCTCAAATTTGTTTTCTTTTATTTTGTTTTTGAGATAGTTTCAAATATATACAATAAAGTAATTAGTTTACAACGAATAGAATGTCGTTTTATTTACATAAAAAATAGTCAAAATGATTGGAATTATATATTAACTATACTATGGCTAGTGAAAAGTTATAGAAAGTATACATTGTCTATACAATATAGCGTACATATATATGAGTTATACAGTGACTATACATTATGATACACTAAAAAAAAAACTAAACATAGCTTAACTATACATGAGTCAATCTCGATCAACTTGAAATCACCTCTAAATAGTCTCAAACTTTTGATATGAAATTATCTTGATGTTTCGAGTCTCTTGTTATATAATTCGCTCGAAACGATTCATGATTGCGATACGTCAAATTTTTTTTAAAAAAAAACAATGAAGAACAAAGAACAAAGAAGGAGGATGAGGAGGAGGAAGGAAGAAGTAAAAGAAGCCGTTAATGGCGAAATGGGAAGGAAGAAGAAGAAGATTAGAAGTCATTAATGATGAACTAAGAAGGAAGAAGAAGAAATTTTGGTCAATTTTAGTAATTTTGAAAATTTGACTAAAATTTTGGTAATGAATATAGTTGAATGATCATTTCTTATAATTTGCCCTTTGAAAATAGTGGAACAAGTTTGTTTTTTTTTTCATTCGTGTGATTCAGAATTTAAAGTAAGTGAATGAATCTTTCAATAGGTAAAAGTTTTTGAAATTTTGTTTAATTTTTTTTATCATACAAATTGTTTGAGTTTGATGTAGTGGATTACACTTACTTATTGATATCTATAATGCACCAAGTCCTTATTAATTCAAACTCACATAGCCTCGGACTCACTAAAGGTGAAGTTAATGATTCACATGTAACTCTACACACCTCATGCTACTTAGGTAAGTGAGACTTTTGACTTCGAGACTTTTGCTATTTAAGGTGCAATAGGCTTGTAGTTCTCTTCCACGGTCATATTTTCACGATTTAGACTATTTTTATTTCGCTCGCTGCTACTACACGAATCACTTATGCTTTCTTTTCCTTTGATTACTAAGATGTTTCAGTTTGCCATGTCGTCTCTATTCTGCCAAAGATCACCCTATTTGGGAATCCTTGGATTGTTAACATGTCATATATTTAGGTTGGTGTAAACATCGCAGTGAATAACTCTTTCTCCACCAACAATTCATATACTACAATATACCTAGTGTAGTGCCACAAGTGAGGTCTAGGTAGGGTAGGATGTGCACAAACCTGATGTAGCACCCTGTATTCTACGTGTATATAACAGCCCGTATTATGCATATGCTTGTTCTATTCTTGTGATACTTGACATAACCTTATAGTATAGGCGAGGGATCGTGCTTCTTATATGATTAGCGTTGGTTTAAACTAGATCGGAAAGTGATGTGATGCCTTGCACGTTTCAGCATGTGTACTGCAAGTTAACTCCAATAAGAGTATTTAAACTCGAGACCATAAGGTGGTAATTGAGCTTAAAGTTGAAAGTTAAGTGCTAAGTTAAAGCAAAAGGGATTAATGTTTAGAAAATGGAATAAAATAAGTGAGCTGCTTGCTTGACTTAACTAAGCTAATATGTGCATCACCTACTTTAACTTATTGACCAATCCAAAGGACCAAGTAGATGCATCACCTACTTGAACTATATGGATCTAGTTAAAAAGGTCAAGGTTTATGGATCAGATTTGGGCCTATGCTAATGGACTCACTTGAGGCCCAAATTAAGTTAAAAAAAAAAGGAAAATGAAATTAAAGCCCAGCAACCAAATCTATCAAGGCCCAATATATTTAAGCCCAAGTGAAAACAAGTAGGTGCATCACTTAGTTTGACCTTTTGAGTTGCTTGATGTACATAAGCAGATGCATCACCTACTTGACCAATTAGTGGCTGAAAATGGACCAAAAAAAGAAAGGTTCTAGAGGATATTCTTAAAGGTGAAGAAAGCTCAATATAAGATATATTGAATGCTATTCTCACTCATTTTTAACATACAATATTGAGAATTAACTCCAGCTCTCTCTCTTTTCTCTTAAGGATTACAACAGCCGTAAAGTTCCTTCTAGTGTTCTTGAAGAAACCCTCATATATGCAAACCAAGGTAAGAGAAACACTTATGGATTTAGCTTAATTCTCTCATGGAAGACTAGAAAACATGTTATTCATGCTCAATTATAAGTAGAAGGTAGAAGTTCCCACAAGCTACTGCTCACTTTCCTTTTTCTCTTCTTCTTTGGTTTAAGTGTGAAGGAAAGTTGAAGTTCTAGAAGAATTCAAGTTATAAGGAGAAGTTGCAGAAATTGAGGTAAGGTGACTGCTCCATTTTCTTCCTCCTTATGTATGAGTTTGAGTGAGGATTATGAGTGTGTTGTCATAAAGAACTCAATGGGGTGGTGAGTTCAATAATTGGCTGTATGATAAAGAATATTTGAGGCTGTTTTATGTATATTGTTGTTGGTGCAGCTTGGGTAATCATGGAAAGGGATATATAATGTATGTATTGGGCAGAGAAGGAGGGTGTGGTGATACACATTATTTTAAAGGTTGTATGGGTTCATTATCCGTCAATGTTAGCTACTGCTTTACGGGGCTCACGGTGTGATAGCTGCTAATTTTAGTTTATCATGACTTATATTGTAGATTAAAACCTAAAAGGGGAGGCTGAATCGTGATAGTTCTATTGGTCAAGGGATAAGGTATGTAAGGCTATTCGATATGTGCTTCAATTTGAGATGTCAAAATGCTTACGGAGTCATATAAGCTCCTAATTATTACACGTTCATGTCAGATTTGCTTCCCATGTCATTGTTATTATCGTAAGTCCATATTCATATGTCTTCTACTACTGGTCCATAGTTTCAAATCTCAACAATGATTATGACCACCAAAACAACAATCTCAAAAGAGTTATGATCATCAAAAGAACAATCTCAAAAGAGTTATGAACATCAAAACAACAATCTCAAGGATTAAAGAATCTAAGTGAAGCAATCTGTATAATTATGGGTGGCAGCCCAGGGGCAAATGCCTAGCATGGGTCGATCCCAATTGGTATAGAAGGGTGGCAGCTTAGGGGCGAAAGCCTAGCATGGACCGATCCCAATTTGTGGAATTATGAGGACAACATCCCAGGAATTATGGGTCATCCTCTTCTACCGCAAATCAGTTGGTCATTTGTATATGTCTTATGAATATTATAATGCAAAGAAAAGTAAAAAAAAAGAATGTAACATACACGATTCCACAAGTATAAAGCAAATGTGGTCTCTAATCCTTATCTATTGGTATTTGGTTTCACTTGGGCTCTCATTTTACATATGGTTGTATTATGCCTTACATATTCAGTACATTCTTTCGTACTGACGTCCCTTATTGGGGACGCTGCATTTCATGTTGCAGGTACAGGTACTCAACTAGTAGATCTCCCCAATAGAAGCACATGATACTCAGCGATTGTTGGTGAGCTCCAGGTTGATTCGGGGCTTTGCCGAATCTTTACTATGCGTATTTCATAGTGGTACAATCATGGATTCCAATAGAGGCTTTGTAGACATTGTAAAGTTATCATCTGAATTCATAGTTTCACTTGTCACATGTATCGGTTCAGCTAGTCAACATGTGTTGTATATGAAGCTTCTCATTATTAAATATATCTGCATAGTAGTAGTTTACTCTCTCATCATAGGTGACTTGTAAAGCATGTGTTCATATGGTACTTGTCCGCCTCACCTAGGGTTGGGGTGTGACACCTTACCCCTGCCTTTGTAGGTAGGGAGGCTATTTCTGATAGACCTCAACTCAAAAGAGAAGCTTTCGAAGCATGAAAAAAATATCACAACATATATTTAATTTGGAAAATAAGAACAGCAAAAGAATGCTTTTTTTTTCCATTTCAAATAGCAGTGTCTGCATACACCAGAAGAAAAGAATAGCTCCATCTAAAATCACTAAAAAGAGAATAATAAAAGCAACATTTTGATATTATACAACAGTAAATGACATTGGCTAAGATAGCAAAACCTAACATCTTAACCAATATGCCTCCTCCTATCTGGTTCCAGTACAACAATATTTCACCTCATAATAGGTAGAAAAAAAAAAGAATAAAAGAATGAACAACTTTTATGTGTATATATGATGAGTTACAAACTATGTGTTATCTACAACTCTGGCGCCGACTTTCTTTCCATGCAGGCGTGTTGCATGAAGATCTTCCGGTTCTGCAACCGATAAGGCTTTGGCAACCCTGACATCAGGAGGGAAGTAATCTCGCAAACATTTCTGTTTGGAACGATTCCTATGCTATCTCTACCATCTGGCAGCTTTCAAAAAATTGTCATATGGACTTGATGCCGGTAGCCTGAAGGACTCCGGATTACTTTGATATTCTGCTCCACAATGTGAAGGAACAATTTCGTGTGTTGGTTTATCAGAAACATCGACTACTTTCTGATCTTCGAGTTGATTCTCAACCTGCCCCCATAAAGTTAAGTGAATGGTAAGATTAAGATCGTGTCTCTAAATCATGCAAAGCAGGAAATTTCTGGTGCTACATCTACTGTAAGTTCGTTTTACATAAATAATAGGCATAATACATAAGCAAATACTCATCACTTGACAAGTAAGGACTTCAACTTTGAGAGTGTACATTTAGACACCTCAACTTGGTCTGAACTAACAACTAAACACTCCAACTCATCCCCACTATGTCTCGTGGACACCTGATGCTGACATGACACACAAATTTTAGAGGTGTCTAGATCATTTTGAAAGTTGGTGTGTTTAAATGACACAGTGGAGATGAGTTGAGGTTTCTAGATGTCCATACTCAAAGTTGGAGTGTTTAGTTGCCAGTTGAGGCCAAGATAAAGTGTCTATCTATGTATTATGCCTAGATAATATCTATCTATGTTACCTTAGTCAGAAATATACAGATAAGCAGCAAATGAATTAGAAAATGGAGGAGAAAGGAGAAACAAGAAATGTTGAGTATATAGAAACCAAAAAAGACTACTTTCGAGACCTGATTGTCAACCTGGTTATCAGAAGCACTTTCTTCGCCTTGATCACTGGAACTCTCTGATATTTTGATCAGTGCATTATCTTGTCTATGTTGGCTATTCATCAAATTGTACATCTTTTGTTGTTTTCCCGTTAAAAGTGCCTCACAATGATGAGCCATTTCTTTGTATGAAAATTCAGGTTCCGTGCTCACAGAGATTCTCCCTACTTGATGTGCTGTCTCCAAAACCTTCATTTGGCGTAGACAAAGTTAATTTCAGACAACAAGTACCAATGATCAGATCAAATAAAATAACTAACAACTTCATTTTTCACATATCTGATCTTGAATAAAATGTAAGTCGCATACTTTTTGTTATCTCATGGTATTTAAACTAAAACATCGACCAAAGGACTAAGTGGTACTCCATTAATATTTGTGACGACCAGATGAACTAAAAGAGCCATCACATGAGGTTGTTTTTTCTCATAAGAACAAAATGGAGGCATGAAAACATGCAAGTCCACTAGAGGAGAGAACACAGAGTTGCCACATGCACACGAAGAAAAGAAATCCATTTCGCAAGTACAACTAGATGTAAAGCTCTTTTTTTGTCAAAGATCACAGTGCTGAAACAATAGGTTAGACAAATTATAATTATTATTGTACAATATGGGTTTAAGATGAGGTTAAATGGAGTGACATGGTCAGTGAGGATTAATAGAGCTGACAGCAACTTGCTTGGAATTGAGGCGTGGTTGTTTTTGCATAAATAATAGGTTAAACAAATATTATATTCAAAAGTCACTTACAGATTCTAAAAGTTGATTGACACTCAACAGATTGGGAATTTCCATGGCTGATTGTTCATTCTGTTTGGAACTACTATAAAATAAATCTGGACCATCATCGTCAAATATTGAGGTCAGCTGCACAACACGAGAAAGAATGATCAAACAGAGAAAGTGAGGATAGAAGAGTATATTGACATAAAATTACATCCTCTAGAAACTTACATCAACTGAATTAGACTGCTGAGCTCTCTGTTGAGCATCGGTGAAAAACTGAGTCCCCAGGGAATCTGAATCATCTGGTGAAAATTTCTTAAGCAATTCCTCCCTTAAAGCTGATACTTCAAGCTACATACCGGAATAAATCATATTAGAGATCAATGCTTAACCAGGGAATCACTATATGGTAGCAAAATTTAGCAAAGAAACATTTACGTCTGATAGATTAGATAAGCTCTTTAGGATTAAAGAAATCATGGATTGCGTGGACTGTTCCTCTGTGATATTTATTTGCGAGAGACATTTCTGAGCAGAACTATCATCCTCATTGGATCCATATGTAACTTTTCCATTACCAGAACTTGATTCAGCAGCTTGTAGTTTGCTATCTTCTACCAAATGTAAAAATGGATCAACCTGATAAAAACAATGACTCCCATGTGTTATGATCTGAGCAGAAATTAATATGATAATACTGAAACAGAACAAGTAATTACATCAAAAGTAGTTTTTCATCAGTTCAGCTGCTAGTAGAAACCAGGCTGACATGCAATAGAAAGAACAATGACTGACCACCAGAGGGGGTCAGCAAAACCGTATAAAGTTTGGCAGCATTGGTTACTAACCGTTTTATCTGAAAGTGCAGCCTTGACACGGGGAACTAGAGAAGGTATATTATATGCCTTTGATGAGAAAATAATCATAGATGTCGCCAACACAAACAGAGATCTTTTACGTGATGGTGGTAGGGACCCTGAAAAATAGAAGTATAATGAACTGTGATCCACAAATCCTCAAATTGTAAAAAAACATTGGAGAAGGAATCATACAGGAAAACAGATAAGCTGAACTATTTTACCAATAAGGATCATAGTGTCGGGGAATCTCATATAAATTATTGCCTCTTAAAGGTATACTACAGCATCGACAAGTATTTTCCATAAAGGTAGAAGCGGATGAAGCTTTGTGCAGCAAGCATTTAAGCATTGCTATTAAACACCAACAACAGGAAGTCTTTAATAGTATGAACTAAACGCTTTCCTATTTTCAGGTGCTTGGTTCTCTCATCTTGTTAATAATAATATCCTTGATGAAAATGTTATAAACCTAAGCGAAAGAGAGAACTTAGTGATGAAAATAGCAGAGTGGGATTACTCAGCTAGGATTCCCGAATGAGACATGCTCGGTCAACATAGCAACGGAAGTCCAAGAACCTTCACAATCAGTTAAAAATGGATAATCTTAACTTGAAAAGATACTAGGGACATGAGAAATGTGCCATGTAATACTGATCTCTTGTTCCTAACACTCCGATGAAGCAATTACTTACCACCCCCTCCCAGTATAAAGGAGGAATGAATTAAAGGGGAAGAAAAATCTTAAGCAGGTGCACACCCCAGAGGAATAACTGATATGGAGTCTTACCTCCTTCAATGAGTGCAACATTTCTCAACGAAAATGCAAGCTGAAAACTTTGCACTAGAGCTTCACGGTACGAGTTCTGCACAAGTATATGGAGCAAACTTAAATTAAGAGACTATAGGAAAGGATATACAGACACATACCAACATATGTTTATTCAGACTTTAGTTCCTTTACAGATTTAACATAATATAGCAGATTGCATCATCCAGTGTGATAAACGACCAAGATATCCTACATCATTTAACTGCTTAAATGCCAAACAAATAATACCACAAATAAAATTCTCAATGATTTAGTGATTTGGCATTTTAGTTTCTCATTCCCATATTCTTACTATAATTTGTTACTCGCAAGTAGTCAAATTGTCTCCTTGATGTCCATTGACTTGGAAGGTCTTAGTTCACGCTAAAGTTCTTATTTTCAAAATAATAGCAGCACAAAAGACATTAAGAACATTAACTTAAGCAATAAATTGTGATTGGCATTTAGAGTTTACAATTAATCCTCACACCACAGGATCCAAAGCTTATAATTTATCCTTATCATGTAAGAGGACTTTTCACACTAAATTTACATGGAGAATGCCGTCAAATACATAGAAGACAACGAATAGAATCTTGCAAGTGAACGATATGTAAAAACATCATCACTGATGCTACCATTCAAATGAACAGATAAAACACAAAGGACTAAGAAAAGGAGTTCAATTTTTTTTTTAAAACGTTATTGTTTCCCTTGGTAAACAATGTAAATGCTATAGGAAACCTATTAGCGTTTAACTAATACTACTCAGATACTGTATTATAACGATATCGATTAAATCCTACTAGACAAAAATTTCAACCATCTTTCAACCAACAGAAAGCCCAAAAATTCCCTTGTTAGGAGAGATTAAAAACCTTAGTACATAAGCAAAGACAAAAGGAAAACAGACATGTTAGGAGTTCCAAGGGAACATATTACCTAGATATAGTTAAAAAATAAGAAAAAGTAACTACAAAGAGAGGAATCACTAAAAACACTTGTTTCTAGTTGATCTTTCGAACTACACAAATATGGTATGGATATCCTTGTTCGATATTTTTTTTGGACAACAATAGAAACACTAATATTTCATTTAGTATCATGAGCAAAGAACATGCCCGCAAACAAATACTCAAAACAAATATAACAGTCACAGAACCAACCAATTACCTTTGCTCTAGAAAATAGCAAGACCAAGCTAAATGTGTGAGCAATGGCTTCATAATTCTCAGGCATATTTGCAGGGGAAATGGATTGTACCCATATTGAGGAGAGAAGGAGTACGATTTGGTGGCTGCTGAGTCTTAGAGAAATAGGACCCTGAAGATCAAGAGGAAAATAATTTCACTACTTGGTGAAGTCGAATAAAACAGACTCAAAGTGAAAGACACATTCTATACAACAGTCGAGAAATCAACAATGTTATTTCATAATGAATTGCTGAAGTCAAATGCCAACATATCCAGCGTATGAGTGTTGTGGATGCACAGTTATAAAAAGAGTAGAAACATTTTCATGTAATCTGAATGAATGTTTGAACTCTAATGCACAATATATCCACTATATGAGTGTTGTCAATATATGGATATTAAGATGAATGCACAATTAGAAAATGTTGCAAATGATTACTTCTGACAGAAGGTACAAGTAGCACAGATGGAGGATAAAACAATAATAAGTTTCCTAAGATGATTTGGCCATGGCATACATAGACCTCCAATACAAAGTTAATTGGTACAACACTGTGATGATAGAAGGTGTTAAAATGAGATGAGGTAAAAACAAAAACCATATACATAGAAATTGTCCCAAAAGGCCTACAATTTCTCAAATTTCATGTAGGTTTAGCAAAGAACGTAATACGATAGAAGAAAAAGATTCAGATAGAAGATACCAACTAATTAGGATAAAGGCTTTGTCAAGTTGGTACAGGTACATTAGATCCAATGTTTTCCCAAGAGTTTGTATATTTGCATGTTAGTGTAGGATAAGTGTGATTTAGATGATTTCTAGCTTTAGAGAAACCCTAGTTTGTCTAAAAAGACAAATTACTGAGTATTGGAATAAGCTGGTCCCAATTTGGTTGGGATTGAGGCATTGTTGTTGTTGTTTGTCCCTATTATTCTGAGCAAGCTTCAAACCATTTTCAGCAGAGGATGTTCAAGTGTATGCAGCAAAACAAACTGTTCAAGCGGCAAAACATTTTATAGCCAAGTAATTTACTTGCCAAGGATGTGAAGAGAGGGTCAATCAAAAGCTTGAGTAGTAAAAGGAGAAGCAGACATGAAGTCCCATGATGTGAGGCCAGTAGAATGGATCATACCAAGGAATCTAGGAGTAACAGCCGTATCTACTAAGATGGTGAAGATGGTTACAGAACCTACCATTTCGTTACTTGGCTTGTTCATAGACTCTTCAATAGGTGCAGGAGAGCCTTTCATGCTATATACCCCGCTATATGTTGACTTTATTCTGTTGAGCATCCCACTATTGTTATCTTTCTGTTCCATTCCAAGAGTAACCTTCTCCATTGAAGGGGACCTCTGGTCTCTCAGCTTTCCAAAAAGTGCAGCTGAAGAAGAAAAGACGGAAACAGTTCTAGAGAGTGCTCTTGAAAAATCTGCTGCCTTCCTTAGGTGGGTTTCCTCAGATACCTTCTGAGGAGAAACAGAAGATGGAACAAGGACAACAGAAAAGATTCGATGAGCTCCAACTCGCGTTTCATGATCAGGGTGGACCATAGCAGGGAGTAACTGATGAAACAAAGCCTCTGGGAATGCCTAAATATAAAGATAAATCAGATTCGTAACTCAATATGCCTCAGAAAAAAGCTAGGAAAGCAAAGAACAGTCTGATAAATTCAAATGTCAATCAGCTTACTTTGTTTTGGTATGACAAGTTTGGCATAGAAGCTATGATTTGAGAAGCACGGTAAACAGCAGCAATAGTAGTTCTTGCTATCACTTGGATACTTGTGATGTTCTCTAACATTACTGCCATCACATCAAGAATAGGGCCTGCATCTCCAACCTAATAGTCAAGAAAATGAAGAATCATGACTTCCGAACACACATCAATAACAAGAAGTTTGATTAATATGTAGTTAGTCCCATCAAAAAGAGACTTTAAATTCCTGTTTAATTTGTAACTAAGCAGCTTCCAACCAATTTACCGAGAATGCAACTTATTTGATATTCAAATCCAATGACAGATTAACTGCACCTTATTTGACAACTCCACAAGGCACTCGTCCACTGATTCCTGGAAAAGCCGGTTCCACTTTATTAACTCGGCTCCCAGCTTTGCGTCATCATGAGTATAATGTATACTTTTCCGTAAGTGCCTCATGATATCAGTTATTGCACTGACTAGGGCAATGGAATGATGAATCTTCGTTGTTTGAGCAAGTGAAGTCACCACCTGAACAATGTCAAGCTGCATTTCAGGTTGTTTAAGAACATTTTTGTGATCTAGGTGCTTGACTAATGTTGACAGCAGAAGGTGCGCATTCTCTCCTGCATAATTTAATCGGGGAAGGAGGAACAAAAAAGTGAGAGGAAAAGCCATTATGAATTTTCACCACAAGGAAAACATAACTACTATACAAGGAAAAGTAGGAAATTTTTGAAGAACCACATATTATGAACTATTTGCAAAAAGTAAATGAGAGTGCCAAAGAATAAAAAGAAAATAAACTCTACCAGTAACTTCTCTCTCTATTTTCCCCTTTCGATAGGTAAAGTTAAAAAGTAACTTCATACCTGAAGCATCCATCGTGTACTGCATATCTTTTAAAATAGGTACAGCAATTCCATTTTCAGTAGGCCATAAATTGTCGTCGTCAAAGTAGCGGAATAAAGATTCCAAAACTCGCCTTGTGGTTGTAGCCTCCTTACCTAGCTTGGCCATGTTATGCAGGCAAGCCCTAGACCAAAATGCTGGGTTTTCGGCATCCTCCCTGTCAAGGAAAATTAAGAAGCACTTTAGACACTACACATGAAAAAAGCAAGAGGCCACCTAACATTTAGTATAAAATATTAACTTTGAAATATTTAGTTCCCCTTTCTCATTCACAATGATTCTCCACGAGGGAACCTTCGCGATGACTTCTGGGGAAGGAGAAACGTGGCCCTCAACTTTGCGCACTTCTTCCACCCACCTGTTCTGGTTTGAGTCTTGAGTTTCCTTTCTCGGCCTTGGATAATTTTCCAAGACTACTGAAACAATCTAATAGATAGGATAAATACATTAGTAGAAGCAATTGAGACGTCTGGAAAAGTAAGATGGGAACAGTTTAAGCTACTACAATAAAGTTGTGACAACACACAACTGGAAATACGAAAGATCTATTTCAAGGTAATATCCCAAAAGCTACAATAATTCTGACATGGAAACAGTTCATCACAACTGGAGATCAAATGATTGCTATGCAGATTTATTGCACCAGTATAATCTTTTTTTGTACTACAGACTATTAGTTCTGTTTATAAGTAGAAGAAGCTTGTAGGATTTCACTGGGTATGTTGTTGTTGTTGTATAAGTAGAAGAAGTGGCATGGTGAAGTCCACGTGATCAGTCATATGAAACAATAAAAGCTACAAGTTCCATCCACCTATTGTAGCCAGAAACAGGTCATTGTCAGGAGACAATTCTGGAATGAACAGTAAAAGGCACAAATTGTACGACATATTCAGTAAGAAAATTCATATGCTCTGCTGTGTAAGACTAATGAATGTTGTATACTCTGCAGTTTGAGGCAGCAGTAGTACTCCAATATCTGTTACCGTAATCAAGATGTTCAGATTCAAGTTTATACTTAACCTTCCTACAACAAATATATACCAACGGTAATCAGTTGATGCAATGGCAAAGCCAATCTGGGCCTGGTTTCACCTATAAGTTGATTTAGTGATCCGAGTGCTATTGAGTGCTATCTGTTTTTAGCTAATTTTGTTTGTTCAATGATTACAGAGCATCAAAGGCAAAAAACAGGTAGTGATGAAAAGTAATTAGTTTTATCCTAAAGAGATAGCTTGAACACCCTTCGGGGTGGCCCGGTGGTTTGGGCTTGGGACTTCCATGTTGGAGGTTTCAAGTTCGAAACCCCTTGCCAGCGAAAGCAAGGGGTTTGCCTTCTGGGTCGAGCTCGTCGCACCGGGCTTGCCTAGTGCGGGTTACCTCTCCTATGTGGTTTGCGAGCTATTGCATAGGAGCGGGGGTTTTACCCTATGCCCAAAGGGTAGCGGCTGCGGTTTCCCTTGTCATAAAAAAAAAAAAAAAAAAGAGATAGCTTGAACATATAATCGACAGCATCATGTTAAAACTGGAATGAACCAGAAAAATCAACATCAAGAAGAGAAAGAAACTTCTTGTAAAGCCAACTTAACATGCTCTCTAGCGCAAACTTTTACTCAGTTTCACTTATTTGGTGTCCAGAAATCGTGCACATGCAAATAAAATCTTATCAAGCTTTTGACTTTTCACATGGCCCTCAATGAACACAAGAGTGGAGATACTTCACACTTCTATAAAGGGAGAACTGAAAATACTGATCTAGCATTATTTAGATCTGACAATAAGAACACAAGGTGGAAAGAATCTGCTTACATTGTCAAATTCCGCTGAAACATGGGAATATTCGCCCATGAACCAAACCTGTGACATGTGTCAAAGTTCTTGTAAGAATAACAATTTAACAAAGTACTCCAGATCAACATTTGGATGCAGGTTAGAGATGGTCATGGTTTTATATCATTAATCATAGAAGTCACTGGTATCAGGACTTTGAGGAGAATAGAAAACTAAACTCATACGCACTTGCCAATGCCTATGTACTGAGGCAGGGATTGAGATATAATTTTAGATAATACGGCCCACTTCAAATGCTGATTTCAAATCTGACTAGATAACTCTTTTATCAGTGATGAATGAGATTGGCATGGCGAACTGCATGCTACATTTACCTTCCATGAAATTATATGTATTATGCCACATGCTTTATGAAACAACCAGTCACACTTTCTTCTAGGAAAAACTAAGCCAAACACAACTAGTTAATAAACTAAGAAAAGAGTATCTTGTTGGAAAATGACCTTGACCCTAACTCAACCAAAGAGCTAGCTCAAGTGATGAGGATTGTCCAAACTATTTAAGGAGGGTAAAAACCATACACCTAACGGATGTGGGATACTGAGCATTGTATTTAATTGTTTAAGAGTCCCATGCTATAATTAGCTTTGTTCACTTCATCAATATTGCTCAAACAAGACTCTGCAGCCTATCCATGGTAATAACTGTTTTCCTTTTACAACGATGTCTTCGGCAGAAAATGCTAAGAAATAATTTTAAAAAAGAAGAAAAAGTCCCTTGGGAGTCTTAGAATACTGTCTATCCTTATTGTAGCTTCAAGGGTGTTCTGACAGTCAAAATTCTAATACATCAGGCTTAAGCGCCTACAGCAGGAGAAATTTTTGTGTTATATGAAAATTAGAAATGTTGTAGTAGCTGGCGTATAAATATATATGAAGACAACAGAAGTCATTTTTCCTAAATGTCTTGGTCTACATCATTAGTCATCCAATCATGCAAAAAATGGAATGCTGCCATCCTAAATTGTATAACATTTAGACTTATTTTGACTTAATTCCTTTTAGAAATGAAGAAAAGCACACTTTTATATCATTTGTGTTTGATGGAAAACAACCACGTTAACAGTTTGTATCACAAACACATAGTAAACAGACTAAATAGTTGGAAAAATCTACACAAATTCTGTACCATTGCAGAAAGTGCTTTCAGGCCAACTGTGCGGAGATTTATAGCACTTTCCTCCTCTCCTATTTGTTGTGCCAGTTGACACAGCTTTGGAATAAAACCATCTAAATGAAACATGTAAGTACCGTCTTTCTGCATAAATCAATAAAGTCAAGAAAGTATAAGATAATTCAAATTTGTCAGATATAACTGATGCATAAACATGAACAATAAATAACACCCTATAGATCCAGTCTAAAGTTGAGGAGAACTCCAAAGCACCAACCTGATTATTTACAAAATCAAATAGTGATTCACATCCGACAATTAGCATGTCATTCTCACGCGACTGATCTAGAAGAGTTTGTAAGACGCTGAGCAAACTATTTGCAAAAAGTGGCCTGACAGATAAATGTACGAAACCATATTACCATACATAATATAATGTGAAAATTAGAAATGCATCTCTTTGTGGCCATCACGAACCAAAAAATGAAAGAAGCCGAAAAAGACCAATTCATACTTCGCTAAGCAACAAAAACTTACATGTGCTCCTTGCATGAAACAACCAACTTTTTGTATATACACATAACAACCTTTGCTGACCGAAAATTCTCATTTCTCAATTCCTTATAACACTTCTCTTCAAGTGACTTTGTTATCTGTTCAGCAGATCCAAGAAAGGTTAATGATAAAAATGTAATAGAAAATTTGGACTTTAGGCATGAAGCAAAAAGAAGATTTCTGCTACATAGGGAACTATGACGACATGATGCAAACATTCATTTAACTAAAGCTATTTCCAAATTTAAGCATATGCTTTGGCAGCTGAATAACCAAATGAAGTTCTTTTCAGCATTCTGGCTGAATCTGGAATGTGACTTAGTTCCTTCCCAGTATCATGCTATCTCAGCCAATCAATTTAACCAGGAATTGCAGGCAGCGGACTCCCTCTAACTGACTCTCCTCAGTTAAAACGTGACCTAATACATTAAAGAAGTGCATCTAAGATAACTATTTGATGGTTGTACAGTCGAAGTCATGGATTCAAATGGGTTCCAAATGTATGCTCATTTCAAATGCAATATCCATGACATCACACGGTTCTAATCAAATAAGAGGTTTTTACTAGAGTTCTACTTGTAATTTCGGAAAACCTGGATACATTTGTGAGCTAGTTTCCTGGTTACTATCACCAGTTTACCAAAAATGGAATCTCATTACCAGACAAAGAAACTGTAAGTAAATAAAGTTATCCTGAAGATTAGCAAAAATATAATAGTTTACAAACTTTCAGGAGGCTTTTCATGGATTGTTTCAAGGGCTCATAATTTTCATGTAACACTGGGAATGAATATACCTTGGGAATTCGAAAAGGATTTTTTGCAGCATATTCACAAAGTTTTCCAATTTTCCTATCATTTGGTTCTTCTTCCTGCACAGGGAATGCACAAATGTCAAATACATGTAGATGTAGCATAGAAAGACAGCAAATTTATCATTTGTCAAATGGCCAAATACTACTCTTTCTGGATATTACCTCATATAAATGCACTGCTGAATGTTGCTTAAAATCATTTTGAACTTAAAAAGGTAATGCCAACCATGTAAATCAAAGGTAAAATTAGCTCATCAATTTCAGACACAATAATTCTTCAAATCTTATGCTTCAGGTTATTGACAGGCTATGCTTCTGTATTATAGTAGCTAGATATAATAATTTCAGGAACGTGTGTTTACGTGTTTATATGATTAAACTTGAGCTGAATCTAATCTATCAATGTGCAGAGATAATTGATGCTTCACATTCAATTTATATACAAATTTCTTATACCATACAGAAGTTCAAATATATTGCCCAACTTCCATCAAATTCAAATATCATGAGGCTTCCCTGAGAATCAAACAAGACCAAATATTGATGTGGCCACTCTAGAAAAATTTAGGATATTTACTTTCATCTTGGAATACTAAATTTCCGGGAGACACATTTACTATCACATTTTGACTTGAGATGCATGGTAGAAATTGAACAAGTTTTGAAGGAAAGAGAAGAAGAAAATGACAGCATTCATAGAGTCGGGAGATCTGGTGGGGCTGGGGTTACTCAAAGGCAAGGGTAAAGTAGTTATTGGAGAGCAAATGGCTGGTCTTTGTAACAAGAGAACAGGTCCCTTTCCAAAAAGCAAACCTTTCTAACCAATAAGGAAAAGGGAACTTATCTGCTGTCGACACAAAAGCTAGTGCTTGATTGACCAAAAGAAGATAGAAAACTTTTTGGAAAATCCAAGACAAACACGAACTATGGATTTGGACACTACAGGTGATACTTCTTTTGTTTCTTTGGGAAATACATATATCAAATACATGAATAATAATATTTGCCTATTTTGCACCAGTGCTCCCCATGCACAATGTAAGGGTGGTGAAATTAATCCTCTGCTATCTGAAACTGAACTTTTACAGACTCATAAGCAGAGGTCAGGTTGTTAGAGATTGAATAGCAGGAAGATGGCACAAACAAGTAGTTGATTAATATTGGTGGTTCGCTCCTTTAGCAGGTGAAATATCCATATAAAGTAAAAACAATCAATGCCACTTACCTACTGCCATCTAAATCTAATACAAGCAAAAAGATGATGACTTCAAGAATCCCTATTAAGTTAAAAGTTCAAATGATTCATTAATACAGAGAGAAACTTATGACTAGACTCCACAAACTGATTTGGGAGATTTAACACATAAAAAGGAACCAAACAGAACATGGAAGGTGCTTATATTCACCATACAATCCTTGACTAACCTGGGACCGAGGGAAAATGTCTGAGATCAACTTCTTATACCTCTTAACAGGCTGCCTTGATCTTGTCCTCATCGCAGGGCAGAAGAAACAAAGGCTTCCACATGCTGGCAATACTTGCCTTGACATCACACCGGAGACTCCGTTCATTTTTTACTAACACGAAATTTGTTTTTTTGCCCAATTGAGTTAGCTCACAAGGTAAAAATGCTTTCTTTCCCTCCCTTTAACCTCTAATAACTCAAGAATCACTAAACCCTCAAAAAAATCAGAAAGGGAAAGAAAAGCACTCAGGAGCTTATGGGTACTCCTCCTCCTTTAGTCCTGTTTTGTTGCAGCCTACAAATTAAAGAAATTCAAAACCACTTTACATCAAAAATCTCATTAAACCATCACATATCAAAATCTACCTACAAATGAGCAACAACAACAACAACATACCCAATGAAATCCCCATAAAGTGGGGTCTGGGGAGGGTATAGTATACGCAGACCTTACCCCTACCTCCCGGAGGTAGAGAGGGCTATCTCCAAAAGACCCTCGGCTCAAGACCTATCTACAAATGAGTAATATGATCAAAAGGGTATCCCAATTTTCTATCAACTAATCAAGATCATTAACCAAAATGGGGTTTCAAGAAAACTTGAAAACTAACCAAATTAAGCAACAGGGTATATGGAAATTTGAAAAAGATCATTTTTTTACAAATGAATTGGATGAAAATAACAGATACCCTAATATATATATAGACATTTATGCAAATTCTACAAACTGGCAATGAGTCATATACATATATGTATATAAATATATACATATACCTTTCAGATGAATGCCTGTAAAGTACAGAGCTGATGAACAATCAAAGATTTCCAACAATGCACCGGATCTCCTGCATTTCTTCCCCTTCTTTCAACAACCCTTCTCTAAAAAAAAAATTGACTCTCTCTCTCCTCTAAACACAATTTTTTTTTAAAAAAAAATAATCTTGAAAATTAGAAGAAAAAAAATAATGGATTTGGCCGGACACTAATTACTAATTAAGAAAAAAATAGTTTAACGGTAATATAAAGATTAAAGATATATAGAAATGGAAAGGGGGAATGTTTGACTTACTAACATATAGGGGATTTATTAATGTATGCTTCCAATTTGGATTTTTTGTGAAAGTTAAAAAGGACGAATAGTTTCTGTTTTTCTTTTATTTATTTGTTTATATTTATTAATTTATTATATAGAATTGAGAAAAATAAATTCTTTCTTTTAATAATTTGACAGTGACATTTAAAATATGATTGATGGTTAATGGCCTTATGTTTTATAAATGGATTTAATCCCCCCCCCCCCTCAACAAGGTTTTTTGTTTGTTGTTTTGGGGTCGGACTAATTTGGGTTTATGCCGGAAAGTCAATCTCATTTTGAGGGAAATTACTTCCTTTCAAAGGTGAGGTCCGAAAATGAATTTGTTATCGTATAGTTGACTGATGATTACTAGTAATTTTGACTTCGTGCAAGCGAGTTGCAACCTACAATTCGAACTAAGTATAGGTTTTCGGGGTTAGTTCACCCTCGTGAGATCACAATCATTTTGTCCAAGTCATTGTAGCACGTGTGTCGGCTAGGACATTATGACTTGATGGCATCTTCATCTAGTTTATCACCAGTAGTTTATTAGGGTTCCAAACTCAATAATGACAACTAAATACGAAGGTTGCATTCGTTGTGAGACTTAACTCAATACTTACGACACGAGTTGACGATAATCATGTTTTATTCTCAATATTTTAATATGGAATTTTTTTTATTAAGGATAGAAAGGTACTTACCATTTTTGTTGGTAAAACAAGATGTTTTTCTTGAGTTTACAAAGATATGCGGTATTTATATTGATGGGAGATAGCATAAATTTATTACTAAATTTGCAACTTATACACCTCAATTATGCAAGTTCTCTATTACTCTTGAACTACATTGTTTGCATTTAATACAAATTGATCCAACTTGCAAATTTAGCCACCAAATGTGACCATGAATAACTGTCACATAACTACATTTACTATTACAATGTTGACAGTTTTTTCTTCTTATTTTCTTGACTAATGCCTCTTAACAAAGTCATGATATTTTCTTGACCAATAACTAAAGTATCTTATTTTTTTTAAAAAAAAAAAAAAACAATTATGTTTACAACCATTCATTTATTTCACTTTGATCTAATTACTAAATCTTGTTTAAGCTTTAAAAAAAGGTAATTAAAAAAATAAAATTAAAAAAGAACTACTCATCATGCCCATGTGTTAGTTTATTGGCTCTTTCGCTTTACAACTCTTTTATGACTTAATTAAGCAGGTGTCATAATTATAAAAGAACTCAAGTGAATCATTTGGTAAAATAACAATATATTTTTTTTTTTACTTTTTGCCTTTTGAAGTTGCTAGCTTTTAATTTGATATTTTAAAGTTGTCTCCATGTGATCTATAGATCACAGGTTTAAGTCGTGAAAACAGTCACTAACATTTGCATCAAAGTAGGTTGACTACATCACAGTCTTTAAGATGCGATCCTTCTCAGAATCAATGTTTTGTACACCTCATTTTTATTCTCAAGGTTTTGGTGATTGGAAAAAAAAAATCATAGAAATCTTGGAATATTCTAGCTTTCAAATATGTCCACATAATTCTTAGAGGGAAAATTTTTGAAACAACAATATTTTAGCATTTAATCATAACTTCTATTATTAACTTATGATAGAACTAACACTCATAAGCATATTACTTTATATACTTTTTTTTACTTAAGTATTTATAAAAGCTATGGATTCACGTGAACTCAATAACTTTTGTCCAGATCTTGTATATGTATTAAAAACTCTACTAAATATCTATAAATGTTTGATTGTGAACCAATTATTAATGTGTATATTAACTTGAGATTGTTATAAGACTATAAGCTTAAAATCTTAAATTAAGTACTAACAATAATTATGATAGTAGTTAGGAGCAGATAGATGATAATTGCTCATCATTAATCTAAATTAATAACTTGCCTTGTAAGAAAGAGCTGGATTAGCACAAACACTATTATATATAGGGAATGTTGTCTACAAATGGTAAATCATTAGTGTAACGTACACAAACTTTACTCCTAACTTGAGAAGGTAGAAAAGTTATTTCCGATATACCATCTGCTCTGTATATATGTTAATTTGGATGTGTAGTGAAAGAGAAGATAATGAAAGACAACAGAGAAACCAAGGGAACATCCATCCACTTTGGAGAAAAAAAATCAAGTCATATTGATCTTCAATCAAACTCAAGTCATATGTAAATCTTGTAAGAATGAGTAAGACTTTTTCTCAAAAAGAATTAACAAGAAAAAAAATTATGTACTTTTGCTTCTTTACATATAAAAAATTTCGAAACAGCCTCCCTACCCTCGCAAAGGTAGGAGTAAGATTTGTGTACATTCTACAGGCATGTTGTTGTTTGCTTCTTTACATAGAACTTCCTTTATGTTCCCTTTCAACGTGTTCCACAAGGGCAACAGGATCTCGAAAACCTTTACTACACCTCGGGCAGACATCGATTGTCATGTTCATAACACCATTCTTCTCGTGTACTTTCTGCACGTGGTCGATGAGAGCTCTAACTGTAGAAAATCTTAGATGACATTGTGGGCATGGCTCTACTTGGCTGCTGTTGTTAGTAACACTGTGGTTGGTGGCGCGGCTGCTTTGCCCCGTCTGCTGTGGTTGATTAAATTCACTGTTGAACTTCTCCTTTACGGATGATACAACCTTTAATAGGCTCGTGGTCCACCTTGAGGTTGTCGTGGGCTGAGCTTTCTTCGAATCTTCTTTACTTCCATTCAGAAAGTTCATGAACTGGAAAGTAGCTTCTGGTTTCTTAGGTCCGGGGCAACTGTGATCAGGTCCAAACCGGTGCTTCAAGCAATGATCGACAGTACAATCCCGACATTTAATTGTGTTGGAGAAAGTCAAGAGCTCTTTGCAGCGAGGCACAGGACATTTTTTTTTCTTTGTGGCTTTCTCATAGTTTGATGGATCACACTCGGTGTTCACATGTGATTCCCAAGTTATATTTGGGTCTTCAACAGGATTTAGGCGTACCCCTTTTGCACAGAGCGGGCAAATGACCACTGTAACATTATTCTTGTTAGCCGTTGGACACTGATGTCTAATATAGCTTCGATGATCTAAACAATACACCTGCAAAGAAGTATTGTATGTTAACACATTCAGCGTAAATTAGTCCCAATTATGTTACGAATAAACAAAGTTGAGTCCATCATACAGAATATCATCGACTTGCAGTTCGTTCCTAACAGATTTAAACATATGATACTCAACCGAAAGCCACCACCATAGAGACAGCAAAAGAGATATCTGGGATTAGAACCAGTACAATTCTTATTTCAACTATTAACAATCTATAAAAGAAACTAAGATATTATACCAGATCACTGTAACTCGTAAGAGCAAGGAAGCAAGGACAACTCTACTAAAAGTAGTCAATATTCTTTTTGATAAAAGCACGAAAAAATGTCGTTTAAAGCTTATTACTTCTGAGAGAGTTTCTAAAACATAAGCAGAAGCGAACCAGTATATACTAGTTGGAATATTGAAAATGAAAGAAAATTGTGATTCTGTCAATGCTTCATGGGTCTAGCCTATATAGAACCAATACGGGCTATTCAAGTTTAGAATAACTCCTGATATCTCCATTCTGAAAGCCACATTACAAGTTCTGGAACATTAAGCTTTAAAATTCAGAATAAAGACAGAACAACAGAGGTAAAAGTTTGATCAACCACGTGAAGCACATCAACTACTGGTACTCCGAGATGCACATTACACGAGAATAATCATAGAAATACTAAGACCAATAGTTCAATATTCAAGACTTCATTCTCTCTTGTTGTATCATACAAACAATTGATTGCAAGCTTCTATATACAATAAATGATTTAATCTTTTTCCTTTCCTTTTTCTGTAAATTTTTTTGATCTGATAAAATCCCAACCCCCAAACTCTCCTACCGAGGAGCCGAAAAAATGGTCCTTTCCCACTTTGCTACTTGAATCTCAACCTTATTGTTGGAGGTAGAGGGAGATAACTACTAGACAATACACCTCCCTAATCACTGGATTGTTTATCTTCATCAACTGTTTCCGTCTCTACCTAATGAATTGCTACATAATTCCTCATCAACACAGCGGACAGCTGCTGCACTTCGACTTATATGTAGCTTAGATAGTATGGAAGGAGAAAAAGCATAAAATGCTCAAAATGAAACAAAATGTGTCATATCTTCGCTCCTAGGCTTCAATTCAACTTTGTCATGTTCTGAATTACTCAATCCTTCACATTTTCTTCAATCCAATTTCTCACACACAGCAAATCTTCAGAAAACATCAGGATTATATTTTTTTTCCTCCCACACCTAGCCCTCCACTCCCACGACTACCAGACAACTATACCCAAAAAAGGTTCTTTTTCCTATGGACCAAAAAGATTTAAACTTTGATACAAACCTAGGTAAAAAAACAATCCTGCTTCATACACATACACTTGAAAATGGTCCTTTTCCACTTTGCTAGTTGAATCTCAACCTAATGATTTGAGGAGATGGTTTGAAGTGGAAAGTGTTAACTACTAGACTATACCTCCCTTTCACTACTGTTCAAATTTCAATATCTGATAAAAAAGGGCAGCTTGGGGCACTAAGTTCCAACTACGGGGAAGGGAAGGACTACAACGGTCTGTTGTACGCAGTCTTACCCTGTATTTCTGCAAGAGGCTGAAATTTCAATATCTGATCACCTCATGAAATAGCATAACATGCTCAACATTAAACAAAATGTGTCATAGTTTGGTTCCTAAGCTTCAGCTCAACTTTGTCATGTTCTTGATTACTCAATCCTTCACATTTTCTTGAACCTAATATCTCCAACAAAGCAAAATTCTCAGAATACCCCACCACAACCACAACTACACCATCTTTTTCCAATGGACCAAAAAGATTAAACCTTTGATATAAACCCAGATCAAAAAACTCAAAAACAAAAAGTAACTTTTATCCCTATCACCCCCACATCAACCAAACAACTACACCAACAAAATGTTCTTTTTCCTGTGGACCACAAAAGATTGAAACTTTAATAAAACCCCAGATCAAAAAACTAAAAAAAACAAGAAAGATTTCAACACAACTGACAAAAAGACAGTGAATCCATGTATAAAAGGAAAAAAAAGTTAATTTTTCTCCTGTGGACCAAAAAGATTGAAACTTTATCACACCCCAGATCAAAAAACTCAAAACCAAGAAAGATTTCAACACAAAATTAACAAAAAGACAGTAAATCAATGCACAAAAGAAAAAAAATTGCACAAATGGTAAAGAGGGAAAGAAAGGGGTACCTTGTAACAGCAATCACAGGTAAAAGGCAAGAAATCAATCTGCCTACAATCCTCAACAGAACAATGCTTCCCAAGATTTGAGAATTCTGGTGTACCCATTGAATTGATTACTTTGTAAACAACAACAAGAAAAAAGGGGAAAAAATTGAAATTGATAATTTGGGAATTTAGGTAATGGGGTTTCTTTGAAGATTCTTGAGGAGACAATAGGATAGACAACGCTGGAATTGGAGAAAGATTCAAACGTTGTCTCTCCTAACTTGCCTGGCGAATGATGACTTTTCTACTATTTGTATCTTGTTCTTTTTTTTTACCCTATATTTTTGCGTATTGAAAATAACTAAATACGTCCATATTTATAATGGTAAGAAATCGAATTAAATTAGGATTAGAAAACAAATTTGTATATGAAATAAATAAATCCTAATTAGATATTAATTAATTAAATAACAAATTCTAAACAATTTAGGAATCCTACTCCAACTTTGAATTATTATTCTAATAATTTTGATTTTTTTTTCGTAAATTATAATTGAAGAATGGTGAATATTAGATACAGTTTCAAACACTAGAATGTCCTTATGACGTAATAATTTATGTGGTTTGTAACTGCATTGCAGTTAGATAATTTAGATTTCCATTTAGGAAAAAACGCTTCTTATAGAGAATTTTTTTTATATCTAAAACTTGAACTCGAAACCTCTTGAGTAATGAAGGAGCAATAACACTACATTCTTTGATGATATATAATACTCCATATAACTATGATAGTATCAAATAATTACGAAACGTATTTCGATTTTTTTGAATTTTGTAGTAAATACACTATGCACATGCATGTTGATATAATACACTATACACATACTATTTTTTTGCGGAACACTTAATAGTTACCACCATTCATACAATAATAGGAATTAATTTTGATACTTTACATTGTCAGCAAAGTTTTTAAATTCGTATCAAATACCTTGAAATAAAATAAGATACAAAGAAGTATTAAACAACTATAAGATTTAGTATATGTGGTTTACATGTTACAATAGCTATCAGTTATCAGGAGGATGGTTTGTCTGTTCTATTGCTTCCTATTTGGTGTTCGGTACTTATTTTATGATTCGACTAATTCAAATTCGTGTTAAAAAATTTTACTTAAAGAATTAAACATTTCCTATTAAAGGTGATTCCATTCTCAGAAGTAGAACTCAAAATCTTTAATTAAGCATGTAGAAATAGAGGTTTTTCCGATGAAGGATATTCAACTGACCACTTCTCTGCCACCGTAGCCCCACCCCCACCCCCTAATTTTATTGTAAGTTACAAAAATGACAAAAACACATAACAAAGCAAAAAGAGTTCCATTTCCATTACTCCACTTATCAAAGTTTCTAACAACATTGCCTCTTTTACATATGCAATCTTTGCACTAAACTCATATCATAAATTGGTAACATAATAGTTGTTGTATGTTTGGACCTCTTGTCGTTTGTTTGTGTGAAAAAAGAAAAAAAAACAGTTGTTTTAGGCCTTGACAGGTTCAGTGGTAAGTCCAAATCCAAAAGGGAACAAAGGGTCATAATGTGAATCACCAACATTCATAGGGAGTTGATCAACAGTCTTGAACCAAGTCCTTGCTAGTTTTCCAGTAAAACCATAATCACCAAACAGGACATCAGCTACACCTTGTCCTTCTGTTCCTGGTAACCAAGCTGCTACAACTGCATCCATTTGAGCTAGGTATGGTTGGATCACAACCGGACGCCCCGTGAGAAGCACAACGACACATTTCACCGAGGCACAAACCGTGGTCATGATGTCTGGACCAGGTGCGGGGATTGTTAAGTTTAGGCTGTCACCTGAACCTTCCGCGTATGGGGTCTCTCCCACCACGACTATAGCGTAGGAGAAACTGTTGGACTTGACGAATTCGCTATCCGGATTTTCCTTATACACAACCTTTGTTTCTGGATCAACTTTGTTCTCTATGGCTGAGAGGATTGTAGTACCTGTCCAAAAAAAGTTGCTAATTGATCAGTGTACAATATTGTTGTACTCTTTCTTAGGTAGGTTTACTAATAGGTCATAGCCTGACTCGTTCAACTCAAATTCGGACATATAAGTTCAGGGTTATGTTGCTTAGACTTCATAGAAAATGTTGTTGTGCACGTGTTGGATCCTTAAAAGATGCACGACTTTTGGAGGATCAGACATGCACATATCGACATTTTTGAAGAGTCTGAGCAACTTTGAGGGATAAGAAATGTACCAATTGTTGTGTTTCCGCTAAGTCCTTGCCATGTAATGGTCCATCCACCACATTGGTATCCCATATTGTTAGCATGGGCTCCTGCAACTAATATATTTGTTGCTTTTTTTGGAAGTGGCAAAACTGGTTCATCTGCATTTGCTCCATTTTTCAACAAAACAAGTGACCTTCTCACTGCTTCTCTTGCCAATTCTCTATGCTCCTACAAGATTGTAACACAACAAAGATGAATTCAAGATTTTACCTTTTCCGAGTTTATAACTTGTTATCTCATCTAGGAAAAACGATCAAGAAATTGAGCATCTTTGTCCTTCATTTGACCTTTTGGTCTAGTTTTACCCCTACCATTAGAAGAAAGTCTCGTTTTTTCCCTTGAACACTAAAGGAGCTCCAACGTAAGGACATGTGGAGTCCATCGTCTTATGTTGGAGCTCCATTAACGGCAATGACAAGTACGAGACAATTGGTAACGACAAGAATATGAACGGGCCAAACATATAAAGGAAGGCAAATCGAACAATTTTAAACATTTTCCCTATCATTTATCGCTACACATTGAACTTACCGGGCATCCAAGATATTTCGTCAAACTATAATCAGCAAGAGGGTTCTCAAAAAGTCCCATTTGGAACTTCACCCTGAGAATTCTCTTGACTGCATCATCGATTCGAGTCATTTGAACAAAGTTGTTGTTCACTAAATATGTTAAACCATCAATGAATTCTGTATAGTTGTAGGGCAACATAACCTGCAATATACAACAAGGAAAAGAGCAAGCATTAGTTCTTTAAAGGTCATGTAAATCAAGTCGAAACTCGTTCTTCATGTTGTAAAATCGTGTGATAGTACGAGACAGATTCAGAATTTAAACAGCTATTACAGATATCGTTGATTCGCCCACAACGTGCACAAATTATAAAATGGATATACATTTTGATATAAATTGATTAGTTACTAACCATGTCAATGCCAGAATTGACACCTTCAAGAATGGAATATGTATAGTTTGTATGCCAAGGATAAGTAAGCTTATCAATTCCTGCCCAATCTGAAATAACGAACCCCTGAAACAAATTCCACAAACATTCACAAAGTTAGTTCGAAATCCCCATCTTGTTGCATCCTATGTTGCTCAGATCCTCCAAAAATGTCATCACAATCGTCTCGAACTTCCAAAAACAATTGCATTTTTTGAAGGACCCGAGCAACATTCATAATGTTAATTTGAAATCCCATCTAGTTGCATCCTATGCTGCTCGAGTCATTCAAAACTGCCATCGCACTAATGTCGGATCCTCCAAATTTTTTGAAGAATTAGACAGGGGTGCAACAATACTTTTGGAGGTTCCGAGTAATATATAGGTTGTGTCTATTGAACACTATAATGTTGCTCGGATCCTCTAAAATGTTTGAAGAATTAGACACGGGTGCAACAATACTTTTAGAGGTTCCATGAGCAATATAGGTTGCATCTTTTAAACACTACAATGTTGCTCGAATCCTCCAACAACGTTCCCACACCGTGTCAGATCCTTAAAAAATATTGTCGCACTTGTGTTAGATCTTCCAAAACAGTGCGACAACACTTTTGGAGGGTCTAAGCAACATAGATTGCATCTATAAACACTACAAAATGTTGTTGTATCCGCATCAAATTCTCCAAAATAAATGTATTTATGAGAATTCGACATGGGATACAACAACATTTTTGAAAAGTCCAAGCAACATACAGGTAGTTAAATTCACAAAGAGAGGATAGAATTAGGAATTTACTCTGAATCTAAGTGTGCCTTTAAGAAAACCAGTAACCATTTCTTTATTTTCATGCATTCTGAGACCATTCCAACTTGAATAGGAAACCATAACAGTAGAAACACCTTTGATGATTGAACTATAGTAACCTGCCATATGTATACTAAGCAAACCATGTCTATCAATAATTGTATTGTTTTCATTGATTCCTTTTACTGTCCCACCATCTCCTACATAATGCTTAGCACAAGCAGCCACCTTTTTCCTGTAACAAATAACAGTGACGGAGCCAGAAATTTCATTAAAACACATTCGAGGTTAGTAACAACGCAACAACAACATAGTGTTCTAGGTTTACCAACAACAACACACGCGTTTGAGGTTTAGCAACAACAACAACATACGCGTTCGAGGTTTAGTACAAGTGTATAAAATGTATTTTTTGACTTATATATGCAGAGTATAATTTTATGATAAAAGGTATTCAACTGACTGTCTTTCGCTCTATGTAGCTATCTATGTACATCATTGTATAGGGATAATACATAGATGCTACATTAGGCCTCAACTTGTTTTGAAGTTTTAATTATACACTTAAATTTGAAAGGTGATAAAAGACGAGTCTAGAATTTAGACTTGATGAATTCAATCTTCAAGGTTGGTACTTTTTACGACTTTTGAACACATTGTACTTCATCCTAGGAAGTGTCTGACACGTGGCACTCACAATGCAACATGTGTCGTAACATAACCAGACACGTAAAAACACCATACACACATCACACCCATATTCTACAACAACAATAAGATACGATCTATAATTTTATAAGTAGGGTCTGGAGAGTTCAGATGTATGCTGACGACACCCGCATTCTATATGTTAAATAATTGTTACCTTCCAACATTATATATATATAAATTTTAAATTGAAGAATAATGTATTAGGTAGAAATCTTGTGTTTTTATATTACACATCACCTTCTTTTCTTTTTTTTTGATTTCTAATAAGTGGAAAAAGTGGTCCATGTGACCAAGTCTATGTCATGCTAAAAAAGCCCATAAAACAAAAAAAATGTCTGTGTGTCACAATTCAAATGGACCAAAAAATTTGAAATTTTTGCACCTAGTTTGTTTCACAATTATTGTCTTTTTCTTATTGGCTCTATGTATCATAATCACATGCATCACAAAAACCATATCCTATGCTATATATACCAAATAGTTCCAAATCACATGCCTTACTTTTAGAAATCAGTTACCCCACTTTTTTTTCAAAAAAAAAAAAAGCACTAAAAAAGTAGGAATAATTATCAACAACTTTTGTCATTAAACAATAAAAAATTATTTTATTGATGCTAATTTTATTTAATGATGGATTAATATAAATTATCAAAAGATTATATTAGTTATAAATTGTTTAGCAAAATATAAATATTGAATTTCGTATTTAATTTTAATTTATTTAGTTATTATGGTGAAGTTAAAAAAATCCGTCAATGATAATAAAGGAGGAGAGTTGGATAGGTGAAAATCAGGCCAAAACTAAAGAATCTCTTTGCAAGAAAATTACATTATATATCAGTTTGAACATTTTTAATAAAAAATTAGTATGACTTTATATTTATAACAATCAACATAAAACTAATTAATCTATAATAAATTCTTGTTGGATATTAGAAAAAAGATACAAGAATAAAAATTTACACATATACTTTAATTTATTTGAGACTGAAGCGGAGTAATTATAAAAAGTAATCTCCACCTTCTTTCCAAATATATATATATATGACAAGAAATCCAATAAAGTAAAAAGAAAAATGCTGACTTATTAATCATTATTGTATGCATGTGGGTTGAAGAAATCATTGAATTCAAGGTTATGGACTTTTTATGAAAATCCATGTGAATTATGCCAAAAATATCTTTTGTAATCAAATCCACATCATGATTAATATGAACTAAATAATTTAAATAGTGCACACACTACATGAACCAAAAGTGAAATAGTAGCTAATAATGTGTTCTTAATAACAAATAATGTCAACATTAATTAAACATAGATAGATCAAGAAACTTGTAGAATAGGTATTGGTGGTCTAACTTATATGTGAACTAAAACTACTGAATGAAGTCATTTATTATCCTTTAGCTCCGCCCCGGACGGCTACAAGTTAATTAAGCGAGTGAATTTTACTTTTTTATCGATCAACTAAAAATATTATCAATACATATAAATTAAATTTCGAAGGGAATAAAAAGAACTTACTTGTTAGCAACAAAAGGGACTCCTAATCTACCATTAGAAGGAACATCTCCTTGTAATCCAGGTACCATTTCACTCATTGACCTAACAATATTTGGATCTTCACTATAACTCTCATAACATCTGCCCCATCTTGGATCTCTGCAAACCTAGATCAACAAATTTTAAATTATTAATACTGTATAAAAAAATTAATTATATAAATTGACGTGTATGAGATTCTTTTAAAGTTATGTACTTTTGAAGAATCTGTGCATCATAATTTTAACCTATGATCATCAGTTACTAATTATTTTCACCAAGTTACCACCTAACTATCAATGCATAAAACATAAATCCATAATAGAAATCTCAATTCAAGGGAATTAAGTCAATTTATCAGAAAATATGGAAGAAAATTAATTTTGTTTGTTTTACATCCAACGTTCAGTACTCATTTCAGAATCTGATTAATCCAAAATCGCAAAGGAAGTCTCATTTTATGGGGTAATGCACGCCCTATTAAAGATGATTTTATTCATATGACTCGAACCAAAAATATGTGGCTAAAGATGAAGAGGGTATTAATCAACTCACTACAACATTAGGTGGTAAAAAACTGTTTTTTTATAAAAAAAAAAATTGTTGAAGAAAATCTATATTGTTTGGACTTCCCAAAGATGTTATCACATTCGTGTCAAATTCTTTAAAATGTACTACTTTTGAAGGTTTTAACAAGCATCTAGTGATATTTTTAAAAAATCCGAGCAACGTACGTAGAAGAAAAATACTAGTAGTTGATGGAACATTACCGCAAGACAAGGTGCAAAAACATATGGAATTCCAGTTGCTCTAGCTTCTAATGCAGTTGCAGATCCAATCCTCTTGACCAATTGAGGATCCCTATTAATTAACCAAAAATAATTGATAAAAAATTAGCTAATCATCAATTTATGATAAAAAGAAAAAAGAAAAAAAACAAGTTTGATGCATAAAATATTTCATATTGATCTAAAGCTAAGTTAGAATTTCAAGTTTATCGGTTTCAGACGATAGAAAAGACAGCGTATTGGATTCTGAATAAACTAATCAAGGGTCTAGACTAAAGCTATTAGTTTCAGCCGAACACATAGGGTCATACCTAGCTAGGGGGTGTAATTAATGTAGACAACTTATTCTGATATAACACGTGATCCATTAATTATAATTTTATCGTTGTTCCGAGACAATTTACCTTATTACTCCAAGAGCAACATTGTGAGGAAAAATTGTAGCTTTATAGACATTGTTGTTGCCATGAACAGCATCAATTCCATAAATCATAGGTATTCCAAGTCTAGTTGATAATGAACCTTTTTGAAAACCATTTATCATATCAATCCAATCTTCTGCTGATGCTTCTTTCTTAGGCACACTTCCTCCACCACTCAACACACTCCCTGCTCATAAAAAAAGACGGATTCAAGATTTAGAATCAGTAGATTTTATAATAAGTCATATTTATTAAAGGGGTTCAACTATATTCATTTTGTCAAAAAATTATACCGTGTATAAAGATAAATTCACATAGCAAATTATTGAAAAATGGTCATTTACGTGTATAACGAATTTAGGATTTAGAAGTAGTAGATTCGGTAAAGAAATGATCATATTTATCAAAGGAGTTTAACTGTATTGTTTTGTTGAAAAATTATATATATATACAAGTGAATTCACATAGCGAAATATTATAAAATGGTGACGGTTTCAGGATTTAGAAACAACCCATGGCATCTAGTGGTGAGACCATATTTATCAAAAAGGGGTTCAACTGAATCCACTTTACTAGGAAATCGATAACATCACATAACAAAATGTTTTTTAAAATTGACTCTTTTGTATGTTTACAGGCAATAGCAAGGGCAGAACTACAATATTAGGGACGTGTTGAAACTAATCCATCCAGTAACTTCTACTTAGATCTTGTATTTATATTAGGAAATTCATTAAACATATAAAACAACTTGATTATGACACTAGTAACTAAAATGAGCTATGAATTCGATAATAAGTTCAGAACTCATAAACTTCAAATTCTAACACCACCTCTGTAACATCAAATTCAGAATTTAAAACCAATAGATCCAACCAAACCCATTCACAAAGCCACATTTACCAAAATGGAGTCCAACTAAATCCCTTTCATCAGAAAATCATACTGCATACATAAACAAACTCAAACAACAAAATATCTTAAAACAAACAGTGACGGATTCAGAATTTAGAACCAGCGGGTTCAACTGAACCCACTGGTCACGTCTACTCTAAATCCGTCACTGTCTGTTTTTTTTTTTACCTAGGTAGTACTTGTTCATAACCTTTGGAGTTGCAGAAGTACGATCAATTTGTATCATTTGCCCAATTTTTTCCTCCAAAGTCATTCTTTTCATTAAATCTTTGATTCTTCTGTTTAAGGGCTTGTTTGGATCTTTGTATGTAATGTATTCTTCTGCATTTACAGCTAAAATAATCCAACAAAATAAAACTAGAAAATTTCTCATCAAGAATCCCATTTTGGATCTCCTCTGCATTTTTCCTTCAAGGAAACATAGCAAAAATTAGAACAAAAAATAAAAAAAATTTAAAACAAAGTTAAAATTTTGAGTTTATGAGTTCTGAATTCTAAAACAGACAGACTAGTAGGTTCAAAATAACAACAAACAAAAAAGATATTCCGTGTAATTTCACAAGTAAAATCTGAAAAGTATAAAATGTATGCACTTTATCTCGGAATTTATAAATACAAGTATAAGATAAGAATCAAAACTACTGAATTCTGTTAAACCAGTAAACAGACTTGTAGCTCCGCCCCTTAAATGCAGCCTCCAGAATTTACTTTTTTTTTTGGTTGATTATCTGAAGATAATTAATATTTTTTTTAAATTCAGAGCAAATTTTATTTGAAAATTTAGAGAAAACCAAAACAGAGCTAAACTTTAGTAAATTTCTCCTTTTTTTTTTCTATTTTCAGCAGAAGAAATGCTAACAATAAAAATATAGAAGAAAATATAATGAATTTTGGAACTTACAGATAAAAATGCAGACTCTTGAAGATTTTTTTTTTTTCTGTTGATTTTCTGAAGATAGTTTTTTTTTTTTTTTTTGGGTGGGAGGAAAGTGATTTTTAGTACTGTTTAATATAGTAGTATGTAAGGTTTAAATAGGGAGAGAAGCTATGGATAGTACACTTTTTAAAAGGAGTTATGGATTTTTTTTTCTTTTAGCCATTTGACATTCTAAGTCGTTTGGTCGGAAACAAGTTATATCAGGATTAGTTATCCTGTGATAACTTATCCCACCAGGTATATGGAATAACGTATCCCATCACTATGATATAGATGGTGAGATAAGTTATCCCAAACATAGCAATCAAACAACATAAATTTTTTTTTTATCCCATTACTATTATTTTTAATCCCTCACACTAAGTGAGCCCTAAGATTATTTGTACCGCGGGCGAATAATCTTAGTTGGATCGATGTCATGTGACATGGCTTAGTTAAATTTTGTTTTTATCTTTTAAAATGGTAGAATTATTGGTTCAACGTGTCCTTTCCCTTCTAGTTCAAAAGATTTTTAAAAAAAATGAAAATCATCTGAGGTTGGATATTTACATTAAAATCCAATTGATTTAAATTTGCACCACATAGCGTTTATTCAGGAAAGTTTTCTACTAAGAGTTTTTTTAAAAAATTAAAATTCAAAATTAAAACTCTGATTAAGAAAGGAGTGGCTTCAACTATTATACCCTTTTTTTGGTAGTTCTAAAGGTTGCAGAATTAGCTTCATTATATAATATTATTTCTAATAAATCTATGGCTTGATTTATGTAAGAGAAAATGATAAAGGTTGTTGAGAAGAAATATAACAATGTATTTAAGTTCATTAATATGATCTTAAAAAAATATTTTTTGAATTGTTGTTAAGCTGATTTGGTCTTTTTTTCACTCTTTTAAATGAGGAGATTGTTTAGGAAAAAAAATTGATGTATGTTATTAATTGACTCGATTAAATTTAAATTTGTACTAATAAATTTACCAAAAAGTAAAATGTTCCTTAATAAGTGGTTATTTTGGGTATGATGATCAAAGGAAAAAAAAAAGTGGTTATTTGTTTCCAAAATATTGAATTAAGAATTTCTTTTAGATAAAATTCTAGCTTTGCTAATGCATAAAATAAAAACAAAGGAGTATTACTTATTTAAACTACAAAATGACATGAAGATAATACAATTACAAAGTCAAAAAACTTTTCATAGATATTACTTTTTAATAATTTAATTATTTGTTTTATAAGTTTGTTGTACATATTTGTCCATTCTAAAAGAGAATAATTTCAAACAAACTTTTTGGTACTCCCTCCGTCCACTATTGTTTGTCAGGGTAAGATCATGCACAATTCTTAAGAAAAATTTAATATAATGTGCAATTTGACTAATATAGCCCTACTATCAATCATTATTAAAATGGTTTGTATTTTTTGAAAATTGTAAAATAATTTTTTTCATATTAAAGTAGTCTTGTAACTTTAAAATTGCTACTTTTTTAAACTAGTAGTAATGTACTTATTAAGGACAAAATTGGAAAAAAGTGACTAATTGTTTCTTGATTGTTTAAATTGACAATTAATTTAGGACATTTATTTTTACTATACCTAACAAATAATAGTGAATGGAGGGAGTAATTAATTGTCATCCCTTTTCACCAATGTCTTATTATGATATTATTCATTCCTAGTCCAGAGGAAAAGGATATTACTATTTTATTTTAAAGTACACAAATGACAATAAAGTCAGTACAAAGTTAAAAAACTTTTGGTTGGTAGACTTTTTACCTTTGAGATTTGCTCTCAAGGTTCTTGTGGCAAGAAATTGATTTTTTTTTCTTTATCCGATCTTCGATATTTGTTTTGAGGCATATTAATTGGAATTATATAAAAAAAATCCACTTATGGGAAGAAGTTGTTCGTTTTCCCACTCAATCTCTAATACTCACTTTAGGACTAATTAATTTGAATTTGTATCGAAAAGTTTCATCTTTTCAAGGATTAAAATATATACTCTCTACGAAAGGTACTTTGTTCTAAAAGTTGTCATTTTATGGGAAGAAGTAATTGTTCGTTTTTTTCCCACTAGCTCTCTCATACTTGCTTTAGGGTCGACAAATCTGATTTCACATCGAAAAGTTTTACTTTAAGAGGTAAATTGCTCCATATATTACCTAGAACTCAATTTTGAAAATTTTGATTTAGGATAGAGGGGTATATTAGCCATCCAACTAGCTGTAACCTTTGGGTGTGAGGTTGTTTCATATTGTCAACATAACACCATATATATATTTTTTTTTAAAAACAGAAGAAAATATACATAAAATGATGCAAACAATGTATTTATTTATTTATTTATTAAAAGAAAAAGAACAACAACATAATCATTAAACAAATTAAATCCATAACAATATTGTTCTATATTATTAACTAAAAATATGAAACAAATCACATGATATATCTTTTGTGTAGGCCACATATAGAGTTGTATATATGTGCTTTTATAATTTTATAAAGCATGTTAATTTGTCTACATAAATGAAAACAAAATATCATAAACAACAAATAAATGAAAAGTGAATGACAACTTGCCTAATTAAATATGTAAAATAAAGCAACTTAAAAAATATTATTTAAAAATAAAATGGTGTAGACAACATTATAACCAAAGTACGAAATTCATGTGACAAAATGTTCACAAGAATTTTATGTTTGTTACTTTGAATTTGACCTTGTTACTATACATAGTTGTATGTACAACCAATAAAATTATGTTTTCTTTATAATAATAATGTTCGAATTAATTTATATACACTTCAACTATTCTACATATGTATTTGATTCATGGAACAAGAAAAAAGGGAACAAAATATTCTGAAGTCAAATACTTTCGAATGGGCAATTGAATAAAGTGACAAATTATTTTCCATTTTTTATATAGAATATAAGTAGTCGCAATCGTCTTGAGATCACAAGAATCATATAATTTGATATAAATTATGGTCTACACATAATTTTCTAGATTTTTTTTCTTTGTATCAACAAATTTCGCTCATCAATTTTTTTTAAAGAAATTATTGTTGTTAGTACACCACGACATTCATGTTTTTAGGGATTAATAATATTTTTAATGATGAATCAATAATGCAAAATCTTAAGATTTTATATATTATATTATATTTTACAACAAAATGTATAATAATAAGAAATGTCTAAATTTATATATTATATTATAGGAAAAATCCTTTTTGCCAGAAAATTTGGCACCAGAATAGTATTTTACATATGTTATTTTACCTTTTAAAACATTTTTACCCTTTTAACTTTAATACCTTTTAACTAAAAAATGAAAAAAGATCGATTTATTTTAAAATAAAAAAATATTATAATTTTTTGAAAATTCCTGACCAAATTTTCTGATTATTTAGCATTACCTATTTTATATTTTCTTACGTGAAAAAAGACAAGTAAATAATATCTAAAATAAGCTTGACCATTAGGCACTTTTGAGGTACAAAAATTCATGAACTTTTGGTCCCCAAGAGTTTTCTAGGCTTTTAATTTGCTAGCTGTTAGGTCCCCTACCCACCCCACCCCAAGAGTTTGATCAATCAAATTTGGAGTTAAGATTATTGCCACCAAAATATCTATTCAGTACGTCTCATTTTATGTGATGATATTTGAATGAGGACGACGTTTAAAAATAAAATTAACAAGTGTAAAGTCTAAAACACATCATTGATATTTATGCGTAATTATAAATCATTTCATTAAAAATAAAATAAAATTATTTGAACTAGAAAATGTTATTGCTATGAGAGTTTTTACAATTATAAGCAGAATGTGAGTTAGACCCAAGACCTAATTTAACATGATATCAGAGCAGGGCCCGTCTCACCCGATATTGGGACCCCCAAAATCAAAATTGCCCACACACCAGATGCTAAGCACTGGGCGTGAGGTGGGATGTTAAAGAATGACAAAAGTCCCACATCGATGGTTAATGAGATGGGTAGATTCCTTATAAGGCTTGAGCAATCCTCCTCCCTTTGAGCTAGCTTTTGGGGTGTGAGTTAGGCCCAAGACCTAATTTAACAATTTGTACAAGTTCTTATAGTACTGCTAGATATAGGACCCCGTGCCAGCACGGGGCCCAATATATATATATTTTTTATTTTAATTTATGTCATATTATGGAATTTGAGAAGTTATTGAAATTTTATATGATTTTAAAAATATTTTAAATTTTTAGCTATTGTGATTTGCAGTACTTTTTTTTAACATAA
Organism: Solanum stenotomum; assembly: GCF_019186545.1. NCBI lineage: Eukaryota > Viridiplantae > Streptophyta > Magnoliopsida > Solanales > Solanaceae > Solanum > Solanum stenotomum. Next base: position 58,154,691 of record NC_064283.1, read on the forward strand.
TTTTGAAAATAATATTTATTACTCTGTTTGTTCTAATTTATATGGCACACGTAGAATTTCAAATATTAACCCTTTTTTATATGTCTCTTTAATATATTAAGTTGTTAATTATTGTATTTTATAGTACATTTTGAACCTAATTTTTTAATTATATATGTTATTTGTCATGTCCCAATTTATGTGGCATTAATTGATAGATTTGTTGGAGTCGAGAGATTTATTTTGTTAATTATTGTAATTTATATTTTTTTTCCGGCAATTTCAAACAATATATGTTGTTAATTGATAGAATACTTTTAATGTAATTTTTTTAAAAAAATATGTGTGACTGTCCATGTCCCAATTTATGTGGCACATGTAAAGTTTTGACAATTAACCAAAATTTTAATACATTTAAAAAAATATTTTTAAGTCGTTAAATTTTAAGTAATTTAAATTGTTGTATTATTTATTACAATTTATAATACTTTTAAAGTAGTTGAAATATTGTACTATTTATTATGATTTATAACAGTTTTTTATTTATTTATGTCATATTATGGAATTTGAGAAGTTATTGAAATTTTTATATGATTTTTAAAATATTTTAAATTGTTAGCTATTGTGATTTGTAGTACTTTTTTTTAACATAATTTTGAAAATAATATTTATTACTCTATTTGTTCTAATTTATGTGGCAGATGCAGAATTTCAAATATTAACCCTTTTTTATATGTCTCTTTAATATATTAAGTTGTTAATTATTGTATTTTATAGTACATTTTGAACCTAATTTTTTAATAATATATGTTATTTGCCATGTCCCAATTTATGTGGCATTAATTGATAGATTTGTTGGAGTCGAGAGATTTATTTTGTTAATTATTGTAATTTATAGTTTCTTTTTCGTCAATTTCAAACAAAATATGTTGTTAATTGATAGATTTTTTGGAGTGGACTATTTTTTTATTAATTATTGTGATTTATTATTTTTTTTTCGTCAATTTCAAACAATATATGTTTATTATATAATCCATTTTATGTGGTACCAATAGAATCTAGAGAGTCAATTAAATTTTTTATATAAGTTTAAATAATTAAGCTATTAATTATTGTAATGTATAGTATTACTTATATTATTTTTAAATATATTTAAATATTATATCTTAGGGTTTTTATCCTAATTTATATGGCATTGATAGAATTTAAAGTGTGAAATAATTGTTAATTATTGTAATAGATAATATGGAGTATTTAAGTCATTTATAGTATAGTAATTAATATATAATATGTAGTATTTAAGTGGAAGGTGGTGGGCCCACTTAAATAGTTTGATAAATATATTGGATATTAGTAGTGATTTATAGTATATTAATTAATAATATATAATATGTAGTATTTAAGTGGAAGGAGGTGGGGCCCACTTATATATTTTATATAGTAAGTATTGGACATTTGTAATGATTTTATTGGAACAATGGCAGTAAATCCTAGACTCTTCTAATATATAGTAATATATTGTAGATTTATAATTGTCAAGTTGTCAACCTAAATTAAAAATTGTCATAAACGTTGTAATAAATGTTTGTAAGAAAATATCTAAAAGAATTCTATAAAGAGTGAATTTGATCTTAATGAGTGAATTAATTACTGGAGCTACCAATCATAGGTTTTGTGTTGGACTAAATATTCACATGAAAAATTATCGATACATATTTAGATATAATCGAATTTCAATACGAATATTGAGACAATAAGATTTATGTTGGATGAAATATTCATATAAAAAATTATCGAAACATAAATTCAGATATAATTGAATCTCAATACAAATATCGAGATAATCACGTGAGTTGAAACTTTGATAAGGGCAATCACTTTGGGCTGTGGAGTAAAGCTCAAACAACAAGGAACTTTTTGTTACATTCTCATATTTCTCAAAAGTTTTAGGAGAATATTAAATATTTTATTGTTCCCAATTTAATAATAGGGATATTACTATTTTTATATCAAAGTACAATTGCAGTGTGTAATTGATACGATTTGCAAACACATAATTTATTTTATATTACTAATATCTTTTTAATTATTTTTTATACAAATTATCATCATGTGTGATGTGCACATGTATACAAATTTTTAGTAATTATTAAAGGGAAAAGTAGTCAATGTATTAATTAATTTAAGAATAATGAGTACAATAAGTCGTGTTATGCACTAGACATGTGTGATATTTGTATATATCATCATGTGAAGGTGTTTTTTAGGTTTTGATTCGGTAGTGTTTGATATTAGTATCGAAATCGAACTAAATTTAAATTCGCATTTTGCAAGAATCATTTCTAAAGGTAAGGGACGCTTTTTTTCCCATTCCTTAAAGCTCGAATCTGAAGCCTCTAATTAATCTAGAAAATAAAATGACTTGTTATAATTTATATAACATGTGTAGACTGTAATCGTAGTTGGTACCACCCATGTTCACTTCAGCATGCAAGGAACACCTTCGGGAAGCCATCAATGATATGATAATTCAAATCATTTAATAATTCTTCTAATTTCTTTTAATTTTGTTTAACAACACCAATTGTTTGTACGATTCTTTTTATTGTTTTCCATAAAAATGACTAAAAGAAACGGTTATAAAAAGGAAAGCTTATAAAAATTCCATAGTTTAGGAGCTAATTACTTAGATATATTTTATTAGATTTTGGTCAATCCAAATACGTACAGATTCATGTATCTCGGGATACATGGGGTCAAATTATGTGTAATATGTTTTAGATACAATTTATCCAAGTGGATTCCCATATATGTGGGATACATAGACAAAACTCACTCACTTCCCTTCCACTCGCTCGCTACTCTCCTATATATCTAGAATAAATCACACCAGATACATATAGATACATGTATCAAGTGTGATTCACATGTATTTGAGACACATGACTATGTCGCTCGCCTTTCTCCACATCTTGCTTGGTTCTCTCTCTATTTTAATGGATATGATAGTAAAATACATGTATCTAGGTGTATATTCTTTAATATATGATAGAAAACTCCTAATTGGTGATAAGATACATAATTATTTAAAATATGTAGCATTAGTATATATGATAGGATGTATGTTTATTAAAGTAGTTTTCCCTTTAAAGAAGAGCAACTTTCACATATAGCAAACAAAAAAATCATATTTGTATGCTATAGCAAAGTTTGCATAATTGCGCTCCATGGCAAACATATATATGTATAATTCGCTATACATATACAATTGAAAGCTATGTCTATTTCGCTATACATTTATACAAAAAGAAGCAATTGTATAATTCGTTGGCTCCTCTTCAGATTTGTATAATTTCGCTGACAGACCATTTGTATAAATTGTTGTTTGCCTCTCGTTTGTATAAATCGTTGACAAAAATATTTGTATATCAAAAATCGCTCTCTCTTTCGCTTTATACAAACATAAATTATACATTATATTTGTATAATCTGTGTTTGTATAAAACGAGAAAGAGAGAAATGCAAAAGAGAACTGGGCAGGGGAATATTTGTATTGTATAATAATAAGTGTATAAGACGAATATATATGTATTTGCATGTGTATATACAATTTTCTTTCGCTTTATACAAACATAAATTATACATTATACAAACATAAATTTTACATTATATTGTATAATTTGTGTTTGTATAAAACGAGAAAGAGAGAAAGGCAAAAGAGAACTGGGTAGGGGAATATTTTTATTGTATAATTATAAGTGTATAGGACGAATATATATGTATTTTGCATGTGTATATACAATTTTCTCTCGTTTTATACAAACAAAAACGCAATTTATACAATTATGTTGTATAAAGCGAGAGAGGCGAGCACAGAGGGAGCGAGCAATAAAGGGAGAGTGGCAAGCGAGAATTTGGAGGGAGAGAGGTGACTGACAAACATTTGTTACGGGGCGCAATTAAATCAAACAGTAGCTACTCCATTTATTTTAGATTATAAGTTTGTCATTTTGTACAATTATCCCTTTAAAGAATGTTTGTAACAAAAATGGGCTTGGGCCTGTACATTTGAACCACTACTCGAGGCTTTCTTTATAAATGACAAAAGCCCAAATCCTTGATTTGTAATGGGCCTCCAAATTCCTTTCCAATGCAAAAATGCTGTGTGGGGCGGGGGTGGGGGTAGGGGTAGGGGTTGGTATGACTTTCCGACAATTTTTTAGGAGCAATATTGTATAGTCTCACTATGATCCATGACCTTTTTTGGCATTTAGGAGCGCCATTTAAAAGTAAATTGGTGATTTTTTATTTTTATTTTTTTTTTGGTTATTAGCCCATGAATATTTTGGTCATATGACTTTTTGGCGATTTTTTTTATAAAATTATTTGGGACCCTCCGTAATGTGGGGGAGCATTACGTATAGCCTCACTATAATTCATGACTTTTTTGGGCATTTAGTTGTTATTCAGCAGGAAATAAGTGATTTTCTCAGTTTTTTTGATGATATGATTTTCGGATGATTTTATTGAAAAAAACCTTACAGGACTATCTATAATAAATTGAGGAGCAGTGCATAGCCTCATCATGATCCACGATATTTTTGGCACTTAGGAGCCATTTAACAAGAATTAGGAGATTTTCTCAATTTTTCGTATGTGTAGTCCATGAATATTTTAATGATATGATTTCTAGGCAATTTTATTGAAAAAACTTTATGGGATCCTCCGTAATGTGTTAAGAGAGCAATACGTATAGCCTCATCATGACCCACGATATATTTTTGTCATTTAGGGGTCATTTAACAGGAATGAAGCGATTTTCTCAGCTTTTCGTATATGTATGTCCATAAATATTTTGGTGATATGACTTCCGAACAATTCTTTTGAAAGAAATTTATGGGACCCTCCGTAATAAATTTTGAACTTTTACATATGAAACTCCACCACAGTCTAACAGAGTTTTAGGCTCTAGTGAGTTGTAGAACCATGAATCCATGATGTCGTCTCTTTGACTTTCAGTGGTAGAACACGTCATGACTCTTTCCATGAACTCAAAAGCTCTTTCTTGAATTCATAATAATAGTAATAATAATAATAATAACAATAACAACAACAACAACAACAATAACAATAACAATAACACTAATAATAATACAAAAGTTTAAAATATATAAAATAATAATTGAGTTTATCATCAATTTTTTTATAAACATTTAATGAACTTCTTAATACGTATACATGATCAAAGTAAAAACTACAGATCCTTTCAAATTCGAGATTTGAAATTTAGACCTCAATTTGAAGTTTTAGTCTGAAATAACTACATTTCAAATATTTTATATATTTCAATTATTATATTATAAATAGCAGTCTTAAAAGTAATTATTCGAGCGAATAAATTAGAATTATTTCAATATACCACTAATCTAGCAAAGAGAAAAAATTTAATATAATCCTATTGAGGTCTGAATAAGATAAAATGTATACATCTTTACTCTTATCTTTATGGGATAGAGAAATTATTATCAATTAATCCTCACCAACTTCTCTCTTTTATCCGAGGTTGAGATTGACGATGTGAGAGAAGAAAATAAGATATCAATATGAAATCATCAAGAAAGTAAAACATTTTTTTGACTTTCACCACCTAAGAATTAGGATTATAAATTATAATTTATTTAAGAAAAAACAACAACAGCAAAGGACATATTATTTGTTCAGAACATTTTTAGTACTTTTTGTGTGTATAATCTTTTCAAGCAATCTGTTCAAAGACAAATGTAAATATAGAAATTCAGTAAATACTGCAGAGGACTTTATGAAAATGTCACTATATGTATAACTTATGGTGTTAAATATAAATAGTAAGTATTATTGGTTCATGTGAAAATAATGTTACATCACATCAAATTTATTACTTACTAGTTGTCAAAATTGCCAACTGGGCTGAGAAAGACATATGGTAATTTCTAAAAAAAAAAAAAAAATACTTGCAAAATTTGAAATGAGAAATTTTCAACAAAAGAAAATATATTTTTTTGTCTTATTTCTTATTAGGAATATGTTTTACTTGCTAAATTTTATCATCAGTTATATTTTTAGTTTATTCATATTTTTATCGTTTGATCATTAACAGTACTTGTGAAATATGTGGAATTATTGTGTCCAAATTATCTTATATTACTTATATATTTCTATATATTAGAAGTGTGAATATTGAGGAGCTTAGGGTCAGCTGGTCAATTGACTGATTTGTCTTCTTCCTCAAATTTCCTCTATTTTATATTTAGTATTTCTTCATTTATTTTCCTTTTTTAGTATATTAAGTATTCAAGAGTTATGAAAAAATAATATTATTATTTATTTATTTATTTTCCTTTTTAGTATATTTATAATATTTAGTATTTCTTCGTTTATTTTCCTTATTAAAATATTATGTATTTAAAAATTACGAAAGAATAGTACTATAAATTAAAATAATCAATAACTCAAAATATTTAAAAATACATATTAAAAATTTGGAGCTTAGGATTAGTCGGGTAATTGATCGATTTGCCTTTCTATTTATGTTTAAGGTTTTCTCCATTTTAATTTTTTGTCATACTTTCCTTATTAGTATGTTATGTATTGAAAAATTATGAAAACCAGTATTATAAATCACAATAATCAACAACTTAAAATATTTAGAAACACATAAAAAAATTGTTTAACTATCAAATTTTCACATATGCCACATAAATTGGGATTGAGGGAGTAACATATATTATTTGAATATAATGTTAAAAGTACTATAAATCATAATAATTAACAACTTAAAATATTTAAAAATATACATTGAAAATCTGATTAACTTACGGATTTCACCAATGCCACATAAATTGAGACATATGGGATAACATATATTATTTGAAATTTACTATAATAAGAGTACCATAAATTACAATAATTAACAACTTAAAACATTTTTATAAATATATTTAAAAATTGATTAACTCTCAAAATTTCACATGTGTCACATCAATCACAATAATTAATAACTTAAATGCTTTTAAAAAATATATTAAAAATTAATTTGCTCTCAAAATATCACATGTGAAATAAATATTATTTGAGAAGTGCATTAAGAATATTTTTAAAATAATTAATAATAAAAAATATTTTAAAATTTAATTAACTCTCTTAATTTTATCTCTGTCACATAAATTAAACAAATAAAATAGATAAGAGTGAAACTATATATTCAAACAAAATCTTGGGGGTCTCACTTCATAATTAAAGACAAACATGTGACACCAATGATTATGAAGACAAAAATTCTACCAACACCCCCCACCCCACTCCCCCAAGAAAAAGAACTTTTTGGGAGTAACCACATGTAGAAAAAATATATATTATTATGGTAAATACAAATTTCAATAACACTGATTAATTTAAGTTCACAAATATATATATATATATCTCAATTAAAAATTAAACATGCTTAATAAAATTTCACAAAATCAGGGAACTAAAAGTGTTATCAAGTATCAACTCAAATTATGTGCTTAAATTTTAAAAAGGGTAAAGGATCTGATATACCCCTCAACTTTGTTATTTAGAGCTGATATACCCCTCGTTATGAAAATGGCTCATATATACCCCTATTTATATACAAATGGCTCACATATATCCTTTCCCTCTAACGGAAATGAAAAAAAAAATTAGTTTAATTTTTATTATTATTATTTTTTAAAAAAACTATAATCCCATATGGGTATATTTAATCTTCCTCAAACATATTTTTTTGACTTTTTTTTTGTTTTAATGACTAATTTAGATTTATTATTTTGATGGTCAAATTTATTTTTGTTTCACTAATATTCTTGTAAAACTTATTATAGATGACCAATTTTTTTTTCTTCAAATACAAAAATTAAATTACAATATAGATAAAAAAAAAATTGTTTTAAATTATAAAATAGCCACAAAAAAATAGTTTTAAAATTTTTTCTTTACACTAAGGAATGAAAGAAAAAAAAGAATAAAAACTAAAATAATGAAAATCAAAGAAGTCAAAAAATAATTTATGTATGAAAAAAATTGAAATATACCTTGAACTTTGCTAAAAGAATCCTATATACCCCTAAATGATTTTAAAAAAAATACAAGTAAAAAATATAAGTTTAAAATTAATTTTTTTACTTCCATTAAATAAAGGGTATATGTGAGTTCATTTTGTAACAGTAAGGGTATATGTGAGCCGTTTGTATAACGGTAAGGATATATATGAACCAATTTCATAACAAGGAGCATATCAGCTCCAAATAGCAAAATTAAGAAATATATCAGACCCTTTTCCCTTTTAAAAAAATCCAATTCATGTTTTTGAGATTAAGCAGAACTATATATTTACTCCATTATACACATTACACATTATATTATAACTTTGTACTTTTTGAGGGTAACAAAAGATAATATACTAATCATAACAATCAAAAAAGACAACATAACAATCAAAAAAGACAAAATAAAATAAAATAAAATTAGAGATTGTGGGGCCCATTATACTTTAGAGGGCAACATATTTCAAAGATGAATCCTAATTTCTGATCTTTAATCAGCTTTTGACAACACATACACAACAAGTTCCCCTTTACATTATTGTTTTGCCCCATATAGGGGCCTTTATATATGTTAAAATATTATTATTATTAATAATAATAATAATAATAATAATAATAATAATAATAATTGGGATGACTCAATTGATTTGGAGGGTGGCTATCCACACAAATGACCCGGGATCAATCACCCCTCAATGTCTTCTGAGTCGAGCTTGTCGCATAAGGCTTGTCTAGTGCGATTTACATCCCTTGTGTGGTTTGTAGGCTATTACACAATGAGGGGTTTATCCAGTGCTCACCTGAAGGGCAGAAACTGTGACAGAGATTGTAGAGACTGTGGGTTATCCTGGGGTTCCAAAAAAAAATAAAAATAATAATAATAATAATATATTTAATATGAATTTTATAAGTAGAGAAATTGCAAAGAGTAGAATAAACACAAACCTTACTCCTATTTGTATGAAAAAAACTACTTATTTTCAATATATACTTGACACAATGATACATTATCAAAACGTGCTAGAAAAAAAAAATAACGACAACAATTGACAAGATAACATAACCAGTGAAGCAACACGTAACAATAAGAAAGGAGGAGACTAGCCCCTTATCTCCCCTCTTATTAGCCTAATATTCTAATAATTAATAATATATATTCTTTTAACACAATGTGTGTGTATACATATATATATACATATAAGTCATTATATATTTCTTTTTCCAACTCAAACCTCAACTACACTTTCTTTCACCCACAAAATTTTCACTTTCTCTCATCACCAAACACATACTTCAAAACCCCTCTTTCAACACTTTAAACTCTCTAACTACTACCCAACACTCCTCTTCATCAAACTCAATATTTCCACCATCTTTTTCTACACTTTCAAGAACTTGAACACCCCCACCCCACCCTACACACAAAAAAAAAAAAAAATGGAGAATGAGAAAGAGTTACCACCACTAGTAGTGGATCAACAAAACACTAATTACTATTCATCATCTTCTTCAAGTAGTAACACACATAAATCTATAGAGACATTACTAGTTGTACTAGCAGTAATAACACTACTTGGTGTTATTGCTAGTATTATTGCTAGGCTTTGTGGTGGTAGACATTTTAGTGGTAATGGTGAAGATGATATTGAAGGATGGGTTGAAAGAAAATGTAGAAGTTGTATTGATGGTGGTATCCCTAATACTTCACAACCATCACCATCACCACCACCGCCAGCTAAAGAAGAAGTTAAGACGACGACGACGACAACAACAGAAGAAGAAGGAAAGAAGTAAAGAGAGAAAATAGAAGTATAGTAAGGGTTCTCTTTTTTATTTTTCCTTTTTTTTTTTTGTTTATAACGGGATGTTCAAATCAAGTAAAATGCATTTATTTTATTAACAAATTTTATATTTATTGTTTTAGATTAATGATGATATAATGATATGAAATGAACGACGAAATTATTATTATTAGTAGTAGTATTATTAGCATTAGTATTAGTATTGGAATGGTGGCAGGGGTGGTCAGGAGCTAAGTTCTTACTAGGTAGTAATTTTTATTTTATTCTCTCAATGTGAATTGAAAAAAAAAACATTTTTTTTCTAGTAAATATGAGGCTTTTTTTATTTTTTTGTATTTATGATGGTATTTTGCTGAACAATTTATTTATGTTTCGATTATTTTATTAAATATTTGTTATTTTTTATCGATACAAGTAGTGTATAACTTATTCAAATAGATTTTACTTTTTTTTTAGTTCTAACTTTTTTATTTTATTTGTTTTTTTGGTTTGTGGTGGGTGGGGTGGGGTCAAGACATGTTCTATGTTCTAACCACAGAGGTAGCAGTTATTGACTATAAATTTCTTTCCTCCTATATTAATTGTCATATTATTATTTTTTGAATTTGAAAGAGCAAAAAATATTATTCATTTCCATTTTCAATCTAGTTTTGTACCATGAACACTTAACATATATAGTAAAAGATATCACATTCGTAAGCCTCAAAGATTGATCTAGTAATAAAAGCGTAACATATGATATATATTTTTAATCATGCCTTATTTAAATGAAAAAGAATCAAGATGAAATTAAAGATTATTATCCACAAAATTTTGAACCATGCCTCATTTACTTTCGAGAATTTCTCAATTATAAGAGAAATAAGAGAAAAGACCCAAAATAGTCATTCATATTTGGGTTAAGACTCAAAGTCATTATTGAGTTTTCACATAGAGCATTAATAGTCCCTCATGTTTGCAATATTGGTGCATTTTTGGTCCTCCTTCAAAATTTTGCCTATTTTTTAACATTGATTTTGTATGAAATATTTAATTGTCATTTTATATATTTAGTAGAAATAATAATTCCATGTGAGAGATTGTGAGAAGAAAAACACCTTGTTTTGTTTAGTAGAAATTGTATTGCAGGTAAAGTCGAGAGGTTCGTCACGAAGATTTCACGTGCAGTAGTACAAATTTTTCTTTTCTTGCAATGTCATATGTTAAAATGTTCTTAGTTTAGCTGCAGTAATATTTATACGGAACAAAAACTATGTGTTCTTCTTCTCATATTCTCTCGCATAGAGTTATTATTTCTACTAGATATAAAAAAAAGACGATGGGACATTCCTTACATAAAATTATGAACAAAATTAAGGAATAAGAGTTTGAAAAATACTCCAACTTTGGTTGGATTTGCTGTTACGATACTAAACTTTCATAAAGACCTATTACCTCCCTAGACTATTTAATACCGTATTTTTTACCCCCTGAATTATTTAATAGTGTATTTTAAAGGTATATATGTGCCCACGTGGACACATTACTATTTATAATTTTGCATTATTTTTTATGTCCACGTGGACAATTATATATGTTTAAAATACGGTATTAAATAGTCTAGGGAGGTAATAGGTCCTCATGAAAGTTTAGTATCGCAACAACAAATCCGATCAAAGTTGGAGTATTTTTCAGACCCTTATCCCCAAAATTAATGTTAAAAAATAGGTAAAAATTTAGAGGAGGACCAAAAGTGCACCAATATTGCAAACATGAGGGACTATTAGTGCTCCATATGAAAACTCAAGAATGACTTTGAGTCTTAACCCAAAAATGATGAACTATTTTGGGCCTTCTCTCAGAGATATAATATCACAAGCATAAAACCTTTCTTTATTTTCTTCTCTATTTTTTGGTTTGATTTATAGAAGACAATTGATCAATATATAGTTGTAACATTTCGAATAGAGACTAATACCTAATTATCGTGGGATGGTTTGATGGGACTCCTTACACTCTTAACATCTTGTTAAGAACGTCACCTTAAAAAATTAAACCTTATAATTCGTAATCTAAATTCTGACAATCACTATGGAATAGCAAAAATCCATATTCAAAGATATATAAGTCAATAAAAAAAGACGGTGAAAGTCTCAACCACCACAAAGAGACTCTTGCTCATACTTTAGCTTTATTCGAAAATATAATGGACCTTCTTAAAGAAAAGAACGTATTAACTATTAAATATATCGAACTTTGATATAATTATATAAATATTGAACCGAATAAGAAAAAAAAAATGTATAAGTTGTCTCCCTCTTAATGATGAAAACACCTTTGGATGCTGGCAGAATCTAACCGTTGGTTTATCTAACTATATAGTAATCATTGTCTTCCCTACAATTTTTGCTACTTTAACCCCTTTTTTTTCCTATCATAATCAAATTCTCTAATTCACGTGTCTTAATTTGACTAAACATAAATTTTAAATTTTTTTCTTAAATTTTATAATTTTAAATTAAAAATATGTATAATTGTTTAAATTTTGTGGTCTTACATCTATTATTGAATAACTTACTAAATAACAAAAGATACACTCCTTTTAAAATAAATCGAAAAAGAAAGTAAGAAATACATTTTTTCAACAAAAAATTAAATTTGAAAAACAAATGGTACTGTATATACTTCAAATTTTGTGGGTTCCATGACATATCCAAAGTAGGGACTAGTAATCAAATTCCATAGAATATGCCATTGATTCTGCTTTCTCTTTTTCTTTGTCTAGGATACTTTTCTTGTCATATACATATATCAAGAAATTAGGAAACACTCATATTGTTAACCGATAAAATATTGATAGTTGAAAATAGAGTAAATGGCCAAAAACATCTTTTAATTATACCTTAAACTCAAACTACATCCTTATATTATTATTGTGAACAAAAAATATTTCTGAACTATTTTGGAAGTTACAAGTTACATCCCTCCTTAATTTTCTGTCAAAAATCTAATGACTATCTCCTAATGAAAAGAGATTTTGTCCCCTCATCGTCTTCTTAAACATAGAGCAAACATTTTCTTTGCTAGAAGGATTTGTGAATGAATTTGAAATGTTATTTGTGGAGCTTTTTTTCCTACGTCTATTAGACAAGTCATTTTTTTCATATTTTAACAACTTATTTTCTTAGATAAAATATTTTTCAAAAACTTTGGCCAATTAAATATAAAAAATTGAAAATATATTTTAAAAAATTGTTTTCCCCAGCACCAAAACACACACTAAGAGTTCAAATCCTTCTATTTCAATATCACATAATTTTTTTTATGTGCAAGGTTTACATCTGAATTTTATGTATAAAGTTTTCATTTAATTAGTTGAGAGTATAGGAAATTTGGTGAAAGCTGTTGGAGGAGTAACGTACCAATTAGAAAATGAGAAATTAAAGCAAACTCGGAGTAGTATAGGATCAATGATTCTTGATAGGAAAGCTAATGACATAATAATAGTCTCAGTAAAATAAAAAAAAGGGCAAACAAAGTTGAACAAGTCTAGTTATTAATCTTTAGGCCTTAATTAATATTCCTACAATAATGCTAGCCATAGAATACCTATTCATATGATTACTAGTTTACTACTTGATAGAGAAGATTAGTGAGTGGGCAAAATTGTTTGCATTTATCAGAAAGTCGTGTGCTTCTAGTTAAAGTGGTTAGTTTCTTGATAGAAAGTTAATAGAAGAATGTAACTTGCAATTTTTTTAAATAGTTGAAAGATGTTTTTTGTTCAATGTAATGACACAAGGATGTAGTTTGAATTTGAGGTATAGTTAAGAGATGCTTTTAGCCATTTACTCGTTGAAAATATTAAGAAATTATATAAAGGTATAGATATACTTAATATGGTGACACCTTTCGAGGAAATTAAACAATGTCTCTTTAACACAATTACACAAATCGAACAAACAATATTATATTATGTTAGGTATATTTTTAGGTTAGTTAAACCCAACAAATGGATATCAGAGTCAGTGGTCTTACATGACTAGTACGTAGATGACTATGCGTGATAGCTAGCGTGAGACTCAGAGCCCGTTTGAATTGACTTAAAAGTTGATCAAACCTATTTTTAAGTTAGTTTTTGACTTCTGAAAATGTTTGACAAATATAAAAAATAACTTATAATAAGTCAAAAATGACTTAAAATAAGTTCGGAAGTGTTTGGTAAGGTCAAAAATGACTTATAATAAGTTTAAAATGACTTAAAATAAGTCAAAAACCAAAAATAGATCTCCCCATACTTTTTTATTTTTGACTTAAAAGTTATTTCACTTTGACTTTTTATTTTTAACTTAAAAATTACTTTTTTAAAGCCAATCCAAACGGGCACTTAGATCCATGTTTTTATGCTTAGGTAGCTTGAAGATGCATACACATGAAAAGCTAACTCTAGGCATCAATGATCATAAATGACATAAAGTCATCACTGGAGTTGTTTCGAATTTTCAAAAAGACATCTTAACTTTGCGGATGTCCTATTATCCTATTGAACAACTTCACAATATTATGTATACCCCATTTTTCACCCGACCACTTATACAAAAATATTTGTAAGTCACGCAATAATAGTCACTTGACACGTATTAAAAGTAATTTTTAATTTCTTTGCTTTTCTTTTTCTCTTTCTTCTTCACCTCAACCTCTTTTCTTCTGCCATTCCTTTCATGGCGATGAACAGTCGTCAAACCCGCTGTGGCGAGACAAAAATTTTCGGTAGCACTACCAATTATTTGTCAAACTACCACAAATTAATTTATTTATGAAAATAAATATCGTCAAATAATCAAAATCTAAATACTCAATATATCACCAAATCAAAATCTGACATTTAAATCACCTTCTTCTCCAACTTCTTACTCCCAAATAGAGTTTCCCATAGTTTCACTATTCCCAAATCCCAAACTTGATTTGTAGGAGGAATAAAATCACTAAACTAATTTATTTATTTTATTTTTTTAAAAAAGAATAAAAATGAACACAATAACATTAGTTTAAAAATAAACAATGACCAGAAAGGAAAAGAGCAAAAGAATTTTTTTTGGAAGGAAGACATAGATGCCCAAGAAATATGGGTAAGCTAATGATGGTAGGGAAGATGAGAAAAAAATTTGAAAATTAAAAACTATTCCTAATAAAGATGGATTTTTATATTTTTTTCAAAATAAGTCAAATTGGGAGTGCCACATGGCAATTTTACATTGGTATGAAGCTGTATGACCAGTCTTTCACGCGCTCATATTTCTTGACAACACGAATGGTATTAAAATTAGTCAAAAGGATATATTTATTGTGAATTTAGATGGTTTCGTGAGATAATAGGACACTCATAAAATTAAAATGTCTTTTTAAAAATTTAAAACAACTTTAATGGTGACTTTATGTCTTTTCTCAATAATGATTCTACCTTATGAGAAATGAGATGTGATGTGAGCAAGATATGCTTTTACACTCTAAAAGTCACTATCACTATTAATAAATGAATATTTGTAGTTTTGAAAAGTGGATTTGTTACATTAATTAGGGGAATTAAAGGTTCTTTTTAAATATTATTTATATATATATCAGTATACTTCTCAGAGTTATCATATGTTTCGATGTTTTAAGGTATCAATTAAGTTAAATTAATTGAGATATTTGTTATAAAATATTATAGTGTGAATGTCCACTACATCAAGAAGTTACTCTCACCCATTATCTCCATTACTTTCCTCCATTATGAAGATAACCATAACCTCCATAACCTCCAACTTTATAACACCATTATTCTTGTAACCTTTCACTTTCATAACCTCCTCCATTATATTCATGTTAATGTCATGTTTATGACTAACCTTTTGTATGCCTCTATGTTACACTATAAATAGAGGCAAGGGTTATATTGTATAGACTTGAAGACTTGGAATAATAAGAAAAGCTCTCATCTCTTGTTTTCCTATTTCTATTGCTATCATCTTTTATATTTCTTGTCTTGTTTTACTTTAGTTTTACAACACGTTATCAGCA
This sequence comes from Solanum stenotomum, assembly GCF_019186545.1. Lineage (NCBI taxonomy): Eukaryota > Viridiplantae > Streptophyta > Magnoliopsida > Solanales > Solanaceae > Solanum > Solanum stenotomum. Next base: position 58,170,613 of record NC_064283.1, read on the forward strand.
CGAATGTTCTACCATTGCAGGATTGAAGCAAAGTAAATAAAAGAAGGTAAATTAATTGTGATTATTTTTCTCTCGGAAACAAGGTAAATTATTGTGGAATCTATTTTATATTTTACTTGTGAACAAGGTGAATGATTAATATAATTGTTAATGTGCATTTCTTTTTCCACCTATATACTTTCTTTTGCATGTGAAACTTATTTTATATTTTACTTTTGATTATGCATCATTAGTTTTCTTACCATCTCAAAATCATATGAGTCCAGCAAGTTGCTTTTACTTTGAGCAAACTTTTAATTTGATCACTTATATATTTAAATAGTAAAATTAGTTTTGTAAGTTAAAAATCTGTAAAGAAATTGTTCTTTATGATCTTGTTTTATTAAAAGATAAGTTATTGAGTTATGTGGCATATACATATTGATTGGATTATCATTATTGGTTACTTTTGTACCTCTTTATTTTTCTTTATCTAAACATTTACTTGTTGAGTTATTAATATTATTTGTACTAACAAAGTTTGTTTTGTGGTTATTTTAAAATGGTTAGTAAATTATGTTAAATCTTCGTAACAATATTGAGAAGGAATGTTAAAAGGTTTTAATTCATTTTAACTTGGGACTTTTACATGATTCCAACATGTTGTTCTAATTAATTAGTTTTGTTCATTATAACTCAATTTTAAGTCAAATTCAGATTATATTTATGGTATTCAATATTTATTTTTTTGGTAATGCATTTGGTTTATTAAGACATTGATTGAGGGTAAGACGGTGAATTCAAGTTTCACCGCACCGAGTGGGTAAGACATCGAGTAAAGTCTCGGTGCTCCATGATAATAAGAAGTTGGGTTCAAGTCCCATTGATTTATGACCAAAGGCGTCTTTATATGGGTAAGATATTGGGTTTAAGTCCTAATGCACTATAATGATACTATGATGATGACTAACCTAAAGTTGTATACTTTTGACTGAAAGTCATGAAATTTGCCCAATTATTTTGTTCCATTCTCTAATGTGAATGTGGTAGCAGTGCATATTATGTTTGAAAAATGACAAGTGGTTGAATGTATGAATATGGGTGTGGTAAAATGTTAATGGTCATCATTGTGGTATGAAAGGTTATTGGGCACATTGTTTATTAAGATGGTCTTTCAAATGTGAATGTAATTTTTATCCATCAAAGTGGTATGAAAAGATATTGGGCACATTGTTGTTGATGCAAGCCAATTTGAAAAGTTTTGTAAATCCTCCATCAAAATAAATGAATACAAAGTGGTTGTACATTTGGTACATTTGACCCCTTAAAGTGATGTTGAGGTGAGTCACATAAATTTGATAATGCCAAAGCATGACAATGAGGTTCTAATAAAAACTTATGGAGCATGTACAAAATGGTTATGTTCATTTCTTGAAGAGAATGTGACTTGTGTTCATATTAATAAGGACATGTTCATGTATGGTTGGATAATTGCCACATCTCACCTCTACGGGAGGTTTGAGATATTGAAAGAAAATATATATTTTGACATAGTCATTTTGGTCATATACTTTGAGTACTACACAAATATTGTGGAATGTTTTATTATGAACTATTGGAGGACAAAAAGAAAGAAATAATTCTTTTCTATAAAGGTTATGGTCATGACCAAAATAAATGTTATTGTGTGGCAACACAAATTTGTCATTGGTTATCAAGAAATAAGTCTTGCAGTAATAATTTTAACCATGACAATAATAATAATTTTCTCTTTGAAGGAGATGGTCACCATAAGAATGGTGTTGTGAAATTTTTGGCATTACACAAAATTAATTGAAAGTTTCGGATGGACTAATTTGTTACTATCCAGAAAATGAAATAGTTCATAATATTGAGGTTGTAGTAAGTCTCAAACGAAACTTTTTAAGTTTCAGAGGAATTGAAAAGAAAAATTGTTATATTGAGACTGTAAATTATTGAAAGATTAAATATCTTCAAATTACTACAATCAAAGCGGGTTATGAATATTTACATAAAAGGTTGCCCGCTTTTCTCTTGTTTGTTGAATAAAAATATGGGCATGATGAAGGAATCACATGCAAAAGTAAACTAGAAGTTTACTAGAATAAATATCAGTTGGCATAATCGGTTGGCCATTCCGATTCAAATGTGATGCAAAAGAAATTGAGAATTCATGTGACTATATGTTTGAAGAAATAAAAGATTCTTCAAGAATTCTATTGTGTTGCTTGTTCTCATGATAAAATGATCATTGTATCAACTATGGTTGGGATTGTATCCCCTGAAATTATTTGGAACATATAGAAAGGTGAATATGGGCCCGTTCACTTGCCATGTGGACCGTTCACTATTACGATTTAATAGATGCATCTATGGTATGGTCACATGTGCATTTATGTCAACTTACAAATTGGTTTTTGTAAGGTTGTTTGCTCGAATTGTTAAATTAAGAGCACAGTTCCAAACTATAAAATTATGTTGATAATGTTGGTTGGTTTAGCAGAAATTGTATGCCTCCAATTATAGCTAGACCAATGATTATGAGAACAAATCTCTCAAATAAAATTTGGTATGAGATGAGTTTATTTAACGTGTATGCATCAAACCAACAAGATTCTCCCATCACAATTGGTTCAGAGTCAGGAACCAAATAATTTCCATTTAAAAAAATTTGATGTGTGCACATATGATTTTATTGCTCCACCACGCACAAAGATGGATCCCCAAATGAGGTTGGGGGTGAATGTTAGATTTCCTAACATTAGGGGGAGATATGTTTAGCAGCTGAAATTATGTGTGGGGTGAATTATCTAGATCCTCGTTAAAAAAAAAATGTGAACTTGAAGTTCAAGAGATAATTCATTTGCAAAATGTTGCAAATAATTTGCCAGATGTATTTGCTGACCTAATATTTTAATTAAGCTGCAAATGCTCCAATAAATAGTCCTTGAAGGACAGAGTCTATGGTACGCCAGAAGTGTGATAGACCAATCGATTCCAAATGTAAAACTCATTGAGGAAGGAGAGGAGCAAATTATCAAAATGGTCATGATAATGAGGTAAGTGCTTTGAAAGAGCACTATGACATAACACTTCATAAAACCTTGGCAAAGGTTCAGATACCTGAAAATGATGAAAAATGAAGAGATCTCGATAAGTTATGTCATATTGGAATCAAGTCAAATGACCGTCGACGGTATCTTTGATATGAAGTAACACTCAATGCTATAAGTGGTTATGAGGATCTTAAATTCGAATCTGTCATATAATGTGGACAGATAAATGATTGGCCAAATAAAATGTACTATTCAAGTATATTTTGTTTCACTTAGAAAAGTGATATTTTTGAACTTATAGTTCATAGATCAAAATATATGTCAGTGGGGTACAAATGAATCATTGTGCGAAAGTATAACCGTAAGATATAAAGTATTGTTTGTGCCTCGAGGCATAAAGGGTTTTCGCAGAAGTCCTGACATTATTAAATGGAGATATGTTCTCCAGTGGTGGATGCAATGAGACTTATTTCAGTCTGGCAATAGATAAAATACTTGAATATGTATAATACCTGATTATCATGTCTAACTAGACGATGAAGGTTATATGAAAATTCTTGAAGGATTTAAAAGGTCTTAAAACAATTCCATTGAGTACCCAATGGTTCTGAGATTGCTTAACACAGAGAAAGAATCTTTTCAACCTCATGAAAATGATTTAAAATGTCATGTATTAGTGCAATTGGTGCACTTACAGATTGCTGGTTATGCAAGTGCTAGAAGATTATTTGATATACATAACGAAAGTTATGTGAAAGGATTGTCATATTATCATTCAAGTTATGACAAGAAACTAACAAATCAAGTGACTCAATGCATAGAAGATGTGTGACTTTCTTTCAGAAGAGAAGACGAGCTTCAATAAAATTGAAATGATCAATCCTCGAGTCAGAAATGAATTGATTATGTAGATGAAGGATATTTATTTGATCTGCATAAAGCTCGATCGCAAATTGACTGTTTATTTACATAAGGAGACACAACAATATCTTGGCATTCAAAGAATCAAACATTGGTAACCACTCCTTCAAAGCATGCAGAAATATTATTGATCTATGAAGTAAGTCGGGAGTGTGTTTGGTTGGAATCATAATCTATCATATTCAGAAAATATGTGATTTTCCTTTGGCAAATGATATTCCAGCCACCATATACGAAAATAATATATAGCTCAATTGAAGGGAAGATACAATCAAAGGAGATCGGACAAAGCATATTTCATCAAAAGTCTTTTTCACACATGATCTTCAACAAAATGGTGACATAGACGTTCAAAGGCTCGTTCAAGTGATAATCTTGTAAACTTATTCACTAAGGATTGCCAACATCAATATTTGAGAAGTTGTGATATAAGATTGGAATGCATCGTCTCCGAGATATCAACTAAAGTTTTTATCAGGGGGAGAAAAATACGTGTTGTACTCTTTTCCTTAACCATGGTTTTATCCCAATTGGTTTTCCTGGTAAGGTTTTTAACGAGGCAACATTCAAAGCGTATTAAAAGATATGTGTACTCTTTTTCCTTCACTAGGATTTTTTCCCACGGGGTTTTTTCCTAGTAAGGTTTTAACGAGGCATATTATCTATGGACATCCAAGGGGGAGTGTTATAAAATATTATAGTGTGGATGTCCACTACATCAAGAAGTTACTCTCACCCATTATCTCCATTACTTTCCTCCATTATGAAGATAACCATAACCTCCATAACCTCCAACTTTATAACACCATTATTCTTGTAACCTTTCACTTTCATAACCTCCTCCATTATATTCATGTTAATGTCAAGTTTATGACTAACCTTTTGTATGCCTCTATGTTACACTATAAATAGAGGCAAGGTTCATATTGTATAGACTTGAAGACTTGGAATAATAAGAAAAGCTCTCATCTCTTGTTTTCCTATTTCTATTGCTATCATCTTTTATATTTCTTGTCTTGTTTTACTTTAGTTTTACAACAATATTGTACTATTTAATAATTAATCGAGATGACCGCAAGCTAGCACCATAAACATACCATACATACATATAATTTCATCCTTATGAATAATGTTCCTTAACACCATAATTAAGATAAATCACACTTATTATAAGACATAGGATAGGTGTCGATGCCAACATCCACATTCCCCGAGAAAGAGGATGGTGGCAGTAGTGGTGGGGAAGTGGGATGGGATTTGATATGGTAGGCCTTGCCAATCTCCAAATTTTCTTCTTACGATAAATCAAAATGATCGAATCGGGTTGAGTCGGGCCAACTTCCCAAACACTTGCATTATTACTTTAAGATGGTGTAGAGGCAAAGCATTACATTACTAATTGTTTTGTAAATTTCAAGCAGGATTTAGCAAACACTTCAGTTTCTAATTTAAGAAAAAAATATTCCAAATATTTCTAGGATTATAAATTATGTTAGTGGAATGCTTATATCAGTAGGATTTCAACAAATGTGAAAACTGAAAAATCCTTCTTCAATATAAATGAATTCAATTTCAATCAGAAAATCATAGTAGCTCAGTCGATTGATTGACTATCTAAATTTTTACTTTTTTATTGAGAGTTCGATTCTAGGACTTGTAATCCCCTCCCTCGTTTCCTCTTCCCCTTCTCCTTCTCCTTCCCCTGCCCCCAATATTTTTTCTTTTTATTTTAAAAAATCAAAACTGTAATAAATGAATTGAAAGAATCATATTACAATACTGAAGTAATCACCAATAAGATACAACAACTCCAATTAAATGCTTCTCAAGCAATTACTCCTCCGTCCAATAGTTGTCCACCGTACTATTTTGGGATGTCTAACAATACTTGTCCATTTTATTTTCCCGTACTATTTTGGGATGTCTAACAATACTTGTCCACTTTATAAAATAAATGGATAAATTTACACTTACTTCCTAATTTATCCTTGTCTTTAATTATAGTCATTTCTCTATTACATTTTTCAAGACATTGTATTTATTATATTCAAAGGGTGATATAGTAAACTTAAACTTCTATTTATAGTTTCCTAAGAAGTATACAAAGTCAATAGTGGAAAAGTATTGTTCGACAGAAGGAGTATAAAAAAAATATATGTATATGATTAAAATAATATTTTTTAGAGTTATTTTAAAATAGGAAAAAGCATAAATATGTTGTTGAACTTTGCGAAAAGGCTCATTTATGTTATCCGTTAAAAGTTTGGTTCATCTATGTCATTTTCGTTTGAGAAAAGGTTCATTCATATCATTATTTGTTAACTAAAATAGCATAGATGAGTCAAACGTTTAGTGAATGACATAAATGAGCATTTTCTCGAAGTTTGATAGTATACTTGAGCTTTTTTCCTTTAAAATGATTTAATTAATGGACATGACAAAATCATAATTAACCACATATAAAAATTAGTTTTGACTGATGATTGAATGATGATCGCAATTAATTTTGCAATAATAAAAAAAATCGCTAAAAATTAAGTGGAGCACTGCTAGGTGTATTAAAGTGAGGGATTGAAAATAAATTATAGAATGAATTATAAACTTAACATGTTCAATTTCTATCAAATTTTAGTTTTCTCATCTGAGTAACAACAATATACACAGTACAATTCTACGGGTGAAATTTGAAGACGGTTTCTAATAAATTTTTATCAAAGTTGAAAATACCTGGAAATTAAAAATGTTGTCTATTTAAATAAGGACAAATTACTTAACTACACTCCTTTACTTACCTTAATATCCATTTATCCCTACTTATTTCAAAAATTTCAAAAATCCCTTATTTTACCTATGTATCCCGCATGTATCCCGTGCACACGCTATGTATCCCGCTATGTGGAATGTATCAAACGCTATGTATCCTGTGCACAACGCTATGTATCCCGTGCACAGCGCTATGTATCCCGTGCACAACACTATGTATCCCGTGCACAACGCTGTGTATCCCGCTATGTGGAATGTATCAAA